>NC_066886.1:15442854-15753730 GCF_022985175.1 Labeo rohita | reverse complement strand
GGAAGAGGCCAGCAGTTCAGAGAGTGAGCAGGAAGAGAAAAAAGTTAGATCCAGACGACTTCCTGCTAGAAGGTAAGAGTGTAGCGAAGCCTGGCCTTCAGACAGCGCATCGTGAATTATTAAATGAGCTGTGTTGTTAATTGTAAATGACGACGGCTCATTTTTAATTACTATGGTTGCGCTAAATTTACTGGTGTGATTTTTTTTTTTTTTTTTTTTTTTTTTTTTTTCTTTGCTCAGATCAGAAATTAACGCATGTGTCCTAAATTGTTAAAGCATGTATTCTACTTTTGGCATAATGATCAGATCATTCAAATATTGATTAATGTGTATAATATATGAAGAATTAGAACTGCTAAATAAGTCTTGACGGCTGTCTCAAGGCTACTGGCTTATGAGTCAGGCTGATAGGTGTGAAAACGAGTCGCTACACTAGCAAATGCATCAGGGACGTGGAACAAAAGGTAAAAGCCTAGCATGGTAAATGAGTGTGTGTGTGTGTGTGTGTGTGTGTGTACGTTTCTCTTTCCCTTCCCAGGCCACAGACCAAATCATCTGCTGGTAAGCAGCAGTCACAAAAGGGACGGAATAAGAGGAAGCAGGAATCCTCAGATGAAGAAGATGATGATGATGATGATGATGAGGAAGAGGATACCCCAAAAAGACAAACAAGGCGACGAGCAGCAACTAAAGTCAGGTAAGGATTGTTTCAAAGTCATGTACACTCACTTGTATTCAAAATCTTTTTTTTTTTTTTTGCTTAACCCAATAAAGTCTGTATTTTATCTGATTATGTAATTCAGTAGCTCTCAACTCCAGTCCTCGGGGCCCACTACAATGCACATTTTGTATGTTTCTGAATCTGACACCCTCGGTTCAGTTCATGGATGTCTCTCCTAACGACCTGATGATCTGAATCAGGTGTGGTAAATGAGGGAGACATACAAAATGTGCAGAGCAGTGGGCCTCAAGGACTGGAGTTGAGAACCACTGATCTAACTGATAGTTTATACTTTTTTTAACAAGGAAACAGCCCTGTAATTCAATTGCCATTAGTTAAATTTAAAATGTAATCAGTATGATACATTATTTAGAGATGTAGAGTAACAACTGACATTCTTATTTGTGATTAACACATAAAATATTATGACTTGGCGAAGTAGTAATGATAAAGCATGTGTTGCAGTTATAAGGAGGACCAGAATGATTTTGAAACCGACTCTGATGACCTTATCGAAATGGCAGAAGGAGCCGAGGAGCAACAGGACGACGACAGTGAGACCATTGAGAAGGTCCTTGAGACCAGAACTGGCAAAAAAGGAGGTAAAGACCTTAGTTTTTTCTTCTTATACTTAAAGAAGACGTATTATGCTACATTTTACAATATGTAATATAGGTCTCAGGTGTCCCGAGAATGTGTCTGTGAAGTTTCAGCGCAAAATACCCCACAGATCATTTATTATATCATTTTGAAAATACCTGTTTTGAGTGGAAGCAGAAACACGCTGTTTTCGTGCATGTCTCTGTAAATGCAAATGAGCTGCTACTCCTCTCCACCTTTCCCAAAACAGACTGTGGCTTTACAGCTCACAACTCAGATACTCTGCAAAATGTGTTTTGATTATCATGTCTATCATGCGTTTTAAACCGTATTAGTTTAAACTTCTGATATACGGTTTTCTGAGTGCTGTCATCTTCACCTTGTTTACAGCTACTGGAGCTTCCACAACCCTCTATGCTATTGAGGAAAATGGGGACCCTGGAGCAGACTTTGACCCCGAGAAAGACGAAGGGGAAACTCAGTTCCTCATCAAGTGGAAAGGCTGGTCCTACATCCACAACACCTGGGAGAGTGTGGATTCCCTCACTCAGCAGAAAGTCAAAGGGATGAAGAAGCTGGAAAACTTTAAAAAGAAAAACGAAGAGCTTAACGCTTGGTCAGTGCTCACAGATATGCCATATTTCCATTATTAGATCATCCCTAAAGGAAATCTTGAATCTTGAAGCATCCTGAAGCTGAACATGAATGCCATTTTTACAGACTAAAAACTGACAGCAAGCATTTAAAATGCAATTGTTTTTTAGGTTGAATAAAGCATCACCTGAGGATTTAGAATATTACAACTGCCAGCAAGAACTAACCAATGACCTGAGCAAGCAATTCCAGATAGTAGAGAGAGTGATCGGTAAGTGCTGACTCAAGTAAGGCAGTCTTACCTTTGATAAATTACAGTACAGTTCAAACGTTTGGTGTCTGTAAGCTTTTTCCAATGTTTTTGAAAGAAGTGTCTTGTGTTTACCAAGGCTGCACTGAAATTGACATAATATATGGTCCTGGTGTTAATGTTTATACTGTACTATACTGTACTATACTTTTTTTAAATAAATGCAACCTTGGTGAGCATAAGAGACTTCCTTAAAAAAACATAAAAATAAGCTTACTAACCCCATACTTTTGAAAGTGTATATGCACTAAAGCAGCTCTCCCAGCATGTTAAGGCTGCATTTATATGATTAAAAAATACAGTAAAAACAGTAATATTATGAAAAATTATTACAATTTAAAATAACTGTATTCCATTTTAATATAGTTTAAAATTTAATTTATTCCTGTGGTGGCAAACTGAATTTTCAGCATCATTACTCCAGTCTTTAGTGTCACACGATCCTTTAGAAATCATACTAATATGCTGATTTTTGCTCAAGAAACATTTCTTAGTATTATCAATGTTTAAAAATGTTGTGGTGCATAATACTTTTGTGGAAACCATGAATTATTTTATTTTATTTGTAATATTTTTATTTTATTTTATTTTATTTCAGGGATATCTTTTGCAGCATTGTAAATGTCTTTTGCTACCCTGAACCACAAAACCGGTCTTAAGTAGCACAGGTATATTTGTAGCAATAGCCAAAAATACATTGTATGGGTCAAAATGATCGATTTTTCTTTTATGCCAAAAATCATTAGGATATTACATAAAGATCATGTTCCATGAAGATATTTTATAAATGTACATTTTATGGGTCAAAATTATAAAAAAAAGTTTTAATGCCAAAAATCGCAAAGATCATGTTCCATGGAGATATTTTGTAAATATATCAAAACTGAATTTTTGATTAATAATATGCATTGCTAAGAACTTAATTCAGGCAACTTAAAAGTGATTTTATCAATAGTTGGAATAGTTGGGTTTTTTTTTGTTTTGCACCCAGATTCCAGATTTTCAAATATTGTCCTATCCTAACAAAGATAAATGGAAAGATCAGATGAGATATAAAAATGGACTCTTATGACTGGATTTGTGGTCCAGGGCCACGTTTTTTTTTTTTATCTGAGGTCACATTACTAATTTTACTATTAATTTTCTTTTTTTCTTATTTAATCAGCAACCAGAACTGGGAAAACACAAGCACAACCTTCAGAGTTTCCCTGTAAGTTTTTTTCTTTTGAAATCACACTATTTCTGATCTACTTGGTCAAGAGAGATGTTTACTACTTTAATTGTTTTCTGATATGTCGCAACAGCCCATAAAACCGGTTCCAGTGAGCCAGAGTACCTGTGTAAGTGGATGGGGCTGCCATATGCAGAGTGCACGTGGGAGGATGGTGCATTAATCAGAAAGAAATTTCAGGCCTGCGTTGATAGTTTCCAAAACAGAAATGCCTGTAAAACGGTTCCTTCCAAAGATTGTAAGGTGAGTATTAGGATTGTTTACTGATGGAGCTTTGCTTTCTTTTTTGGAAAAGGTGTTGAAACATAGCGCCATGTTGTTATTTTTTTTGTCTGAAGGTCTTAAAACAGAGGCCAAGATTCGCGGCCTTGAAGAAGCAGCCTCCTTACATTGGAGATGAGGTCCTTCAGCTCAGAGATTACCAGTTAGATGGAGTAAACTGGCTCGCTCACTCCTGGTGCAGGTATGTAACATACAGGTTTTAGACAGGAATTTAACACTTTCTATTAGGGGTCAAAGTACAAGCATTGGCGTTTGATTTGTCAAAATATTATTTCTGTGCATTAAGCCTTTAAATATAAATTAAACCTAATAAATGTGTTTTTATTAACTTTTTAATTAAATGAAAGCAGATTCTTTTTTTTACCGACAGTTCACTTGCTGAAATAATTACTAGGAAAAACCTTACAATAACATGTGAAACAGTGTGAAAACTTTAAGGTTACATATGATTTTGTTTTAATTTAATAAAATGTAAATGCCATTCGCTAATATTAATATTTAATTTATTAAACAAGAAATCTGTAATACTTTGCAATAAGGTTCATTAGTTAACTGCATTAGTTAACATGAACTAAGAATGAACAATACTTCTACAGCATTTATTATTCTTAGTTAATGTTAATTTCAGCATTTACTAATGCGTTAGTGCACTGTGAACTAACATGAACAAAAAATGAATGACTGTATTTTATTAACATTAACAAAGATTAATAAATAGTGTAATGAATGCATTGCTCATTCTTGTTAGTTAGTACATTAACTAATGTTAACAAATGACACCTTATTGTAAAGTGTGACCAAGAAATAATTATAAAAAAAAAAGACTATTGTATATAATTTCCGTGTTGTTTTAGCTTTCTTTTTACATACCATTAATAATATTTTAAACTGGCTTTAATTTTAATATTTTTACTTTCATTTTAATTTTAGTTAAAGTATTTTTTTGTCATTTATATTACTATTATTTCTTGTTTTTGTATTTGCTATTATTCTTATACTTTAGCTTGACTTTTTTTTATTCAGTAATAGTAATTTTAGTATTGAAGCTTTTCTTTTTTTTTTATTTCTTTCTTTTTTTTATTTTATAGTTTTGATTAGTTTTTCATCTAGTATTTGTAGTTTGTTTTATATCAGCTTCTTTACTTTATTAATAAAAATTCAAAATTACTGTTGATTTTGAATTAACCCTGCTTTCTTCACCTTTAATTTCTGTTATGGTCTATAGGTGTAACAGTGTTATCTTGGCTGATGAAATGGGCCTGGGAAAGACCATTCAGACGATCTCCTTCCTTTCCTACCTTTTCCATCAGCACCAGCTGTATGGTCCCTTCCTCCTTGTGGTACCCCTGTCAACCCTCACTTCCTGGCAGAGGGAGTTTGATACATGGGCCCCAGACATGAATGTAGTGGTGTACCTGGGAGACGTCACAAGTAGAAAGACAGTAAGCTATTACTCATACTAAGACAGTCCAACCTGTTATAATAATGCTGGTTTGAAATCTAACTCTGTGTTTTTGACCAGATCCGGGACTATGAATGGATCCACCAGCAGACAAAAAGAATCAAGTTTAATGCACTTTTGACCACGTATGAAATTCTACTGAAGGACAAGGTATGATATTCATCTATCTTTGATACACGTATTGCTTTGCATGTCATAAAAATGAGTTGTTGTTTATTTTCCACACATTATTGAGACAAAGGTTTGTCTGTGTGTGCAGGGAGTGCTGGGAAATATAAACTGGGCTTTCCTCGGAGTTGATGAAGCTCACCGACTTAAGAATGACGACTCGCTGCTATATAAAACTCTGATCGACTTTCGATCCAATCACAGGCTGCTCATTACTGGGACCCCACTGCAGAATTCTCTCAAAGAGCTGTGGTCCCTTCTGCACTTTCTAATGCCTGACAAGTAGGTACTCGCACTAAGGGTTTGCGCCATCATATTAGAAATATCCGTTGGAAAAATTGAAACAAAAATATGGTTATTGTAATTTTTTAAATTTAAATTTTAACAGTAAATATATTTTAGATAATATACATCGTGAAAGTGCTGTACAAATATAAATTTGAATTGCAAATGCTTCTGTTTAGGCATCCAACATTAATAATGGGTAGGAAAAAAAAATACACAAGTAAATATTTTCGGAGATACATTACCAATTCACTTTACCAACACAAGAATAAATGGCATTATATCATTTATTAAAATAGAAACTGGTTATTTTAAGTTTTTAAATGTCATTTTTAATTCACAATATTACTTTTTTTTACTGGTTTTGATCAAATAAATGTGGTGAGCATTATAGACTTGAAGAATAAATAAATGTAAAAAAATGACAAAATCAGTAACACTTCACTATAAGGTTCTACAAATGGTGGTAATGTATTTTTAGATAATTATTTAAGGTGAAGTTCACCCAAAAATGAACTCGCCCTTAACCTATTCCAAACCTGTTTGAGTTTTATTTTGAGCACAATAATATGGAAAAACGTATGTATGTAAGAATGTATGTAGCTGCCTTTACATTTTATGTATGTTTTGGAGCCTTTGGTGTCAAAAAGCTTAAACCTCTGTTTTTGACTTTGCCTCCCATTAGGTTTGAGTCCTGGGAGGATTTTGAGGATGAGCATGGTAAAGGCAGGGATAACGGTTATCAGAGCCTGCACAAAGTTCTGGAGCCTTTCCTACTGCGTCGTGTCAAGAAAGATGTGGAGAAATCCCTGCCAGCTAAAGTGGAGCAAATCCTCAGAGTCGACATGTCGGCCCAGCAAAAACAGTTCTACAAGTAAGTGCTGTTTTAGCCAGTTTCATGCCTCTTTCCGATAGCTCTCTAACTCGAGTAACTCTTTGATTGAGTCAAATTTCGATTCCAGACTCTAAGACTGCATGCAATTGGAATGCAAGTGTTTAGAGAACATCTGTCCATCTCATCACTGGTTATTTGTAATGTGACCTTTGTAGATGGATCCTAACAAGAAACTACAAAGCCTTGTCTAAAGGCACCAGAGGCAGCTCTTCTGGCTTTCTTAACATTGTCATGGAGCTGAAGAAATGCTGTAACCATGGTTTCCTCATCAAACAACCAGAGGAGGGTGAGAATGAAAGAGCACTAGAGCACCTACAGGTATGACCCGATTGGCCTAGACTGGAACAGAATGATTTTGTTCTTAGGTGAGCGTCATTTTCAGGTTGTTTGTTAATGTTTGTTCAGAGCTTGGTGCGTGGCAGCGGAAAACTGGTTCTGCTGGACAAGCTTCTCACGCGACTCCGGGAGAGGGGCAACCGTGTGCTCATCTTCTCTCAGATGGTCCGCATGTTGGACATCCTTGCTGAATACCTGTCTATGAAACGATATCCGTTTCAGGTATGATCTGAACTGCAAAGTGTTAAAGAAGTTCACTACCAGAACAAAAATTTACAGGTAATGTACTCACTCTCTTGTCATCCAAGATGTTCACATGTCTTTCTTTCTTCAGTCGTAAAAATTATGTTTTTTGAGGAAAACATTTCAGGATTTTTCTCCATATAATGGACTGCTATGGTGCCCCGAGTTTGAACTTCCAAAATGCAGTTTAAATGCGGCTTCCAACGATCCCAAATTCGGTTGTAAACGCTCCCAGCTGAGGAAGAAGGGTCTTATCTTGCAAAATGATCGTTTATTTTCATAAAAATAATACAATATATATACTTTTTAATGTCAAACGCACGTCTTGTCTTGCTCTGCCCGAACTCTGTTTTTGTTCCAGTTCATGACAGTTAGGGTATGTCGAAAAACTCCCATCTCATGTTCTCCCTCAACTTCAAAATCGTCCTATATCGCTGTTTTACCTTTTTTGTTAAGGGTGTTTGATCTTCTTTGCATGTTCACTTTGCAAAAACTGGGTCGGTATTTCTGCAGCGACGTAGGATGATTTTGAAATGATTTTTGAAATTGAGGGAGAAAATACGATTGAGTTTTACGACATACCCTAACTGTCTTGAGAGTACACAGTTCAGGGAGAGAAAAGATTTGAGATTAAAAAGTATTTAAATTGTATTTTTTAAAATGAAAATAACCGATCCTTTCGCTAGATAAGACCCTTCTTTCTTGGCTGGGATCATTTACAACCGCATTTAAACTGCATTTTGGAATTTCAAACTTGGTGTCACCATAGAAGTCCACTATATGGAGAAAAATCCTGAAATGTTTTCCTTAAAAAAAGCAATTTTTTATGACTGAAGAAAGACATGAAACAGCTTGGATGACAAGGGGGTGAGTACATTATCTGTAAATGTTTGTTCTGAAAGTGAACTTCTCCATTAAATTTCTTGTACTGCATCAAAGTAAACCCCTAGACCTTAATTAGAAAGATGTCTACTAGGCATGTACGTGTAATTGACTGGCCGACTAGTAAAAGCATTATTTAAGCTATTTGCAAATTGATTTTCCTGTTTGCCTTTGCTTGGCATAAAAATCAATTAAATATATTTACCACTGAGTCTCTCAGTGATAACTGAATGCACTGGGTGGTGCTGGGTATTAAGACTTGTTTGGCTTAATATAATGTAAATGACGTCTACATATTGAAATATGTAGTAGAAAACCCATGAAAGATTTGTTATTTAAAAAATCCACATTGTTTTATACATATTTTGGACTATGGGGGGCGCCATTATTTTAGTGATGTGAAATGGTTGTACTCGGTGAGCTACTAGCGCAACCTGTTGCTATTTTTACCACAATACAACTTGTAATGCACAACTCAGAAAATAAAATACTGATATTATGCCACATTATATAGCTTTTGGCTGTTTTTTCAGCCAAAGGACAACAAGAGAAGTGATGTAAGTATTCACTGCTTTCATAGAGAATGGAATATGCCTGTGGACAAATAAAACGTCCTAAAGACCTGCGTCTTTTTCTCCACTTTAGACCTGATACTTTTGAGATTTTTAGTAGACCACAGCTACTGAAAGAGCCTACAAATGTCAGAGACAAGAAACGCTAGATGCCATCCTGACAGGATGTAAACATGTTGTAAACACTTGTCATGACGGCAAAGCCGCTGAAGGAGTTTCTCAGCGCGGATTTGATATCTGTGGGCATTTAGACTCCTTGTGGGGAAAATCAATGGTACGCATTTGGTTTAAGCCTATGCTTATATCCATTGCCACCTGTAAGCTCTTTCAGTAGCTGTGGTCATCCTATCAGTATTTTAGTTTTCGAGATGTGTTGCAGTAAAAATAGTAACAGGCAGCGCCAGTAGCTCACTGACTGCAACTATTTGATGTCATAAAAATAATGGCGTCCCATATACCCCAAAATATGTATAAAACATTGTGAAATTTTTAAATAACATAAATCTTTCATGGGTTTTCTAGTACATATTTCAATAAGAGACATCATTTACATTATATTAAGACATTCAAGTCTTAACACCAAGTGTTCAATTACAAATTTAGGCGAATACAGTTGACAATTTGTAATTTTCCATTTTGTAAATCTAGATCTTTTTTGTAATGTCTGTAGAGACATTCAGAGGTGTAGCTTGTGTGGACTTGGCTTGGATGATTTAGGGAATCATGTGTCAGGGTCGCAGTATGTCTGCTCAGACAGCAAGTTCCCCGAGCCTATTTTTATGCCTCAGTTATTTTTTGATCGGTGGAGCTTTGAGCATTAGCACAGCTTGCGACTTATGTTGTTTTGGTCTGGCAAAACATCTTCGTGTCGTCATAATTTTGCGCTGACTTTGGGGGTTTTAGGATTTTATGGTTGTATGTCTAGCTGAGGTGCCCTAGTTTGGTCAAAGTGCCACGCTTGACATTCCTTAACCGTATCTGTGTTTTCTCTCATGTTCAGCGTTTGGACGGCTCCATCAAGGGCGAGCTCAGAAAACAAGCACTGGACCACTTTAATGCAGAAGGCTCTGAGGTAAGATCTTAAACTACAGCATGGGTGTTTGTTTTGTTTGGGCAGAGCTTTGCTGTCTGGAGACATTTGCTTTGGTTGTGATGTTCCAGTCAGCGCTCTGCGTCAGAGCTCGGTTGACAAGCCACTTTACTGGTTCTTGGAATGCTTGATCCATGGGAAATACAGGCCTTACGTAATTATTTGAAGAATGAAAATGTAATTTATGAAGGGTCAAAACAGTTCTGTCACATTGAAATAAAGCCCACGTGTGTTCAAAAACTCTAATTTAAAATCAAATATACAATGTTTTAAAGGGATGTGAAATGAGGTTCTATGTGTAAAAATTTCCTGATAATTTACTCACCCCCTCGTCATCCAAGATGTTCATGTCTTTCTGTCTTCAGTTGTGAAGAAATTGTTTTTTGAGGAAAACATTTTCTCCATATAATGGACTTAATTTGGTGCCCCGATTTTGAACTTCCAAAATGTAGTTTAAATGCAGCTTCAAATGGCTCTAAACGATCCCAGCCGAGGAAGAAGTGTCTTATCTAGCGAAACGACCAGTCATTTTTTTTGGAAAATAAAAATTTGTTTACTTTTTAAGCACAAAAGCTTGTGTAGCACAGTCTCTGGGATGCACGTTCACGTACTATTAAATCACGTCGGAAGTCGGAAATACAGACCCAGTGTTTACAAAGCGAACACGCAAAGACTAAGAAAGTGCAAGTAAGTCAAACGCTGTTTACAAACAAAAAGGTACAACGATGTCAGACGATTCTGAAGTTGTAGGACAAAATAACTTGGAGTTTTTCGCCATACTCTACCTTTTTGAGCCGGAGTACACAGACGATGAACTTGTGGTGATTCGAAGACATGATTCGTAGTAGTGATGGGAAGTTCAGATCATTTTACAGACTCGGACCTTTGAGTCTCGTTCAGCAAAATGAATGAATCTTTTCTCGAGTCATTTCGTTCATTTTAGCAAAATCAGCATCACGTGACAGTCCCATAAGACGAACGAATGACTTGAAAAACCCGAAGACTTGAAACAGGTGAACTAATTCCAGTACAGAACCTAATAGGATGTTGCGCATGCGCGACTGAACGAATCACTCCCCGAGACGACTCGTTCTTCCCAAGTCACATTAAAGATTCAATCAAAATGAACGAATCGTTCACGAACGCGCATCCCATTTTTCTTTTTCGAAAACAATGACCGATCGTTTCGCTAGATAAGACCCTTCTTGGCTGGGATTGTTTAGAGCCCTTTGAAGCTGCGTTAAAACTGCATTTTTGGAAGTTCAAATTTGGGGCACCAATGAAGTCCATTATATGCAGAAAAATCCTGAAATGCTGAAGACAGAAAGACATGAACATCTTGGATGACAAGGGGGTGAATAAATTATTTGTAAATTGTTGTTCTGGAAGTGGACTTCTCCTTTAAAAATTAATCACTAGAGTTGCAATTGCCTCTTGTTCTCACTGTCCACTGTCTTCCTTAGGACTTCTGTTTCCTGTTATCCACCCGAGCTGGAGGGCTTGGGATTAACCTGGCCTCTGCCGACACGGTGGTTATCTTTGACTCGGATTGGAACCCACAAAATGATCTTCAAGCCCAGGCCAGAGCCCACAGGATTGGCCAGAAAAAGCAAGTAAGTAGAGCACGAATTATTGACCTAATGTATAACCGCACATTCTTCCGATGTGTCATAAGTAGCATACGTAGACTGCAATTAAAAATGTTTTGGGGTTGCTTGCATAGGTGAATATCTATCGTCTGGTCACGAAAGGCACAGTGGAGGAAGACATTATTGAAAGAGCCAAAAAGAAGATGGTTCTAGACCATCTTGTCATTCAGAGAATGGACACCACTGGGCGAACCGTACTGGATAACAGCTCAGCAAATTCAAAGTAAGAATATAAAATATAAAAAAATAAATTCCTCTTTTAAGCATGTATTGAACGTATAATGCATAATGCATATGTGTGTTGGCCATCTCCAGTTCAAACCCCTTCAGTAAAGAAGAACTGACAGCAATCTTGAAATTTGGAGCTGAGGAACTGTTTAAGGAACCTGAGGGGGAAGAATCAGAACCACAGGAAATGGACATTGATGAGATATTGCGGCTTGCTGAAACCAGAGAGAGCGATCAAGGATCCAGTGCTACAGATGAGCTTCTGTCACAGTTTAAGGTACTCAAGAGTGTATTAAATGTTTGAATGTTAAGTAGCATGTTTTCTCCAGAGCCTTGGACCGGTATGAACTGTGTGGTGTTCTTCTGGTAGGTTGCTAACTTCACCATGGATGAAAGCACACCAGATCTAGAGGAGAAGAATGTGCGTGACTGGGATGATATTATTCCAGAGGAGCAGCGGCGGAAGGTGGAGGAAGAGCAGAAGCAGAAGGAGATGGAAGACATCTACATGCTGCCCAGAAGCAGAAGCTCCAACAAGAGGGTAAGGAAGTACTTCTAGGTTACCTGAGCTAGTTATTGCCTGCATTTTCATGCACTTTCTAGAGTTGTGCCAGTTCAAATTGGGCAAGAGATTATTTCACGGTTGTGTAGTATATGGGTGTTATCTAGGTAAATCTAACAAAAGCAGGCACCACATTTCACCAAAAATAAAAATATAAGATGATATTGAAAAATTTTTGACTGACATTTTCATGACAATTTAGCACATATAAACACACTTATTATCAATGTGCAAAAACAGGATGTGTGTATATATGTAGCTGCCATTTTATTATTATTATTATTATTTTAAAGAAATGTATTTAAGTAAAGACATTTATAATTTTACACAATATTTCAAATAAATGTTGTTTTTATTATTCATTACTTATAAATAAATAAATAAATATATTATATATATATAAATATATAACCAGTCTTAAGTCGCTGGGGTTTATTTGTAGCAATAGCCAAAAATACATTGTATGGGTCAAAATTATTGATTTTTCTTTTATGGCAAAAATCATTAGGAAGTTAAGTAAAGATCATGTTCCATTAAGATATTTTGTAAAATGCCTACTGTAAATGTATGAGAACTTAATTTTTAATTAGTAATATACATTAAGAACAGTATTTGAAGAACTTTAAAGGTGATTTTCTCAATATTTAGATTTTTTTGCACCCTCAGATTCCTGATTCACAGATTTTTGCACTTCCTTTATTTAGCTTTCATATGTTGTTTAAATCTCAATTTTGAATATATATATATATATATATATATATATATATATATATAAAAATGTGTGTGTGTGTGTGTGTGTGTGTGTGTGTATATATATATATATATATATATATATATATATATATATATATATATATATATATATATATATATATATATATACTACCGTTCAAAAGTTTGGGGTCAGTACATTTTTATTGTTTCTTTTTTTTTTTCTTTTTTAAGAAATTAATACTTTTATTCACCAAGGATGTATTAAGTTAATAATTAAAAGTTAATAATAAATAATTTACATTGTTATAAAATATTTATATTTTGAATAAACACTGTACTTTTTAAACTTGTTATTCATGAAAGAATCCTGAAAGAAAAGAAAAAAAAAAAAAAAAAAATCACAGGTTCCAAAAAATATTTGGCAGCACAACTGTTGATATTATCCAACATTGATCATTCTAATAATAAATCCACATTTTAGAATGATTTCTGAAGGATCATGTGACACTTAAGACTGGAGTAACAGCTGATAAAAATTCAGCTTTTCATCACGGGAATAAATTCTATTTTAAAGTATGTTAAAATAAAAAACATTATTTTATATTGTAAAAACATTTTGCAATATTACTGTTTTTTTTTCTATATTTTTAATCAAATAAATGCAGCCTTGATAAGCATAAGAGACTTCTTTAAAGACTATTACAAGTCTTACTGACCCCAAACTTTTGAACGGTAGTGTGTGTGTATGTGTGTGTATATATATATATATATATATATATATATATATATATATATATATATATATATATATATATATATATATATATAAAATGTATATATGTGTGTGTGTGTGTGTGTGTGTGTGTAAATTAGTGTCAAAGTAAATGTAAATAAATACATTTTATTTAGCAAAGACACATAATTTTTCAAAATATTTCTGTTTCAAATAAATGTCACTCTGAATTTTCTGTTAACAGTGTCCTGAAGAAAAATTGTGAAAATCACTGTTTCTAGAAAAATATTAAATGGCACAACTGGGCAAAATTACACAAATGGGCTTTGACATCACAGGAATGAATTGCATTTAAAAAAAATTAAATAGAAAATATAAAAAATTTGAATACTATTTTTCACAATATTATTGTTTTACTGGACCACAAAACTAGTCATAAGTGGTTTTTTTTTTCTTTTGAAATGAAGATATATACATCCTGAATAAATAGGCTGATATTGATGTATGGTTTGTTAGGATAGGGCAATATTTGGCCCGAGATACAACCATTTAAAAATCTGAAATCTGAGGGTGCAAATAAATTTAAATATTAAAAAATATTTGATATATTTATGGTATTAAATTTACAAAATATCCTTATGGAACATGATCTTTACTTAATATCATAGTGATTTTTGGCATAAAAGAAAAATTGATCATTTTGACCCATTATATGTATTGTTGGCAATTGCTACAAATATACCCATCCAGGGTCACATATTTTGGATCTAATAAATGCAGTCTTTGGTGAGCCTAAGAAACTTCTTTCAAAAATGTAAAAAAAAAAAAAAAAAAAAACCTTGCTGACCCCATACTGACAGTGTACATATTTTTTCCATATATAGATTTAGTTTTTTAAATTTTGGTTGAAATATGACCTGTACATGTCTTACATGACAGTTTTTGCAGACAGGCATAAAAAGAGCTCTATAAGCATATGATTCACTTATCAGCATGCAACATGTACATTATAAATGTGTGTACATAGCATACGGTCGTGTAAAGTGCTCCCTGTGGCTTTTCAACGCTTTTATCCTCTCTTGTGAGCTGGATCCATAATGTCTTGCGCAGGCTGTAATGACTCATTAGATTTTATAGCCGCACACTGCATTCCCATGCGATGGCAGCACATGTTGAAGTATGCGGCATCGTAGCTTTTGGAAATGAGTCATTAAGTTTTACAGCGCAGCGGACTCCCCGGCGATAAGGCCGTGTGCGTGTTTGCAGCCACATGCTCATTACTCTTGCTTTACGCCAGAGAAGATTTAATCCAGAGCAGAACAAAGACGTCCGCAAAATATTCAGTGAAACCAGTGTTTTATTATTCCTAAAACTGCTTTTGTAATCTATGCTTGGAGAGCATTAAACAAATAAAAGTTAAAAAGCTGTATTGTGGTGTTTTTTAGGCACAGGCCAATGACAGCGACAGTGATGTAGGATCCAAACTAAAGCACAGATCCTCGGGTTCAGACAGTGAAACGGATGACAGCGAGGATGACAAACGGCCCAAGCGAAGAGGCAGGCCGAGAGCTCGCAAAAACAACGTGGAGGGATTTAATGACGCAGAGATCCGCAGGTAATATAACTCAACGTCAACGTAATTTAAGAAAGGCTTTGCTGTAAACATTTCATTTACTTAATGCTTTATTTATTTTAGGTTCATAAAGGCGTACAAGAAATTTGGAGCTCCGCTTGAGAGGTAAAAAATTATTTTTTTGTTGATGTTATAATTTCTAAATGTAAAATTCTGTTTTTTTTTTTGGTTGACATTTTAAGTTCTTCATCTAATATTTCAGTTCAATTTAATTAAATGCTAAATATATTTCTACAGGTTAGAGGCAATTGCCCGTGACTCTGAACTGGTGGATAAGTCCATTGCAGACCTGAAACGATTGGGGGAACTGGTGCACAACAGCTGTGTGACTGCAGTGCAGGAGCATGAGGAGCACATGAAAGAAAACCCCGTGGAAGGTGTGTAAATATTAATAGCAATGCTAAGTAAAAACAGTGATTGAGTTCTTATTTAAATTGTGTTATTTCTTCGCAGCTAAAGGCCCGGGGAAAAGACGAGGCATTAACATAAAGATCTCTGGAGTTCAGGTCAATGCTAAGTCTATTATCCAGCACGAAGAGGAGTTTGAACCACTGCATAAAGCTGTGCCTCCAAATCCTGCTGAAAGGAACAAGTGAGTCCTAATCAAAGCTGTATAATGCATTCTTTTTCATAATGTTGTACGTAGTTGAGTTGTTGCAGACAAACTGCAGCGTGTTTGACTGTTGGGTGGAGATTTAATCAAGCCACTTAAATTTGATTTGATGGGTTTATTGGGGAACTCATTCACTTCAGTTTCGATCCAAATAAAATATACATTCTAGGGTGGTGCACTATTCAAAATTGATTTAAGAATACCTTTTATATTCCAGTTCAGTTGAGGCTATTGAACTGAGCTAGAAAACAGAACCTAAAATTTAAGTAATTCAATTTTAAAGGAGTAGAATTAGAAAAAATATCAGATAACTGCACTAAATGAAGTTTTTAATAATCAGTATCATAATTATCTGGCTTAGTAGAGTTTAAACGCATAGAACATATAAGATATATAATCAGTTATGAAAGAATTATCTAATTTACTCAATTTTATATAATTAATGCACTACCAGTCAAAAGTTTTTGAACAGTAAGATTTCTAATAGTTTTTTAAATGCGTCTCTTCATCAAACCTGCATTTATTTGATTGTAAGTACAGCAAAAACAAAAAAGTAAAATGTGAAATATTTTTACTATCAAAGATGCATTTTCAGCATCATTACTCCGTTCTTCAGTGTCAAATGATCCTTCAGAAATCATTCTAATATGCTGATTTGCTGTTCAAGAAACATTATTATTATTCTCAATATTTAACACTGTTGAGTATTTTTTTTTTTTTTCCCAGGAGTCTTTGATGAATAAAAAGATCAGAAGTATAGCATTTATTTGAAATAAAAAGCTTTTGTGACGACATACACCATACCATTCAAAAGTTTGGAGGCTTTTTGGGGGGAAAGAATTTTTCAAAATTAACTTTTTTTTTATTTTTTTTTTATTATTATTTAACAAGGATGCTTTAAATTGATCATTGATGATAAAGACATAATGTTACAAAATATTTTATTTCAGATGTTCTTTTGAACTTTCTATTCATCAAACAAACCTAAAAAAAAACTCAGCTGTTTTCAACAATTTTTTGAACAGCAAATTAGAGTATTACAGTGATTTCTAAAGAGTCATGTGAAAAATCACAGAAAATAAATTATATTTTAAAATATATTCAAATAGAAAACAGTTATTTTAAATAGTAAAAATATTTCAAAATTGTACTGTTTTTGCTGTACTTTGGATCAAATAAGTGCAGGCTTAGTGAGCAGAAGAGACTTCTTAAAAAAAAAAAACCAAACATTAAAAGTCTTACTGTGCAAAAATTTTAGACCGGTAGTGTACTTTTTTTTTTTTTTTTTTTTTTTTTTTTTTGGCCAATATTAGACAACCTTAAGATAGTTTTCATCCTATCTTAAACGGAGATCTTTTTCTGTAGTTACTGATAATTTTACATCTCTCTCTGCTGAATGTACATATGGGGTACCACAGGGTTCTGTTTTAGGCCCGTTTTTTTTCTCCCACTATTCTTTTCCTTTAGCCATGATCTTCTGAAAGCATGAGCTCTCATACCATAAAAAAATCTAAACAGTTAAGAAAAAGGTGAATAATTAGCCAAAATGAAATCACAAAAGGAATATAATAAGACCAAATAGAGTAAGTGAAGTTTTCTTTGATGCTTAGATTTCAGCTGACCTGTCGGGTGAAGACCCCACACTTTGACATAGACTGGGATATTAATGATGACACACAGCTATTACTGGGCATTTATGAACACGGCTACGGCAACTGGGACCTGATCAAGACCGATCCTGATCTCAAACTTTCTGAGAAGGTACGTTGCTTCCTCACAGTTAAAAGAGCAGTGTCAACGATGTGCAAGTTTGCCTTGCTTGACCTCAAATATCCTGTTGTCTTTATGTGTAGATTCTCCTAGATGACCCAGATAAGAAACCTCAGGGAAAGCAGCTGCAAATGCGAGCAGACTACTTGCTTAAGATGCTGAAGAAAGAGCAGGAAAGCCAAGATGCTGCTAAAACAGGAGATGAGGTGAAGATAATTGATTTTTGCTCTTAAGATGGATTTTTTGCATTGAGTAAAGGCATTTTAAAAGATAACTGGTGTTATCATGTACTAAAGATCAATTTTTAAATCAAAATGTCTTATGACATTTTCATTCTTTGTATTTTCCCACCTCCCAGGTCAAACTCAGAAAGAGAAAACCTCGAACGAAGAAACCGGCCCCTAACAATGATCTGGTCAATGAAATTGCTTCTCCGCGTCTTTCCGACAACTTGTCAGAAGAAGGAGAGGTCAAGGTATGTTACTTTTATCTAGTCACCTATATAACAAAACAGATTTGTTAATGCACAGATATAAATACACAGAATCCACAGCGCTTAACCTGTTAGGCTGCATATTTACAATTTTCTCGTTTTCCAGGACGATGGAGCTGAAAAATCTCCTACAAAGAAGAAACAGAAAAAGGATAACAAAGAGAACAAAGAAAAAACAGGAACTCCTAAAAAAGAGAAGGAGGGGGACAAAGACAAAAAGCGTTCCAAGACCAAAAAAGAGAAGGTATTTTATATGTTGGCATCGGAGGCTGCCGTATTATGTTTCAGCATGAGAACATTTCCTTTAGAAACATGGACTTAAGTATTATGTTTCACTGTCATCCTGTGCACAATGGTTGTTAGTTCCTTAGTTCCACAGGTTGACTCAAACTCATGATGTAGACCTAAATTATACTGCTTTATAATTAAATTCTCTGTTTTTAATATAAAAGTAATTACTTTTTTAAATCCAGGTTGAATCAGAGTAAATCTGTACATAAAGGTCAACGTTGGGGGGAGTTACTTTTAAAAGTAATGCATTACAATATTGAGTTACTCTCGAAAAGTAAAGCGTTGTTACTTTAACATTACTTTTTCTCATCTGGGCTGGGATTGCTTGAATGTTTTTAATAGAAAAAAAAAATGCTTTTGGCATATGTAAAACCCCTTTTACACCAAAAGTGAAATGAATGTTTAAAAGTGAAATGTAAGTTTAAAAAGTTACTTGTTACTTGAAAAAAAGTAATCGGATTACATTACTTGTAATGCATTACCCCCAAACACCCCTAAAGTTATATTGTGTGTCAGTGTTTCTCATCTTCTCAACATCTCATATTTTCAGGCCAAACCAGGAGGAAAAGGCAAGAAAGCTCAAGGCCCTGTGCACATCACTGCAGGAAGTGAGCCTATACCAATTGGAGAGGAAGATGATGAACTGGACCAGGAAACATTCAGCATTGTGAGTGTTAAAATTTTCCTTTCTTCATCTCAGTTGTAATGTACAGAGAAGTATGTAATTGTTTTTAATGTTTTGAGTGGAAAGCTGAGTTGTGGTGTAATGTGTATGCAGTGTAAGGAGCGGATGAGGCCGGTAAAGAAGGCTCTGAAGCAGTTGGATAAGCCAGACGAGGGGCTGTCGGTGCAGGAGCAGCTGCAGCACACTCGTACCTGCCTGCTGAAGATTGGAGACCGCATCACAGAGTGCCTTAAGTCGTACAGTGACCCTGAACACGTCAAGACCTGGCGCAGGTATCTCAGTTACACTTCTGATTGTAAGAGTTTTCATTACACTGGAACAGTACATTCAACCTGGCTTTTGTTTAATTTGTCAGAAACCTCTGGATTTTTGTATCTAAATTTACTGAGTTTGGTGCCCGGAAACTGCACAAACTGTATAAGATGGCTCAAAAGAAGCGCTCCCAGGAAGAAGAGGTAAGCTCATCTGAAATCCACAGTTCTCAATGACATTTCTCTCCTTGTGTACCACTTACTCAGTCGCTTCTCGTATTTCTTACAGAAAGAGCAAAAGAAGAAGGATGATCCCGCCAAGAAGAAACCTTTCAGACCTGAACCGTCTGGATCTAGCCGGGACTCTACAGGCACCCAGCCTGCACCCAAACCCCATCCTCCAGTCAACCATCCACCTGGACCTCCCCCTCACGCCCACCATAGAGAGCAGTACAACCAGCCCAATAAAAGGCACTTTCCTAATGACGGTGAGAGATGCAACAATCCATCAAATGTGACTGTTTTAAGGTCCAAATGCTCTGTCAGATTGGAAAAACAAACAAACACAGCTTATTGCACTCATATTGTGCTGTAGTACTACTAAATGAATAGTGCACATAAATGACTTTAGGATTAGAGACTTGGACCCAGAAACTGTATAGCTAGATCAGGGCATATTACAGTTTGGTTAGCTACTATAAAGTTGAGGTCGAAAGTTTACATAAACCTTGCAGAATCTGCAAAATGGTAATTATTTTACCAAAATAAAAGGAATCATACAAAATGTATGTTATTTTTTTATTTAGTACTGACCTGATTAATATATTTCATATTAAAGATATTTACATATAATCTACAAGAGAAAATACTACTTGAAAAAGTTTACATACACTTGGTTTTACTGTGTTTTTACCTCAATAATCCACAGCTGTTTTTTTTTTGTTTGTTTGTTTAGTAATAGTTGTTTATGAGTCCCTTGTTTGTCCTAAACGGTTAAACTGCCCACTGTCCTTCTGAAAAATCCTTCAGGTCTCACAAATTCTGTTTTGTATTTTTTTTTTTTTTTTTTAAAGCATTTTTGTGTATTTGAACCCTTTCCAACAATGACTGTATGGTTTTGAGATCCATCTTTTCACACCGAGGTCCAAACACTCACTGATACTTAAGAAGGAAACGCAATGCATTAAGAACTGGGGGGTGAAAACTTTTGGAATTTTAAGATTAGGGTAAATTTGACTAAATTTGATATATATGTATATATATGTGTATATATGTGTGTGTATGTATATATATATATATATATATATATATATATATATATATATATATAAATATATATATTTAAGAAAAATATACACTCATTCATTTTGTTCAAAAGTTTTCACCCCTGGCTTTGAATGCATCGTTTTTCCTTCTGGAGCATCAGTGAGTGTTTGAACCTTCTGTAATCGTTGCATATGAGTCACTCAGTTGTTCTCAGTGTGAACAGATTGATCTCAAAATCATACAATCAATGTTTGAAATGGTTCAAATACACAAAAATGCTGAAAAACCAAAGAATTTGTGGGACCTGTAGGATTTTTCTGAAGAATAGCAGACAGTTTAACTGTTCAGGACAAACAAGGGACTCATGAACAACTATCACTAAACAATAAATCACAGCTGTTGATCATTCAGGTAACGACACAGTATTAAAAATCAACCTCATGTAAACTTTTGAATGGGGTCAAAATAAATTCAACTATTATTTTCTCTTGTGGACTATATGTAAACATCTTTTATGTGAAATATCTTATTCAGGTCAGTACTAAATAAAAAATAACATTCATTTTGTATGATCCCTCTTATTTTGGTCAAATAATTAACATGCAGATTCTGCAAGATGTGTGTAAACTTTTGACCTCAACTGTACTTCTGGTTTTGATGTCGGAGATTATTTTTGTACAACCATAAATTATGTAATTTATTATTCCAGTTGTCAGTTTTAATGATCAACAGTCTCATTTAGTACTTTGTGTGTCGTTTAACAGATAGGGGAGACTGGCAAAGAGACCGTAAGTACAGCTACCCAGGCAACAGCAATCAGCCCTGGCAAGGAGAGCGTCATCACCCGTATGACACTCACAGGTACAAAGACCATCATTACGGTGACCGCCGTCCTCATGGTGACTACCGCAGCTCCGGAGGTTACCGAAACAGCGGCTCCCCTCGCAAACGACCTTATGACCAGTATGGTAATGATAGAGATCATCGGGGCCATCGAGACTATTATGACAGGTGAGCAAGGGATTGTTCACCCCAGAAATGCAAATTCTGTCATTAATTACTCACCCTCATGTCGTTCCAAACCCGAAAGACCTTTGTTGATCTTCGGGACACAAACTAAGATATTTTGGATGAAATCCGAGAGAGACAGCAATGAAACCACGTTCAAGACCCAGAAAGGTGGTAAGGACATTGTTAAAATAGTCCATTTGACATCAGTGGTTTAACCCTAATTTAATGACGCTATAAGAACACTTTTTGTGCACATAGAATTTTTCATTTTCTTCTCCTCAGTGTCTGTCTTCGATGCACATTGAACCACTGATGTCACATGGACTATTTTAATAATGTCTTTACTATCTTTCTGGGTCCTGAATGTGTCAGTTGTGTTGCTGTCTATGCAAGGTCTGAAAGCTCTCAGATTTCATCAGAAATATCTTAATTTGTTTTACAGAGATGAACGAATGAGGTCTTCCAGGTTTGGAACGACATGAGGGAGCAATTAATGACAAAATTTAAATTTTTGGGTAAACTGTCCCTTTAAATTTGTTAACGGTGACACGTCCTCATATTCAAAACTGTGTGTGTTGTTTGTAGAGCTGTAGAACTAAATTTGAGCTTTTTGTTTTCAGACATCCAGACCCTAAGCGAAGGCGTTCGGATGAATACCGCTCCCCAAACTATCACCAAGGTGGAGGAGGGCATCCACAGGACTTCAGAAGGATGCCGGACCACAGGGGACCTCCTGGAAACCACGGCCCCATGGGGCCCGATCACTACCGCCCCTTCCACCCCGACAAACCCCCGCCCCTGATGGACCCCCGTTCCCCTCAGTCTCAGAAATCCCCCCTGGAGCCCATCTCACCTGCTTTGGACAGAACTGCAGAGCAGAAACCTGTGACAGACTTTAATTGGAACAACAGGAAGACGTGAGGTGAATACTCGGTTAGCGCAGAGACGGTCTGTACTGCCGAAGAACATGGCAGAAAGGCCACCTAGGCAATAAATGGAGCCACCACCAAACTCCTCTTTATCGCCACTGTGTCCTCCGCTCTCTTGTAGGATTCACAACCAGGTTAAGTCTGCCATTTTTGACTGAGGAGACAGAACAAAGCGTGGTTAGTCCTATGGACTACGACTGAATTTGCTAAAGTGTTGAAGTATGCCTAAGTTAGAAAGTGCCTCATGTATTTGGTCTTTGTTGAGAGTCATTAGCAGAAAAGGGACTGTCCCCAAAGCGAACTTTTCTTTGATGTCCATGTCTTTTTGTTTTGTTATTTTGGTTTGTGCAAAAAAGGTTTTTTTCATGAAAGTAGCCTTTGTGGGAGGAGAAAAAAGGAATCGTTTTAATTGCACCTTCAGATGTCGCTTCATTGTTCGAAACTATCGCTATTGCTTTCTGAAATACCCACACACCTGTGATCGTACGTCATTTTGAGGAAAGAAAACCAAGTAATTACATGTACGTTTTTGTCTTTTGATATTGTTATGTAGGAGTCACAAATATGTGATGAGCAGCAACCGCAACAATTACTGGAATTGTTTCTCTCGAATCAGCTAAATGTGTCTTCGCTATTGCAGACCCGCCACTTGTTAATATTGTAATACTCAAGACGCCCTGTTGGACGACAGTAGCCTTATTTTAAAAAAGAAGGAAAAAAAGGTGAACAGTATTCAGGGTCTATGTAGACCTTGTCAGAACACTAGATAATCATAACTTGTAAGCTATCTTTGTCTTTATTTTCTTGTATCTGTAACACTTGGCACCACTTAAGTCCACTTTATGGTCAGTGCTTGTACTGTTGCATCTTTTTATTGCACTAAAAGAACAGTACTCGCTCGATTTTGAGTATGTAGTAATGGTAGACATTACCCGAATCTGATTTTCATGTTTCGTTAAGTTGTTTTCTCAGTATGAGTGTGGTGAAACGCTGATACCGTTGACCTTTAAGTGGAAATGTGAGTACTGTATGAATGGACAGACGTGCGTTTGGGGAGTGGGCGGGTGTCACGAGCTATTTTCGGAACCAGATTTTGTGCCAAAACATTGACAGACTGGCATGCTGGTAAATACCATTCATTGATTGTTTATTTGACGTGTTTTTCCATCTGTGCCTTATTCTTGTGTAGATTTAAACACCGGATTGGTATAAGGATGTTAAGCGGTCGGAATCGATGCAGTATTATGCTGTTGTGTACAATTTCAAAACATTTGCCAGGATGGAATTTTAACTAGGTGCATGTAAAGCCAGCTCTGGTGAGTGGGGAACAATGTGGTGTGCTCAATTCCAAAAGATCATGGTGGCAGGACTAGGAGAGCAGATGAGCTGGTGAAACGTGGACACGTCTGCAATGAAATACTGGAGATGTGTCTTTCCTACCCAAGCTCCTGCTCACACTCCATGGACATGTGTTAAGCTTTGAATCAAGCCAATTTAAAGTAATTTATATTTGTGAAAAGCCACTGTTCAGAATAATTGTACTGTATATATGTTTATAGACCTATATGTATTAAACTTTCCTACATCATGGACAATCTGTGTTTTTGTTCTTCAGTGATGATTAAAACTATAACAGTTTTCATAAATAGTTTTATGCAACCAACATCTTCATGAATTTTCATCAAGCTGACCAACTTTAATTTATTTTCATTTATTTAATGTGATATTTAGGACTTAATAACTTGCCTTCATTTGGTTTGACCTTCTGAGAGGAATGGCGCGCATAAGGTGAGAGCTTTCAGCACGTTTTAACATTAATAACCGATTTAAATGATTAAAGGGAATAATATTGTTAGTTCGGTGGTAACGTTCTTCAGATATAGCCTACATAAAACACGTGTTGTAGAATCATGACGAATTCGTTAAGAAAACACTAATTTGGGGCCGAAAGAGCAAAACGTTGCCTCAAACGCGGTAACGTACACTGTTCTTTTTAGGATTTGTCATTTATTTACTGTGCTATTTACGACAACCCCTAAATGGTAAAATAAATAAAAAAGAAAAAAAAGTTTAAATTTAACTGGCTTGGCCGTTCGCGGGCTTTACTTAATCACGTGCACTGGGAGTCTGAGAGGAATGGCGTGAATTTCTGAGGCGAGACGCTTTTCCTTCACTCTATATAGCATATTTTTGTTTTTCAGCACGTTTTAACGTAATAACAGATTTGAGTGATTAAAGGAAATAATATATATTGTTATTTCGCTGGTATGACGTTCTTCAGATGTGATATAGCCAACGTAAAACACGTGTTTTAGAATCATAATGACGATAAGAACACGTTATAAAACCTTCCTTCTCAATCTTTTTGTTTATAATAGTTGGTTTTTTGTGTGGGGAAACCACCTTTGATTATAGATAATATTTGCGGTTTATAGAGCAAAAGGCCTCAAACGCGGTAACGTACATTGTTCTCTTGAGGTAGGATTTGTAATTTGTGCTATTTAAGACAAAACCCATACATGATAAAATTTAAATAAATAAATAAGCGTTCACGAACATTGACTTCACCACGTGCACTGGGAGTCTGAAAGGATAGCGAATTGCTGAGGTGAGACGCTTTTACTTGACTCTATATCGTGTGTTTTTCAGCATGTTTTAACATTAATAACATATTTAAATGATTAAAGGGAATTAAGGAAATAATACATATTGTTATTTCGCTGGAAACGTTCTTTAGATATGACTGCCTGCATAAAACACGGCTTTTAGAATCAGTAATGAATGAAATTAGTTAAGAAACACGTTCTAAAAATGTTTCTGCTCAGTCTTTTTGTTTATAATCGTTGATTCTTTATGATAATTGCGGAAAGCACCTTGGATTCTAAATAATATTTGCGGTTTATAGAGCAAAAGGTACAGGCCTCAAACGCAGTAACTTACAATGTTCTCTTTAGATACACAAGTGAAAAAAAGTGCACTAAAATACACTTTATTTAGTACACTTCAATAATGTACTTAAGTGCTCTATTTGCACGCACTAATTTTGTACTTAATATACTAAAACATTTAGTACATCTTAAGATCATCTTAAAAACATCCAAGTGTACTCAACTCTTTGCTCTTTGCTTTTAACATGTCTGTATTAAAAAATGTATTACCTACCACTTGTACACTTGAATCTATATTTCATACACTTAAATATAGGCTACTCATACATAGAAAACAGACTTATGGATTATTTAAAATATAAGAATAATATATAATAAACATATACAAAATGTGTATAATGGATTGCTCACATATTTGTATACAATAATTATCGTCAAATGTAGTGTAACTATGTTAATAGTCCCTTTATTTGATATACTTAACTACGTTAATGGTGTCTTTAAATGGTACAATCAAGTTCACTATACTTATATAGTATATCATATCTGACTATTTCAAATCAATGTAAGTCTTAGTGCTAAAAAATGCATTTACATTAAGTGTGCTCAAGTAAAACAGTTGGAAAAATGTACTAGTACTAGTAATATAGTAATGTATTTATAATAAAATCAATTTTAGGATTACTATATAAAAGATATCTACTAATCCTAGTATATATATATATATATATATATATATATACTATATACTAGGACTGAACAAATTTTTAAAGCATTCAAAACACACTTTTAAGAAATAGAGTAATAAAACTATGTGTATTTTTAGTTCAATGCACTAAAAAATAATTTAGTGGTATTTAGTATGTTTTCAAGTGAACTGAAGTACTACTGATGTAGAAATATACTTTTAATTAGTGTGTTTATAGTGTATAACTTTTACAGTTTTATTTAGCACAAAAAATAAGAATGCATTACAAATATACTTGCTTGTATAAAAGTGTTTTAGTGCATTCAAGTATACTTTATTTCTACCTGGGTAGGATTTGTTGGTTCAGCCATTAGGTGGCAGTCTTAGCCTAAGTCTAATGCTATGGTGAAGTCCCTTCTATTATAAAACATGAAAGAACACAGCTGAATACAAAAACCCCAAACATCAAAAATATATCAACATGACACTTTATTTTTTCTTCAATAAATAATTTACAGTATTTACAGGTGGTGTGTGGCACCGCTTTAGTCCTACATACAAAAACAGACCAAGCTGTCTGGCATCTCCCATTCAATGTTAATACATTTGAAAACGTTATCATTCACTTTTATATTTTTAGCATTACAGGTCTGATAACCTCTTTCACCATCAAGTTAAAACCAAGTAAGAGCTAGGTTAAAGAGAATAAAAACATAAAGTGCTTTTGTAATAAACAACACATGAACACCGCAAGTCACACCGCAAGTTTCCTACTTAGCATTTAGTCAAAGGACATGATGTCTGATTTACTCTTGTTCCAAATTAGATTGTAAGTCCCTTATCTAATGTTTTTGTGGTGTACACAATATCCCTTTAAATTTAAAGGCAAATTTCATCACGCCCTCTGATGTACTAAAACAAATAAGCACAAACTATTATTTGCCAAATCACACAAACTTATATACATGTCACATTACACACAGAAATCCAAAAAGCACTGACAACACAAGCACACTTAAACACAAAGGTCATTACAATCTTTTTGTATGCTTCTTAAAGCCATGAACTGCACCGACAACACAAGCTTTCTTAGCAGTAGTAAGGCTCGCAAAACTTTACAGTGTAAGAATAAATTACTGTGAAGTCTCTCGAAGGATTCGTTATGTATAATTAATAGCTAAACCATATTTTCATAGTTCAAACTTTTTACTAAGAGAAAACAAACACTGATAAGAGACAACTGTGACAGATGCTCTAAGAAGAAGAAATGGGACATGATGAAGTTATGTGGGCTTCATCTTCCATAAAGACTTTTCCAACAGTCTGTAAAACTATTACGCTACCAAGGGTGTAGTTTCACTCTTCAAAATAGTGGTGCTATGTATCGTGTAACTTTAGCTCACCAATACTACTACTGTTATTTACAATACTGAGTGCCAGTAATCCTGAGCCTGCTAATGGCTGAAGAGCAAATGCCCCCATTTCAAATGTCACAAGAAATGCATGGCAGATGTTCTCAATAGCTCCTGCACTGGTCCATCTACCACACTGTAGTTAGCAGCACCTTCCAATATTATACACAATCAGGACATCTGGTTTGAGCCCAAATACTTAAGTGAACCACAAAAGGTCCCATGAGAAAGCGAGAGAGAGAGAAAATTTAGCTGTTTGGGAAATTGTTGGCACCATGGCTTGTTCTTTGGCAAAACGCCTCCGCCATAAATTCACAGATCTACAGAGTCGTGAGCTAAACGGGGCCTACAGCACAGCCACGTCGACACCCTTTTGAAATGGAGAGCAAGGCGTTGCTCTATAAGAAGCAGTAAGGATGATTGATGGACCTGCCTTGTGGGTCCCATCTCGAACTGCAAACATTGTATGGAGGAACTTGGCTCCCTCCTGGACATATACGTTGATGGCTATGCTACCTACTGCAAACTGACGTGATTATTTTTTTCCGAAGCAAGTGTGCTATTTTCAAAGACAACTCTGTCTTGGGTCTACACCGTTGTATGACGTGTATTATTTTTCTCAGAGTTATTCTCTGTGTGCCTAACAATTGTTCAGGCAATTGGGGAGAATTCAATAAATATTTTTCAAAATTATAACAGCTAAGCAGTATGGGTGTAGTTTAAAGTCTGTTTGACACAATGGTTGACACCCTTTTTTTATGTAGGAAAGAGCTCTTGGCAGGCAGTAAAACTTCTTACTGAACCATGAACCACCACACCAGAGCTACATTAGGACCCTGGGTGCAATATACAGATATTATGAAACACTTCACACACACACACACACACACACACACACACACAAGCATTCATATAATCACCCACAAAATAACACATCTTTCTCTTGCACACACACACACACATAGACAAACTATACAAAAAGCCTGATGTTATGGCCTGTTAATCTCCTCTGTAGACATGACTTACTAGTCTGACATGGCCTTGGCCAAGGGGGTTTTCTCTAGAAAGCTAACATTTTTCCGAAGCTGGAGCTTCTTCAAAGAGAGAACTCCTGCTGGCCCTCCGTCGTTAATAAAAGCTCCTGTCATGTCCTCCAGCCTGGCTCCGGGAGACATACTTCACCTCTCACTTGGCATCAAGTGAACTGAAGAACATCTCCAAGCTCTTCTTTCTGCAAAGGATCATCCCCCTCTCACTCCTGTCAGTGGCACATCACCCTGGTGGGAACAAGGGTGGTTTAATCTGACTCGAGTCTCAGGACCTCTCAGCACTGCGTTCTCTGTCCTGAAGCAGTTATGAGAACCACAGAGATGGGTGGATCTCCAGGAACGCTCCTGCTCTGGCCCGATGAATGAACGTACGTGATGATGACGAGAGATGAGCGTGACACAAGACACACAAGTGTGAAAGCTCTCTGAGAGAGCTGAGAAGCTCAGCCTCTGGTAGATGGAACACAACATGGTGAGAGCAGCATTTCACATGCATACAGCATCTTACAACCATCTAACAAGGATGTCCAACAGACGAGGGGACTACAGACGAATGGAACACAAGTCAGTCCATAACTGTACGACAACTAGGCTGATGAAGATTAGGACACTAAAACACCATTTTTCCGAGGCAGAGTTGAATATCGTATCCTTTTCAAAAAGGTGATACTTGTCTTTATTGGAGTGGAGCATTTTAACATCCTCAAAGGCATAGTAGGCCGCCAAGGTGAAGTTGATGTCTCCCGAGGATAGCAGGTCAAAAACACAGGACTGGAAATACAAATCCTCAACCGGTAGGCGTTCTTTGCACTTGGCCATGGCTGACTGGAATGTGAAGCCATGGGTAGGAGCGCCTGGCCGTCCCCTGCCTAAGGCTTGGCTCTCTGCCGCCCGTGCTCTGAAGGTCCTGAAGTCTATTCGCTGATTGGCAGGGCAACCGTGCAGGCAGAGGTACAAATCCTGGTTGTCCTGGTCCTCCACCGAATTCACAACCTCCTCGGGCATACGCACAGCAAACGTGAGATAGCGGCCAACCTGCCGAACTACAATAGTGGTCCCGATATAACGGGCCTGGATCTCCACGTGCTGTCCAGGCACCTTCTCTACTATGCGTAGGGTGTTGGCCCCATGCCGGTCACCTCCGTTCTTTGAACCATCAGCAAATGCCGCTGGAAGCTCGTCTGTCTCTGCATGGTACATCTTCTGGTCTACACATTCTTGGAAGTTCTTGAAGATGATTGTTAGCTGTGGAAAAAGTGAGAGTGAGAAGATCTAGTTAACAACAAAATTCATAAATCAGATTCTAGAAAAAACAGATGGCTAGAAACCTTCAAAGTGCACAAAGTTTTGATGTTAAAAATGCTATATTTGTTTAATCAAAACCAGCCACGAAACAGCAGCCACAGACATAAAGTGCTTCATGCACCACTGCATATGGCAAAAGATGGTGACTAAGTACTCCATTCTGCATAACCGAGCCTTGTCTTTATAAAACCAGAAGACTGTGTAGTGCAGACCCTCCAAGCCCAGAAGCTTTCGTAATGTCACATTTCAGCAGCAACTCAAGATACAGGGGGCCAATGTAAACGCACTCTGGAGAAACACAGGTCCAGTCTATGTTACAGCAGGCCTCAGTATGCAGACACAAAGACAATCCATTCATGCTGCTCAGAGCCTGCCTGTGAACCCCGGATTCAGCTCCAGGGAGTGGACTCGCGCCAGCTAGAGAGCACAGCCTGCACAGCGGCTAATTAGAGAAGGCTGCTCCTACCTCTGACTCCTCCAGCAAGCAGCCATTAGGAGGCCAATGGACTGCTGACACATATGTGACCTTGGGATGTCCAGGCTGCTCTGATCTTGCAAATGATGCGTATGAGTGTAGTGGAGACTCAGTTAAGCCAAACCACCCTGTAATCACTAATGGTGCTGTGATCTGCCTCCTGTTAGCACCACCCTAGGTTTTCGCAGGACAGCGAGAGCTTGTTTAAAGCAAAGGGTCTATCAATAAACAAGGGACGTCTTGTTTGCACAGGTGCCATCTGCCTGCAGACCTGTTTTCGCTTTTGTCCGAGCTGAATGACCTCTGAGGCACTGTCATTTATTCAGCTTAACAAAAATATCACAATCCCTTTCCCTCCTGCAAGAAAGGACTGAGGGTCCATCTACTTAATGGGGAATCATTAGAGGTTTTTGATGGCGGAAAATTGCTCTGTTTCTTAATGTGACTGAGTACAAAGTTCTTGTGTTTTTCTGCCACAAGGAAAAACTCTGAAAAACATTCAACCCTGGCCACACAATTACAGCAGCCAAAAGGACATCAGGCATAGTGAAATTAGCATTCGGCAATCGGACGCATAAACTTCTAGTCCTGGGTTTTCACCTTAGGCTCCACAGCTGGCCAATTCTAAGGCAGCTTCCCAGTTTGTCCAATGGGCCGTAAAGCAAAACAATGATAATTTATGAGGTATGAGGGCCAGCTAATGCAGAGAAAATATCGGCAGTTTCCTGTATGGACTGAGCACTTAGTTAAAACAACAAGACTCCTAAATCACACAAACAATTGCAAGGACTACCACAGATATAGTAGCATTAGTTTTGACTGTCTGAAAAAAAATGAAGGCATTTTATCCTGCTAATATTCTAAGCTATTATATCTTACTTGTTGCTGGCATTTTGCAAAAAAAAAAAAAAAAACTTTTATCAGACTTTCATCAGTTGTCTTATCTCGTCTTCATCTGTCATGGAACAGATCCAAATGCTAACTAGAGTCTGCACTTACAAAGTCTGCTTTCTCTTCCCTTGGTGAAACCATACATTCACCATTAACTAGTTTTGTGCTAAAAGTTCCTAAAAAGGGTAGTTCACCCAAAAATTTAAATTCTGTCATTAATTACTCACCCTCATGTCGTTCCAAACCTGAAAGACCTTTGTTCTTTTGAACACAAATTAAGATATTTTTAATGAAATCTAAGTGCTTTCTGACCCTGCTTAGACCGCAACGTTCAAGGCCCAGAAAGGTAGTAAGGACATTGTTCTTAAAGTCCATCTGACTTTAGGGGTTCAACTGTAATTTTATTTTAAGCTACGAGAATACTTTTTGTTGCAGATCAAAGCACTCGCATGTGTTGCGGTACTCTCCAAAATGGTGCTAGGGCAACACAGAGAAGAAGAATTGTTGAATAACAAAATAGTTGTTATTTAGTTTTTTTGCTCAAGAAAAAGTATTCTCGTAGCTTCATAAAATTATGGTTGATGTTCTTGGTACCTTACTGGACCTTGAACGTGGTAGGTCCCTTGCTGCCTATGGAGGGTCAGGGAACTCTTAGATTTGATCAAAAATATCTTAATTTGTGTTCTGGGTTTGGAATGATATGAGGGTATGTAGTTAATGACAGAATTTTCATTTTTGGGAGAACTATCGCTTTAAAGGTCAGGCTATCTTTGAAATGAGACCACAGACTGATGGAGAAATTGCTTTGTTTTTTTTTCCCATGAGGCACAAAATATCCTTACCTTGCTAGTAGCCGTAGCAGAGGATCCAGGCACAACAGGAGTGTTCGTAACCTGTACAGATAGGTACTTATTGTGAATCAGTGGCCAGGCTCCCTCAACTTTACAGGTTTGAAAGTCGTCGTTGAATGTGCGAAGATGTGGGTCCCCAAAAAAGCCGCAGTGAGTGTAATTGGGAGGCGCAGCATTACGTGGTAAACTCCGCTCATAATGACACAGCTCTGGCTTGTCGGAGGGAACGTTGATGTCCGGTGGTGGCTGGACAGGGGGCGGAGGTGTGCGGGCACGAGGTTGGGTAGTGGGCCCTTCTTTGGAGCAGTTGTGTTGGCTCATAAGATCCTCTATACCATGTTGGGCAGAATGGTATGCTAGGTCACCCCGGCACGTACGGGCAGTGCGACGGACACAGTTGTTATATGCTCGCAGAGCGGTGCAGAACTCCTCTTCTGGGCCAGAGCTGGAGGTTGAGGCCCAGAACTCGGAGTTACACTTGAGGATCTTACACTGCAGAGTTGCTGTAGAGTTAAAAGAGAGATAGCATAAACACACTGTCATGGTCAAACCAAGTTTACAGAAAGCTAAAATGAAATAAGTATCAACCTAAAGCAGCTGACAAAACTGATTAAGCTTTTAAATTGAAATCTAACAGTTATAATAAAACAGCAGCTTTTGAGCAAAAAGAGTTAAATAATACCCTGTCCTTTACATTTATATTCAAGAATAGACCATTTTCATTACATATAGTAATACTTTTTTAGTCTGATTATGTCAGTGCTTAACTTTAAATTAAGTTCAGTTTAATGTGTTATGTTCATGAATGCCAGTTGCTCAAGGCTCTCATAACAACACATGAATTCTCTCTACATCTGGACAAAGTGAGGCTTTAATTCCATCAGTAATAAAAAACAACAACATTCCAACCAAGTTCCAAGTTTCTGTGTTTTGCCAACTTCCATCAAGCCTAAGTGCTCTAAATGTAGTATAAAGCAAGGCTATTGTTGTCTTGTTGCCTTTTCAAAAAATAAGTCAAACGAAAAAACATTAAACCCAATCAATGTTTGTTGATTTTATGTCAAATTCACAAAATGTTAATGGAATATTCTGATTATGTCTGTCACAGGGGAGAAAAGCTCAACACTTAGAGCTATTGTAATACAAAATGTAAAGCAATAAGCATCTAAATAGGCATCATTACAAAGTAATGAACTCTCGACAGGCTTATCTAACTTCATTACCTCACCATGAATGACATCACTTTATATTAGTAAATGGGCTGTATGCTTTATCGAAAAAAAAAAAAGTTTGACTGATTCCAAGATCCCAGTTGGATATCTAGCAATTTCACACTTTTTAAAAGTGCAACTCAAATTAATAGCATTAAGACAAATGGGAAGGAAGCCTTCAAATTGACAATCACACCAACAAAAGTCTACTATTTAGAAGTGCTAATCATCTCATATCAAATTCACACTCATTCACACCTTGTGCCGTCTCTTTGCATTGCAAAGCAGATCGCGGGGGTGCTTTTGAGTAAAGCACCGTGGGTGTCAGTGACCGAGGGCAAATGCACATCTGAAAAAAATCACTTAGGGTTTTAACAGAAGGGGGTAGCTGTTTGTGTGTGTGTGTGTGTGTGTGTGTGTGTGTGTGTGTCTGTGGGAGGGTGTAGTCCTAGGACTCTGAATGAAGACAATGCAATTTGCCATTGAGAAGAAACCAGCAGAGTCATAAATTAGCCCTGTGTAAAGGGATTAGGTAGAGTTTCATCAGCCATGCAGGGCAGGAGGGAAGGGGGGCTAAGGACTGCCTTAAAGAAACAGGATCTCTGGAGAGAAACTGGCTCCAGGACCAATGGGCGGAACACAGAGTAGGTCTCACCATTCCACAGGTCAAACTGGATATGAGATAGCCACCTGTCCAGAGCAAAAGGCCGTAATCAAAGGCAAAAGCAATTTCAAGCACATTCCCTTTTCTCGGATTACAAGCGCTGAATTGAAATCTAAAGGCTTTTCAATCATGCGGTTTTCCATTTGATAAAATGCGAGGACATGCCAAAACTACACACAACTTTGTTTCCAAATGATCGCGCATCAATCTTTGTTGTTTCAGTCCCACACACACACATACTTATTCCACCTACCAGCTACAAAGGGCATTTATCATCCATCTGATAACAGACAATAGGCTAATTTAAGATGTCAACGACTAGTGCTTGCATGATTGCCTTTTGTTTGGCGTTAAATAACTTGAAAGAAGATGGGACACAGAGTGTGAAATCAAACTGCACACTACTTACAATTGACCAGAGCCTTGACAGAACAAAACAACACTTGTAAATTCCATTATAGCAAGATGCATAGGAATTATCACATTTGGAAAACACAGCTGACCCATAATTATGTGCGAGAGCTTACACTCTTTTAGATACATTAGACTTTTTCTTTTACAATATACACTACATTGTAAAAAAAAAAAATGCTAGGACTTCAACAGTAATTTTCTACAATTAAAATTCTGTGAAATCAGTACATGCTAGGCAGTGTTGGGGAAAGTTACTTTTAAAAGAAATGGATTACAATCCATTACACCTTAAAAAGTAATTAATTACGTAACGTTTTGTGTAAAGTAATGTTACGTTACATTTTAAATCTGGGCTGGCTTGCTTATTTGTTTTTAATATAAAAAAGTTATATTTTTGGCAAATGTAAAAGCTCTTTCACACCAAAAGTGAAATGAATAAGCCTCAGGCTAAAGGAAATTCACGTCTGTACAGCAGAATGAAGGAGAAGAAAGTTCAACACTCTTTAGCAATAAAAAATAAAGCACAAATGTTAATGTTAGTCTAAAGTAATTTTTGCTTATTAGTATTGTTGAATTGGATCATTGAAGGTCAGCAGAAAGAACATTAGTTAACACAATGGGATTAAATATATAATAGATATATGTGTTGTTTAACATATTCAGAGTTCGCCTCTGCCTTTTCCCCCGATTTCCATCGATATGGGAACAGGAGAGCTGTCAATCAGTCAATGGTAAAACAAAGTAACTGGCGTTACTTAAAGTAACTCAGATATTTTCTTGTAAATTAAAAAGTAATGCGACACTTTACAAGTTACTTCGAAAAAAGTAACTGATTACGTAACTCACGTTACTTGGGTCATTTATTCCAACTGAGTGGTTATAATCTCTGATAAACTTTAAGGATTTTGGAAGTTGCCAGTTAGATGTGCACATACATCAACACTTGGCATATGAAAAATATCAATAATGGTGACAATTTTTAATTTTAGATGAAAAAACTGAACACTACAAAACTTCAAGTGTGAGCAACTTGCAAAATTCATTGAAGCCACAGTGTATGCTGGGAACATAAGTGTTAGTTTAATACTGTGGACATCAAAATATTACAGTTAATCTATAAACACAAGACTACAGTGCAGACAGAGATAATAGTGTCTGTGATCCTACAACACTACATTTTAAATTTACAATGTTTTCCTTCTGCGAACTCTAGGCATAGCCTACCATATTTACAGTATTGTATATTCAGACTACTTTTTGTGTTAATTTAACTATACACGTGTATCTATTTAAAATATCTATATCGACAAACAACTTCTGACATTTTTAGTAATATTGTTTCATTTAAGAATCTCGCTTTACTTGCTAAGACTGTGTTCACACGTTTTAAAGGCTTTACTGTGTTTGTGAAATGGTTTTTGGAAATTTTGCCCCCACAAGTCCAGCAAAGGCATGTTATAGATGTGGAGGGTTTGCTTCCCCTCCCCCAAACACAACAGCACGTCTCCGCCAGAGCTGTGGGAAACACTGCGGTAGTGCAGCAGAATCGAACCGAACCTTCGGATCGCCACGCTTTTATCGCACAGTTTAAACAACGGCTTAAAAACAACTAAAATCGCCACTTTAACTCTGCACACATTTGCTTTTTCGGATCTTTTTCATGCGAAAAGCTTTACATGGAAATTTAACACCTTGAACTTTAATATGTGTAGCGTAAACTGGAAAGTTATAAACAACATTATTCAAGCTTGCATAATGAAGGAATGCACACTGACATGTTTCAGAAGAAAAATAACTTTTACCAGACATAACTGGGTCATGACTAAACAAAATACACCCAACTGCATTTAATTTGCTGCTAAGTAACAAAGCATGCGTTTGCCTGCGTTATTTCAACGTTTAACTGCTGTTTTGTAGCGATGTGGTTACATGTCTGCTTCGACAAATACATTCCAAAAACATATGCACATTCTCATTTCCAGTTCTAAAACTCAAATTAGATTATCTGGGATAAATATTCGTTCTTACCTGCTGGAAACAGACAGAGAAACAGAACAACGAACTGGCAGACTTGTAGCGCCGATGGTCCTGCTCCTTTCCCCATAACCATCCATCCAGCACGGGACAGCGCTCCTCTCCTCTCCCTATTCACACCACCAATGTGAGGAAAGGCGAATTAGAGCAATGCTGCGAATTTCCGTTTGATTAGAAGTTGCTGAAGAACCGCAACACAACGAAATCATGCCGCCCGCACTTCCGTCGTACAAATATCGCTGCTTTTTGTCAGGTATTCTCCGTGTTCACACATTCCCAACCCTCACTAGAAACGTGCCACCGATCTTCCAGTTCGCTAGTGTCAAGAGGGTGCAGCCTACACTGCGAAGTGCACCAATAAGGAGTCACTGTTTCGCCACCAACCCCTCACTAGTTTCAAATTACGCCTGGGCTTTGAAAACTACTTCACCCGTTTGCCATGTAGGCTGCGAACTCATGAAAGTGAACGCTGTACTTGTTACTTTCTAATAATCGGTAAAGTGTAATACTTTCCTCAGCGGTTTGTATGCGTTTTCAGTTCTGAGAGAATCAAAATGAGAGAGAAAAAGTATTTAGGCTAAATCAAGTTCTAAAATGACCATGGTAATTAAATGCCATTTAATGTGTCTTCTACACAAATTTACCAATTAGCCCATTTAATCCCATTTGTGCACAAAAAAAGTTGATGTATTGCAACATTACAAATGAAAATACAGTCTTGTTTTGATTTTTGCATGGCTGGTGTAAATACATGCCCAGAGCTGTTCAACTACCAAATTTAGTATACGTAATAATTAAAGCATCTATGATTAATGTATCCGAAAAAGATTGCTCTTTCTAACAGTATGGTCCTAATTTTGAAGACATAGTTGATTGAGCCATATTATATAGGCTAACTGAACATTTGCAAATACGTATGAACTCATTCTTTTGTATTAACAATAAAATACTACTTAACTGTTGTTACTACATGTTGTAATTGTAATCCGGAATAAAACATACTTTCAATTACCTTTATATATAATTGCTTACATAGATGGTTAATAGGTTAAAGCAGGTCCAATCTTGATCCTGAAGGGTCAACATCATTCAGAGTTTAGCTCTAACTTGTCTCAACATACATGCCTAGATTCTAGTAATCCTGAAGATCTTGATTTCTTTAGTTCAGGTGTGTTTAATTGGCGATGGAGCTAAACTCTGCAGGACAGTAGCGCTCCAGGAGCAGGACTGGAAACTTTGGAAAATATGCTTTATTTGTACAGTTGACTGATGTCAAGAAGAAATCAAAAAGGACAGACGCTTCTGTCAGTTTTAAATTAGAACTGGTAGACGACTAAATGCAACAGCATAATGTATGATCACTTGTTACATAGTGGTCTCTATCAGCATTAATGCATCCATAAACATCAGCATGTATCTTTAAAACATCTAGGCAATGTGTGATGTGACACCAGTTAAGAGATCTAACTAGCTTTGTGTCACTGCATTTGCTTTATTAAATCTTTTCAAGATCTACTGCCAATAAAACGTGAAATATTAATATAATGCATTTATGTAATCTAGGACTGTTTTTTAATTTGTGTGATGAGATAAGATAAAGGATGAATGATGTTTTCTCATTTATAAAAGCTATTAATTCAAGTAATAAACATCTAATCATAAGTCTTGTTGAGATTTTGACAGGTCAAGGTAACTGAAAGGTCCCACAGAAGAGGAGGGAATGTGGATTTGTTGTAGGGCAGGCTATACAGTTGTGTTTTTAGTGGTCAGCTGTTGCAGTCCAACAGATGGCGCTTGCACAGTGGTGGAGAATGAATGATATCTCCAGAGATGCGTCCTCATGTATAAGGTTTAGCAAGAACCACTATATTATTTACAGTTCAGCTGTGATGTGTTCATTTTCCTTTGAGATTAGAAATTATTGGAGGTACATAAAGCTAAAACATGATATTATGATATCTTAAATGAACGATATCGATGGTATTATGAGCACAACACAGATGTTCTCTAACCATTTGTGAGTTTAATTGATCATTAACAACGTGTCCACGATTTCTAGGAGCTAAAATATTAAAATTTAGAGAAGCAGCAAAATAACACTCTTTAGTGACAAAAGCTGTGCATAACATCTAAAAATCCCGTTCTCCCTTTCTTCCATCCTAATTAATGCAAAATGTATTCCTAATATTAAACACAATCCTTACATTTAGACCAATATTGAAGCCAAAGAACTCGACTAAGTACAATATAATGCAGAGTTTTAAGTCAAAAACTATAAGATGTTCTCTGTACCGTTTAAGACGAGGTCTTTACTGTTAATCACTGCAGACTGTCTTACAAGAATCAAAGTTATTTGTCAAGAAATCATACAGAACCCACCTTTTTGAATGCATGGAGCTCTTCAACACTTTAGGGTTGAATTTCTTTGCGGAACCGGGATGAAGCTTGCGGGTCGAATCCGGACTGAGGCGTGCAAGCGTGCTTTGTATCAGTAATCCGAAATTCTTATTTAAGTCTACACATCGTTGTAAAACTAAAGGTTAAGCACTGCTGTCGTCCCTGCATGATGTCCCATGTTCCGATAATCGTAAAAGCGAGATAGGTTTTTATCTAAACGCTGCTAATCTACTTGCGGTGTCTGATGTTATTTTCATCGGTGTCGCGATCTGGAAATGAAGGTATGATCCGTCAGCGAGTTTATCGAGATACAAACGATAAAAAAGAAAACCTAGGAAATGTTTTCGAATCAATAGTGTTCTTCATTTTGCCGTGGTATTCCCAAGATTCCTCTGTGGCTCTCAGGACTTGAGTAGGAAGAGCCCTCGGGGCAGCAGTGTTGATAGCGCTGGCTCGTTTCCTCGCCTCAGTGTTGTGAAATGACGAGTTTGAAAGTGTGAGGCACAATGATCAGCGCTGCAGTCTCGAACTCCCCACACGGTCATAGTCAATACTGGCTTGTGTCTGTTAAACCAAGCTTTAAGATTAACGTTACGATTATAATGGAACTGGATTAGAAAGAACACATTGTGTTTAAACATTTTCTGTCTGTAATTCAGTGTGCGTGTGTGTTTTCCCTCAAACATGTAAATATAATTTACATATCTATCTGCTACAAGTTAACGTTGTTAACAAATCAGCTACTTCTGCATAAACTATGTAAATTAGTCTAACAGAGTACCAACTACTGCACAGTCTTTAACTCTAATAGAAAATATTGATCTTTTTAATTTTGTGTATGAATTTAATTCGTAATAATCAAATGTACATGTGCAAAATAACATGTAATAACTAATTTTATGAGTGCGATACTGGTTTTATACAACAGTTCTACAAACAAGAAATTATATCTGATTAGAATAGCCAGTTCTTATTAATTCAACTATAGCAAACAAAAATAGTCTGAAAATTGCAGAAACATCAAGCTTTGAGTAGTACCAGACAACACACAGACTGAAATCTGGTCTGGAACACATAATATAATGGACCGGAGTGACAGTGGTTTCCCCTCCCCCTATCATAGCATTTAGTGCTCACTTGACTCCAGTTCAGGCTTTTTAGCTTACCACTTTCCACATAGAGAAACCCCGTTACAAGAGAAAGCGTTAACACTAGAACTACCGGTATTCTGTAACTACACTGTAAAAAAATTCCTGTCAATTTTACAGCATTATACTGGCAGCAGGGTTGCCAGCCCGTTACTGTAATTTTTACAGCAGCGCTGCTGTAATTTAAATTTACAGCATTATTCTGTATTTCCTGATTACAGCAAATAACTGTATTTTTTACATTGCTGTTTTTTTTAACAGTAAACTACTTTATTTTTGTGTATTCTATATATGCAGTATGTATTTTCCAGATTGCTGAATATTAATGACTGGCAATTTAAACAATTCATTAACTGCATAAGCTTAAAATAAAATATATTATTTAAAAAACCTAATATTTAAAAAACAAAATAATAATAATCTGACACATTTTAATCTTGAAAAACAGATCCAATTTTAATTTAACATATGACTTTCAAATTTGCATAAAAGAAATGTCATAGAGAAGTGCATTTAGTATTATTTTGAATTCGAAAATAAATATTTACTTGAAACATGTATTACCCTTAACTTTAAGTTTAAGCTTAACCAACATTGAGCCAAAGTTTTACCAACATCAAGTTAAACAACATGGTCATAATTTATTTTTAGTTTAATGTTTTAGTTATTAATGTTTAACTACAGGGATGTAGTTTAATGTTCTTTAAATATATATATATATATATATATATATATATGTATATGCTCATCAAGCCTGCATTTATCTAAACCAAAATAATTCTAGTATACTAGAATGGCCATAGCTGTCATTCTGACTGTTCATACTAGACTGAACTGATTGCCATGTCATATTTGCATTAGAAGCTTCTGTTTTTGTTTTAAAATAAAGCTTTGAATGTCTGTAGTCATATTTTATAAAGTCATCACCCTAAAAATACGATCATTTTTTGTAATATAGCCTATAATTGTCTAAGAGCTACTAGACTGTTCCTGAATGAATAACAGCAGTTGTCGAATTGGAGGCATCCACCCAGCTTTTTTACGAATGGGAATTTTAGCTTAGCAATAGAATATAAAAACAACTAGGACAAAAATGCTACGCAACAGAGACGCACATTTTCAACCGCGGGAAAAATAATTATACGCCGTCTGTAATGTGAACAGTCAATTTGACCGCTTTGGCCATTCAGGGTAAAAATACTCATAATCTTTGTATTATGTAATTTTAATAATATAACAATGTTAGTATGAAATATACACGCATTTAAGAAAAGTCAAGGAATTATAGTTTTAGGGTTTTATTTCTATAAAGTTATTACATTGCAAAATTTGAAAACGGTCAAAATGACTGCCTTGGCAGTTCTAGTGTTAACACTGACACTTGGGCCCTGTCCACATGAACACGGGTATTTTCAAAATCGCAGCTTTTTCTATGCACTGTTCGTCCACATGTAAGCATGGTATCAGGTCACTGAAACTAACCTTTTTGAAAACTGCCAGGGCGAAGTCAACTCAAAAACAGTTTATTCAACTTGAAATGTTAAATTATACTAAGTGACAACTTAGATATTTGACTTGAATCAACTTAAAATTTTAAGGCAGCTGGGTTACTTACCCATCTGTTAAGTTTAGCAAACACAAATATCTAAGTTGTTACTTAGTACGACTTAACATTTCAAGTTGACTAAACTTATTTTAGTTGACTGAACTTAAAATTTTAAGGCAGCAGGGTAACAAATTATTTTAAGCTGACTCAACAAATTGTGTTTGTTTTTATTTTTTACAGTGTAGGATGCCAGACGAAGATTTTCAGAAACTCCGGTTGTAGTGTAGTCATGTAGCCAGTGAAAACGGTTTACAGTTAGTTACATCGCCACCTGTTGTTTTGGCATGCTCTTGAAAGCGCTTCATAGCGTGTTTTTGCTTTTTCATGTGGACAAGATTTTTACTTATTTTTTTTTTTTAACGAAGAAAAACTCGTGTATGTGTGGCCTTGGGCTGTGTCTGAAATCGCATACTCTCTGAGTACATATTTCTTCTAAATATATAATTAGTGACCATTAAAAAAAAGTATGTTCTATACAGTTAGAATGAGCATAAATGTAATCCAGATGTACTGTATTCTAGCCTATCAGTGTCAGATGCGTCACCTCAATGTCATTCACAAATCCTCTGCCATGGCCTCATGGGATAGTAAAATCTCCATCAGATTCACATTTCAGAACTTTTTTTTGCCTATACGAATATTGTGAATTCAGGCATACTACTCTGCCCAGCTCATGTTGCCTCACAGGGACCCAGGTTTGAGTCTATACCTGGCTCCCGAACCCTCTAACCCCTACATGTTAAATTATACGAGAGAACCTGCTGAATCAGATGGAACTCAACTTTAGCATCCATTAACATGATCACAAATCAAAGGTATATGCTACAGTATGTTTATGTTAGAAAATCCTTAAAAGTAGGCGTACGTGGTTACAAACATGTCATACAAACAAACTGTATCAGCTAGACTTGGTTTATTGTTGGCTGTAATTACATGCAATCTCTTACTAAAAGCAGTCAAGGTACAAATAATGTAATTAGACAGTCTAAATGTAAATGGCACAGATCCAGAAAGTAACTCAAGTGCTAGAAACAAGACTGGCTGCTCTGAGTCATGTCCTGGTAACTGCAGAGCAGGGGTGTGACTAGACTCTGCCAACGTCAGGGACTGAGCCCATGATCCATTTTAGACTCAAGAAACAAACTACTATGACCTGACTACATTATACCAGTCCCATATGCATGTAACGTATTTCAAATCCTGTTAAATTTAGCAATTAGGGAATATTAATATTTCAGCTGTTATAACTCTCGAGATTTCTAAAACTTTTTATTAATGTAAATGGAGTAGGTTTGGTCTGGGTGAACTAGATCTGCTATGCTGCTGCTGCTAAATGCTCAGAACATAAAATTAATGAAACAACAAAGAGGGAGACCCCTGTAAGAGATCCAGGCAGGTGGTGCTGGGGAGGTGGAGGGCTAGAATAAGAATTTTCATTGTATACAGAGTTAGTTAATTTATTTCAGATTGTGAATAGAGATTCATAGCTGTACTACTCATTAATACACAAAATGTACTTTTTTTATTTTTTACTGTACACTCTAAACAATGCTGGGTTGTTTCAGCCCAACTTTGAGTCAAATATAGACTAACCCAGCTGTTGGGTTAAATTTTTACATTAAATTTTTAACCCAAAAGTTGGGTTAGTCCATATTCGACCCAAAGTTGAGTTGAAACAACCCAGCATATTTTAGAGTATATCTTTTCATTTGATGGTTTGACATTTCAGAGTGCACTGGTGGTGGGGATTTTTCATGTTTTTCATTCGTTCAAGATGACAGGAAAGTATTGGGTAGAGAGAGGGGAGCGGAATTGGCATAGGACCTCGAGGCAGGAATCGAACTCGAGTTGCTGTGATTTTTCACATTTTTCATTTATTTGCTCAAGGAAAAAAAATAAAATAAAGAAGAACAAAATAGTAGCCTACTTGCTCGGAAACGTGGAGCCTGATTCTGCATGAGCTTTTTTACAATTTTTTTTTTTTTTTTTTTTTTTATTGGTTGAGCAAAAATAGGCAGGTGGTGCTGGGAAGGTGGAGGGGTAGAATAAAAATTTCCATAGCATACAGAGTTAGCATATTCATTTCAGAACGTGAATAGAGATTTAGAGCTGGACTACTCATTAATACAAAAAGGTACTTTTTTATTGCATCACTTCATTTGATGGTTTGACATTTCAGAGTGCATTGTTACTGGGGAATTTTCATGCTTTTCATTAGTTCAGGAAAAAAAAAACCCAAACAGTAGCCTGCTTACTTGAAAATGTGGAGGCTGATTCTGTATTGATTTTTTTGATACTTTTTCATTGGATAAGCAAAAATAGGCAGGTGGCGCTAAGGAGGCGGAGGGCTAGAATAAAAAAAATTATAGAATACAAAGTTAGCGTATTCCTTTCAGAATGTGAACAGAAATTCATAGCTGGACTACTCATTAATACACAAAAGGTACTTTTTTATTGTATCACTTCATTTGATAGTTTGACATTTCAGAGTGCATTGGTGGTGGGGATTTTTCACGCTTTTCATTTATTTGCTCAGGAAAAAAAAAAACAGTAGCTTACTTGCTCGGAAATGCGGAGGCTGATTCTGCATTGATGTTTTTGGAACCTTTTTATTGGTTGAGCAAAATTTGGCCGGTGGTGCTGGGTATGTGAACAAGAATAGCTGGACTACTCATTAATACAAAAAGGTACTTTTTATTACTGTATCACTTCATTTGATTGTTTGGCATTAGGTGGTGGTTTTCATTCATTCAGGGGAAAAAAACAGTAGCCTACTTGCTCAGAAGCACAGAGGCTAATTCTGAATTGACCTTTTTTTGGACTTTTTCATTGGTTAAAAAAATAGGCAGGAGGTGCTGGGGATGTGGAGGGCTAGAATAACAATTTTCACAGCATACAGAGTTAGCGTATTCATTTCAGAAAGTTACTAGAGAGCTGGACTACTCATTAATACACAAAAGGCACTTTTTTACTGTATCTTTTTAATTTGATGGTTTGGCATTTCAGAGTGGACTGGTGGTGGGGATTTTTCATGCTTTTAATTTTTTCAGGATATAAACAATAACAACAACAACAAAACAGTAGCCTACTTGCTCAGAATCAAGTAGGCTGATTCTACATTTACTTGTTTTTGGAACTTTTTCATTGGTTAAAAAAAATAGGCAGGTGGTGCTGGGGAGGTGGAGGGCTAGAATAACAATTTTCAGAGTTAGCGTATTCGTTTCAGATCGTGAATAGCGATTCATAGCTGGATTACTAATTAATTTGATGGTTTGGCATTTCAGAGGGCATTGGTGGTGGGGATTTTTCATGCTTTTTATACGTTCAGGAAAAAAACAAAAAGCAAAAAAACAAAACGGTAGCCTACTTGTTCAAAAATGCTAGAATCAAAATGTTCATAGCATACAGAGTTAACGTATTCGTTTCAGAATGTGAATAGAGATTGAAAGCTGGACTACTAATTAATAAAAAAAGGTACTTTTTTTACTGTATCGCTTCATTTGATGGTTTGGTACTTTTTATTTGTTCAGGAAGAATAGGCAAAAAAGCAAAACCATAGCCTACTTGCTCAGAAACGCAGAGGCTGATTCTGCATTGACTTTTTTGGAACCTTTTCATTGGTTGAGCAAAAATAGGCAGGCGGTGCTGGGGAGGTGGAGGGCTAGCATAAAACTTTTCATAGCATGCAGAGTTAGTGTATTAATTTCAGAACATGAATAGCTGGACTACTCATTAATACAAAAAGGTACTTTTTTTTACTGTATCACTTCATTTGATGGTTTGGCATTTCAGAGTGGATTGGTGGTGGGGATTTTTCATGCTTTTCATTTGTTCAGGAAAAAACAACAAAACAAAACAAGTAGCCTACTTGCTATGAAAATCTTCTGCATTGACTTTTTGGAACTTTTTCATTGGTTAAGCAAAAATAGACAAAGTAACTAGCAACATTGTGTAAAATAGGAGTATCTTAATATGAACCAATCAACATTTATCTGAATGTCAGATTACCAGCGGCCTCTTGCTTATTCTAAAATTTGGAACAACAGCATGTTTGTGAACAAGATTGAGGGGCCGTTCACATTTTTGCATTCAAAAAAGTGAGATGGAGAGCAGTGAAATAAAAAAAAAATAAAAAACAGGGCCTCAGAATGCGTTTTTTTTTTAAAGTTTGACTTTTTTTCATCTTTTTTGATCTTGACAAGGCATTCTAAAAATGCAACTGTCATGCACAAAACAATCACAATAGCCAAAGACGTCCATCTGGCATGTTTTTTGTTTTGTTTTGTTTTGTTTTTTACAATCGAAAAAGCAGTAGAATGCTAAAATGTGTTTTGTGTGAACTGCCCCTGCGGCAACAAGTTCAGTACATACTGTTTTATAATAAATGGTCATTGTAATAACAAAAAAACGGTCTTCTTTAAAGTGTTGCTTGGTTGGGGTGTACATTGGCGTGTTACGGTGTTGTTATAGCATATCAAATCAATCAAATTGCCATTTGAATTCAAATTGCTGGAGTGCGCATATAAGAAGGAAAGAAAAATAGCCATTGCTTTCCAAAAAAGCAGAAAAATGTCTAAAGCTAAAAAAAAAAAAAAAACATTCTGAGCTATAGCCAGGGGGCTGGTCATGCCCCTGCTGTAGAGGACATGAGAATTATTTGAGTATATTTGAGCATGAGCAGAGACATAAATAAACAACCTAATGTTTGACAACCTAAAATGCCCTTTGACTTAATATAATTAAATAGTAACATTTTATTAAATAGTAACATGTTTAATCTTTGACATTGCCTACTATGGCTATGACAGATGCTTGAGGGATATCACTTTTACATTTATCTGCTAGTTTCCAAGGCAGAGGTTTCCACCCTGGTGTGAAGAGAATGGCTTTCGAACAGCCGGATGCTGGACATCCACCTCAAACACAGCTGGTGGAGGACAAAAAAAAAAGGGGGGTGCAAGGGCAAACAGACAAGGCTTGCTAAAGCTATGTGCTTAGTTGATGCATGTTTGGCTGACATCTGAGCGATAAACTTTGCAGCTGTGAAGAATGTATCTTTCACATTTAGCATCAGCAAATAAGGAGGACGGAAGGTGAAAAAGATGGTTGGGTAGATGGACTCAGACAAGTAAGGGTGTTCAGAAAGAAATAATACAGCATAAAATAATAAAAAATGGTGAGAAAAACAAGTGAAAATAGTAATGGATAAAGAATGCAATATGAGTCAGACAGAGGAAACCACATAACATAAAAGGGCCACACATCAAGGGCCAGACAGCTACAGGATGTCACACATGCACTGAAAAGAAGCTAATTTATTATATTTTGCACTAACACAAAGACTTTGATTTCAGTGGTCACTCATTCAGACATGAAAACAGATACAATCAGCTGTAGTTATTACACCAAAAATGAAGAAAAATCAATAACGCACCTTCTTTTTTGCTCGCCTTGATTTCCTTTCATTTGCTTCATGATTGAATACTAACAGTGCCAATCTTATTATGTTTCATGTAATCCATTATAGACACTCTGTCAGTTTTAGGCACATCTTGGCCCTTATAACAGAGCATGAGGTGAGGAGAAGTCTTGCCAGAGAGTGAGGCATACCAGCCAGTAATTATGGAAAGAGACCGTGGGATCCTGATCTGGGCGAAAACCATTAATTTTCCAATTTGTCTCATGAAAAGGCAGAGGATTGGGCACAGTGAATCTAGCTGATGTTTATTTTATGAGTGTTTGTATAAGAGCCTGCTGTAGGAACACTATGATCTGGAGCATGGTCACACATTTGAGATGAATGCTTACAACAATGCCGAAAGCATGATCAAAGGAAGGTTTATCTAATTTCTATTGTGTTGGGTGTAATTAGGTAGATAAGTTGAAAGAATGGCTAGACTGTCATTTTTTTCCCTTTGTTAGAGACTTTATCAGCGTATATGTGGGATAGCGAATATCCTCTCTAAGCTTTCTAAACAGCAGCTTAAACAGAGCTGTCGCCATGTTATCTTCTTCACAGCTCAACACAACAATAATGAAGTAGTGTGTAGTTTAAAACGCTTTCAAGTGTACCTTGCTTTAATGTGCTAGTGATGTGCACTTGAAAATAAGCCAGGAAGATGCTTTCAATCACATTGTGTTCTTTTTATATTGATATATAAGCAGGTGTGCATTTGTAGGACCAGTTCTGTATTTAAATATGTATGCGACAAAGCAATTTAAGGTTAATTATGTCTAACCTCAGTCTGCATGTATTGAATACAAATGCTGTATGAAGGAAATGACATGTTAAAGTTATCCTGGTTATTAAAAATGCCTAATTTTACAAACATTTGTCTAATAGGAGTCTCATAGCATTTGTGAGAAACACGATAGGTGGTTTTATAAGACTCTTATTGCTTCTCATAAATTCTGACTATGATAGAAACGATAGATTCAGGTTTGTTTACATTCTCAGTCGTCCTTGTTTTACCTGCAGGGACATTCCTAGTTATTTGTTGTGCGGGACTGTTAAGCAAATAGATTTGTCACATTCATCAACAGTTCCATCATATGACTCACAATACCAGAGAACAATCATCACAGAATTACCTTAATCAAACATTCTGCTTTAAACCAATAACGCTGGATGTTCTGTATTCAATTTATGTGTGTTTACTTTAAGGAATTCATCTGACGTTAAAAACACATTTTGTGAGAATGTAAACAGAATATATATTTTTTCTTTTTTGTGATCATAATACAATTACATAACATAATTGCATAATACATACAATACATGTCAGAAATGTGTGTATATATATATAAGTTTGATGAAAAAATGAAAGGGGAAAGTCAGTAATGTCTCCATCGCGATATGACTAGTTATGATCGGCTGTGATTGGTTCATGCGATTAATCCCGCCTCTTGCGTTCGAGCGTTTGCGAATCAGTATAAAATGAGCAATGGCGTTAATGGGAAGACTAATAAAACCTAAGTAAACAACTCACAAACTTCGATATAACCACTTTGTCCAGTCAAAATAAAACTCTAATTGCCTGGAAACATGATCTGTGAAAGTTTTTTAGTCAGCAATCAGCTTGCTGAAATTAAAGGTAGGCCTACATCTTTGCGTCTGTGACCAGTGTTTACCGAGCTTTGTTGACTGATTATCCGAAAATATGTTTATTTTATAAAAAAGAACAGCTTAATATTGGTTCATAGATAAAATATATAGTTGTTTATATAATATATATTGTTTAAATTGTTACTGCCTGGAGTTAAAATGCTTAAAAACACTATTTTATTTAATGCTTAAAAAAAAAAAAAAAAATTGGTCTTAATTTCCCATTCTCTTTATGTCATGTCATAAATAGTAGACACTCAAGTACTATAGAAACATATTAGCTGAGCTCCCACACATTTTTTTAGATAATTATAATTATTTGAAGCATAAACCATAAGATATGTCCACCCTGTCGTGGACATATATATTACTGTTAAATATGTTTTCATTTAAATATTAAGATGCAAATGATATGTTCTTAAAGGCATACTATCCCTTTTCTAAACAGGGTTATTTATTTGCTTGCAAATTATAAATGCATAAAAGATTTTATGGAAACTATGTGTTTGTAAAGAAACCCATACAATTCGCACATGTTTTTTTTTTATTATTATTTGGAGAAAACTGTGATATTTGGATGCAGTTTTTTGTTTGCATGTTATTGCCCCCACACCTAGTTATGGAACACACTGGATTATATAGATATGATTGAATTATTATTTAAAATATTTTAAAATATTAAGATGACAGGGTGGACCAGCACATGACAGGGTGGACACATAAAGCAGAACACACAAAACATGACAAAATTTGACAATGAAACGTTTATTCAACTTTGAAAAAAATAATATAATAATAAAAAATAATACAATTACTTTTTTAGTCACATTGATATACCCCACCCCACCAATTAATTTTAGTTTTTAGCAATATTAACTACAAATTAATGCTATGTCCACCCTATCAAGTCTAAGTGGCTGTCAGGGTGGACATTTTGAGCTTCAGTTAGCATGTTAGTTTACAACAAACTGTGACTAGCTAAATAGTTAGTCTGGTTGTTGAAGAGAATTTGGTATTTAAACTTACATATATTGAAATACTGTATTCTAATAACTTCTGGCATATTTTATGCCGACAGGGTGGACATGTTAAGCTTAGGAAAAGCAAGTAAGCGAACTCATACAAAGAAAATTTGTCAAAAGTCACCAACTTACTCACCTGAGCCATTGAAATTGAAGAGACAAAAAATCTATTGTCCAAATGTCACTAAAGAGGATGGCTTTTTCTTAAAGGGGCGGATTCCCCAATACAACAGGGTGGACAACCATTCAAGGGACATTGACAAACTCTTCTTTTTTATAAATTAAAAATATAGTTTTTATTAGCAAATGGTCAATACACTCAAATTGAGTAATCTCTTATTTAACAAAATATTAATAGATAAAAATATAAATACAAATTTATGATTCGACTATATTACACACTCATTCAAAGTTAATGAACAGTGTATGGGATATAGCAAAATAACACGCATCCTCTTACACAAAACTTAAAAAAAAATATAGAAAATGTATCTAAAGAGCCAAGGAATGCTTTTGTTATAAATATAAAAACTTAGCATAATATAACACACTAGTTCATAGTCATTTTTATGTTAAGTTATGATGGCAAATTAGTTATTTATGTACAGGACACCAAAAGGCACCCTACAGTGATACTGATCAATAGAATGGCCCATTAATTACATTGTTAATGTAGAAATCGAATATATATATTTTTTATTTTAATAGTTAAAGTAATGTTTAAAGTTTAGGGACATGAATTTACATTTAAATAAAAAATATAAAACTTAAAAAATATATATATGAGGACACTTAGTTTATATATATTTTGCTGTCACAGAACAGAAGTCTTACTTCAAAATTACTCTCACCAACATCAAACAGATTGGCTTGACTGACCCTGTCATGAGTTGCTTCCTGCTGATAAGGTAATTCAGTGATTCAGCAATAGCTAATGAGACATGAAGCCAAGGGATGTCGTAGACAAACTCCAAACAAATATGTCACAACTGCCTGGTAGGAACACCCCCACCTGTGATTGCTGTGCCAACTGAAATAACTACCTTCATTTATCTTTTCCTCCCACAGCGCATATCAGGATAATCCCTCTTCTTTAGACTTCATGCATAATTCATCAACCTAATCCTCAAGAATAGGTGGCAGGTGATTATAATTACTCAGGTAAGACTGTATCTAAAAATACAGAGCTCCAATTATCTCATTATCTCACATGATCATTATAGTACATATTCAAATTAACTTTATAGCTATCAATTATGCACTTTGTATATAAATCTGTGTCATTGCCTGTAACGGATAGATAAAGTTAAATGTGAGTGAAAATATGATCAGTTGAGAAAGAGAGAAAACAATCTTCATGCGTTGAAAAGGTCCCAACTTTAGAGGTGAGTCTTAAAGGAATAGTTTACCCAAAAATGAAAATTACCCAATGATTTACTCACCCTCAAGCCATCCTAGGTGTATGTGATTTTCTACTTTCAGACAAATACAATTGGAGTTATATGAAAAAATGTCCTGCCTCTTTCAAGCTTTATAATGGTAGTGAATGGGTGGTGAATCTTTGCAGTCCAATAAAGTGCATCCATCCATCCATCATAAAAAGTACTTGTATGTGGTCTATAATATCTGCAGAAAACAGAGAAGTATTAGCAAAATAGCCAGAATGCATGGCAGATTTGAATAAACATCAATGGAGAAAGATGGTTTTAATAGAGAAAGATACTTTTAATATCTTTTTTGTTGATCCCAAATCAACATTTCAATCAGCCAATCACAACCCATCTGTATGTGCTGACCAAACAGTGGTCAATCACTTTGGTCCATTCCCTCCTTTTAATACAGACAGACCAACAAGAGGTAAGATTTTCCAAAGATCTGTCGTCTTTGGTTTCCACCAAAAATTTATTACTTTAACCTTTACGGCATATATGCAGGAGAACATAAATGACACCTGATGCCTCTGCCAAAGTGGCTTTGTGGCTTTTTAATCTTTCAGCGCCACAAAGGGTTGCCAGGTTTTCACGTCAAAACTGGCCCAATCGCATTTTGAGGGGAGCCCCCCTTAAAAATGCATTCTGGGGGATTAAATACACGTTTTTTTTATTAGGGTTCTCCTGGTAAATTCCTATTTCAGGGGCTAAATATGACGTTATTGGGGTCGCTTCAACCGGCGGACATTAAAAACAACCCGTGTGAAAACCGTGGACTTGGCAACACTGGCACCACACATCCATTTGTTGAAGTAAAGCATTCTAGGACTAACCTGGTTTAACTTATGGACATTTCACCTATGTCTCTTAAGTGCAAATTCAATGCTTTATGTGATGCCTATTCTAACTGACTGTTAAACTATTTGCATTAAACATTCCTTATTTGTTTCATGACCCAAATGACCATAGATTGTTATTTATTTCTAATCCCAGTATATTATGCACACACACATGCACGTACAGACAATGCATAGAGCTGCTGTGCCGAGACCCCATTGATGACAGCCTGGACATGCATTATGCATCAGGAACGTTTGCTGAATTAAAGAGGCAAGGAATCAGTGGTGCGCTGTGTCTCGGTGCACTTACATCACCTTAGCTTATTCTCACGGGCGTGTAATTTCCTCCTTGATGAAACACAAAATTAAATGTGTGGCCCTGAGAGCAAATGAAAAAGAAATGGATGAAAACAGATATAAATGGAGACAAGTGGCACTTGGAAGGAGCTGCCCACAACACAGCATAGTGCCAGACTTAAACTGTTGATCTATCTGTATGATTGAAGGTTTGTCTAAACCTCTCGGAACAGCACAGACCACTGATGTAGAGTGCTAGGAGGCATCATTACATTCACTTTATTAGACGTAGACAGCATTAATGTGTATCCTAGTGGGGTACTATATAAGCGCACACCTTTTAGGTGGAAGAATGGAGCTGAATGTTCAAAGCCTCATTATGTAAACACGCTCTGGTTTAAAAGCTGGGACTGTTAGATATTTCTTAAGCAGATGTATCAGTCTCATATGTGCTTTTAATTCACATTTTGCACCTAGAAGTGAAAATGGTCTGCAATTAGAATTATTCCAGAGGCAAACTAGAGTTGATCAAAATGAAAATAACTACTACATAGGCAAGTTGGATGAAAGGAGCATATCAAATAGGTTGGCTCCAGGACTGAAAGCTTATAATGAATGCATAAACCGTTTTAAAAACATTTTACCACTCATTTATGTGGAAAAACAATGCATACAACAGCATGCAATGTGAGCAATTAAAGTGACAGTTCACCAAGGTCTCTGAGACTTGATTTCATCAGCAAGAACGCCAAAGGAGGGGTTGTTTCATACAATGAAAGTGGATGGGGACTAGGCTCTGTTAATCTTTAGAAAAGCATCACGAAATTGGTCCTTGTGCACTATATTCAAATCCACTGGAGCCGTATTATAGCTATATACAGCTGAGATCAAAAGTCAGAAACATTAAAAATGTTAATCATACATAATGCATGTTATTGTTTATTTAGTACTGACCTGAATAAAATATTTCACATAAAAGATGTTTACAATAGAAAATAATATTTTAATTTATAAAAATTACCCTATTCAAAAGTTTACATCCCCTTGATTCTTAATACTGTGTTCTTACCTGAATGATGCACAGCTGTGTGTTTTTTTTTTTTTTTTTTGTTTGTTTGTTTATAGTTGTTCATGAGTCCCTTGTTTGTCCTAAACAGTTGAACCACCCGCTGTTCTTCAGAAAAATCCTTCAGGTCCCACAAATCTTTTTTTTTTTTTTAGCATTTTTGTGTATTTGAACCCTTTTCAACAATGACTATGTGGTTTTGAGATCCATCTTTTTACACTGAGGATAACTGAGAGACTCATATGCAACTATTATAGAAAGTTCAAACACTCACTGATGCTCCAGAAGAAAACACAATGCATCATTGTCAGGGGCTGAAAACTGTTTGAATTTGAAGATCAGGGTAAATTTTTACTTATTAAACTTATTTTGTCTTCTGGGAAACATGTAAGTTTCTTCTGTAGCCTCTGAAGGGCGGTACTAAATGAAAAAATATGATATTTAGGCCGAATAAGAAAAATGTACACATCTCCATTCTGTTCAAAAGTTTTCACCCCCCAGCTCTTAATGCATTGTGTTTCCTTCTAGAGCATCAGTGAGCGTTTGAACCTTCTCTAATAGTTGCATATAAATCCCTCAGTTGTCCTCTGTGTGAAAAGATGTCTCTCAAAATCATATAGTCTGGAAAGGATGCTGGAAAGCATTCAAATACACAAAAATGCTGGAAAGCCAAAGAATTTGTGGGACCTGAAGGATTTTTCTGAAGAACAGCAGGCAGTGGATCATTCAGGTAACAACACAGTATAAAGAATCACTAATAAACTTTTGAACCGGGTCATTTTTATAAATTCAACTGTTGTTTTCTCTTGTGGACTGTATGTAAGCATCTTTTATATGAAATATCTTATTCAGATCAGTACCAAATAAACTATAACATGCATTTTGTACAATCCCTTTTATTTTGGTAGAACAATTAACATTTTTAATGATTCTAAAAGGGGGATACAAACTTTTGACCTCAACTGTATGTGAGTAAAAAAAATTAAAATAAATGTTAACTAGCTACCACAGAGAAAATTGACTTAACAAATCTAGCTTGACAGCCGTAGTCACCATTCAGTTTCATTGTATGTTTCATTCTGTGTACTAACATCTCACCTTGTGTTGTATGGATTTCAAATAACAGAAATATCATTTTTGGACGAGTTATTCCTTTAAGGGAGTGAAATAGCTTTTCAGATATAGATTTTTTTTAATGGGACAAAATCCTTGAGAGCTACAACATAAAGATTTCTACTTTCTCTACTGCAGAGTTATTAAGTCAAACATGAATTTGGAACCTAGCTGGAGGTTATCTCAGTGGTTGTATAGCTTTTTTTCTTTTTTCTTTTTCATTGATGGAATGATAAGTTTGTGGATTCTCAGAGACTGGGCTCATATGAAAAGGAGTCCTCAAAATGACACTGTGGCTGCTGTCATCTTTGTTGCCATAGTAACCACTAATAGCAAAAGGCATTTTTTATATAGAGGTCTTCAATTTTTAGTTCCTTTTACGAAGCCTTTTATTGTGTCTTGTTTGTATGTACGTGTGTGAACAGAATTTGAAGTAGAATGTATTCATGTCTTATTTACTTATTTTTGCTGCATCCCTTAGCAGTAATATTCAACATCCAACCAACAGAAGGAATAACACATATATCTGTAACACTTTACAATAAGGTCCCATCAGTTAAAGGGATAGTTCACCCAAAAATGAAAATTACCCCATGATTTACTCACTCTCAAGCCATCCTAGGTGTGTATGACTTTCTTCTTTCAGACGAATACAGTCAGAGTTATATTGAAAACTGTCCTGGCTCTTCCAAGCTTTATAATGGAAGTGAATGGGTGTTAAGATTTTAAATTTTAATAAACTGCATCCATCATAAAAAAAGTACTCCACACATTAAAAATATGATGAATTCGTAACTGATGTTGTTTTTTCCTCTTTTCTCTTTGCTTCTGCATTAGTCAACAAAAATTTACAGATAATGTACTCGCCCCCTTGTCATCCAAGACGTTCATGTCTTTCTTTCTTCAGTCGTGAAGAAATTTATGTTATTTGAGGAAAATATTTCAGGAATTTTTTCCATATAATGGACTTCTATGGTGCCCCAAGTTTGAACTTCCAAAATGCAGTTTAAATGCAGCTTCAAAAGATCCCAAATGTGGTTGTAAACGATCCCAGTCGAGAAAGAAGGGTCTTATCTAGCAAAATGAGTGTTTTTTTTCATAAAAATAATGCAGTTTATATACTTTTTAATGGCAAATGCTAGTCTTGTCTTGTTCTGCCTGAACTCAGTTTTTTCCGGTTCATGACAGTTAGGGTATGTCGAAAAACTCCCATCTCATGTTCTCCCTCAACTTCGAAATCGTCCTATAGTGGACTTCTCCTTTAAGTTTTAAATATGGATATTTTTCTTACATAAATGCATCGATTCGCTTCAGAAGGCCGTGTGGAGTACTTTTTATGATGGATGGACAAACTTTATTGGGCTTCCAAATCTCAATAGCCATTCATTGATATTATAAAGCTTATAACTGCAGTTGTATTCTTCTGAAAGAAGAAAGTCATATACATCTAGGATGGCTTGGGTGAGTAAATCATGGGGCAATTTTTTTAATTTTGGGGTGAACTATCCCTTTAATGCATCATGTAACATTTACTAGATGACATGCACATCACACACACACAAGCATACTAGTGATTAGCATCAAAATGATATCTATCTTTCAAACGTGTGAGTAGAAGAGATAAGAATCAACAAGCAACTGGGTGGTGATTCATGTCAGTGACATGTCATTCTCTCTCAGTGTCTAATGGGTGTGTTGGTAGATTGGAGGAGGGTCCTGCAGAGTCTTGTATGCACAGCTGTAGGGGTACGTCCTTTCTTTCCTTTGTGATGTCCAGTCACCAAGGCCAGAGCTAAAATTACTACAGCTGCAAGCCAATTATCGACCCTTCACAATTCTTCACAGCTTCTCTGTCTGGCAGACGGAAGATGGCAGCTGCTACGAGAGCTGCGATGGACGAAAAAAAAAAAGAGATGTATTTGGCCCGGATCCTTTGGATTGGAGTATGCAGGTTCTTAATAGGAATCGTATCTCATGGATCCGTGCTAATGCATTTCAGGACAGTCTTCAGTGGCTCAGGTGTTTAGTGGTACAAGACTTGCAGATGTGATTTCAAAGCAATTTTACGAGTTGGCAGATCTTCTCGAAACACTTTAGACTAAATCACTTTTAATTAGGCAAGGAAAAAGCATAAAACCAGAAAACTATAAGTTGCCTAAATACATCTTTTGCTGGAGGAACTTAGATGCTTTTGCCAATAGCTCTAAAAGAAAAAAAGTGTATGCTTTATAGACTGCTGTTTCGTAAAGTGCTTGATATGAATTAAGAGCTGTAACTCAATCGGTTTCCTGTTGAGTGAGTGTTAGCAATCAATCAGATCCAGCTCTACTCTATTTGATCTGTGATTCAAATCACAAATTTTTCAGGTTATTAACAAACGTAATGTCTTGTGGCATGCAGATGGTTATAACAGATAATCTGTTTTTATATAAATGAGAGGGCAATGTGTTTACAGTACATACACTTTCAAGCAAGTGGACAGCACAGACATGTAAAATATACGATCATACTGTTTAGAAAGTTTATTAATCTCTTACCAACCCTGTCTGTGCAAAGTTACATCCATTTCAACTCATGTCATCATGTCACTGGCTAAAACTTAAATCTTTTTGCTTTTGTTTGGCATCCGTAGGAGGATACTAGGAAGGTACATGAAAGGAAAGTGATGAAATAATCTGTAAAACTCTATTTACATGGATGATAAACGCACCCCTCAAAAATTATGTCTGTAACGGTTAGAAAAAAAGGTTTCACCATCTAGAAAAGCAGTACATTTTCTTACTGAAGAATTAATGGAAGTGCTTTAACAATACCATTGCAGTTCTGTTTAGCATTCTCCAATTTGCCTGATGGACTTCAATTTTAAACTCATTAGTGTAAATGCATTTACACATGTTGAAGGAATTGATAGTGTGCAACAAATGTCCAGAGCTGGGGAGTATCTGATTACATGTAATCTAGATTACATAAACAGATTCTAAAAATTAAGTACTTAAGTAATTAGATTAAACTACATGCTAAAATACTCATTATCAGACTATGGTTGCTGTTTTACTGATTACATGATTACGTATTATTTACACAAAAGCAAAAAATGATTCATAATTTATTGATTCTCCCTAATTCCTCTTTTTCATCTTTTATAGCCTACTGCTTATTTACATTCAGAACGTCTTCCAGTTTTGTGGACATTCAAAGACCAGTCACTAGCTAGGTGGGTATAAGTACACAGAAAATTTAAAGTCCACACAGCCTTCAAGATTCTCTGATGTTAGTTAATGGTCCCATGACATGCAGGTTACCAAACAAACAAACAAAACAAACAAACAAAAAAATGTGTGTGTGTGTGTATATATATAAATATATATATATATATATATATATATATATATATATATATTTTTTGCATTGTTATATCCGTATGATACAGGATTATCAAAAAACAAAACAAAAACAAATAAATAAACAAATAAACAGTTCACAATAAGATCAATATAATGCATTTAGAAATAGATAGGGTGACATTTCCATTTCATGCAGATTTTAAAGTCAGCCCCGGGTATTAAGACTTGTATGGCTTAATATAATGTAATTATGTCTTTTACTGAAATATGTAGTAGAAAACTCATAAAAGACTTGCATTATTTAAAACAAATCTACATTGTTTTATACAGATTTTGCACTGTGGGGGGCACCATTATTTTGATTAGAGGTCGACCGATGTATCGGTTTTGCCGATTAATCGGCACCGATAGTTGATTGGTGGAACGGTTATCGGTTATCGGCAAAAATCCATGCCGATCGTTTTTTCCGGGTTGGGCACGTTGCTGGAGCGGCTGAGAAGGTTGTCATTATACAGCAAAGTCCCTATAGTCTTTGTTTTACAGCATGAGAGCGGAAATCACTTACAGCACATGCCGTTTGTTTAGAGACGTGACACTGCGCGCTACACAGAGCGGGACACTTCAAAAGCGGATTTAAAACATTGACAATGAAACGGTGTGTACAGTATACTATAGTGCATGTTTTCATGTCATTACTAAGCGATGAATTTGTTGACTAGATGCTGCATTAGTGGAGAAAGGACAGCAGTATACTTTTGCCCATTTGGTGATCAAATAAAGTCTTGTAGACCGCCGCTTGAATTGAACGTGACGCGTCCAGTGTGTGATACCGGATAGTGGCGTGTTCTTCTAGCCGCGGCGCTGCACTTTTGCCCGTTGTGTAACTAACATATTTTGATATTTTGATTAGATAACCACAAATGTTTTAGAATAGAAGCAGTTAAATAGTGAAAGTACACAATAGCCATATGTATGCAATTTCAATACTGTGGCCTTTGTGTAGATATTTAAAGATGGCCAACTTTAGTTTGATTGTTGATGTAATGGGAGCACTTTACAATATGAGTCCATTTGTAACATTAAGATTGATAAAAGCTGTAGAATAGAAGTATTGTTCCTTGTTAAAGTGTGTTAATTTCAGCATTTACTAATATATTTAAAAAATTTTAGTTGCTTTTGTTAACATTAATGAACAATGAACTAACTGTAATGATCAGTATTTAATATGTAATGATCAGTAATTAATATGAATATTTTTATTCATTTACAAAGTATAGTTCAGTAGGCTACTTTTTTAATTTTTTAAAATAGCAGAGCACTATTTATTTCCCGTTCAGTATCCATTTTAAAAACTATTGGTTGATTAATTGGTATTTGCCAGTCTGGTCCAACCTAGTTATCGTTATCGGTAAAATCCAATATCGGTCGATGACGTGAAATACTGATATGATGTGACGTTGTGCGGCTTTTAGTTGTCATTTTCAGTCGAAGGGCAACAAGAGAAGCAATGCAAGTCCTATAGATAAGAAGAGGAGAAAAGAATGAGATGATGTCTATGGACGATAAAACTTTTTTTAAATAACCTTAGTCTTTTATGGGTTTTCTACTACATAGTTCAGTAAGAGACATCATTTACATTATATTAAGCCATACAAGTCTGAATAAAATCATTTTATGTTGTGTTTTGTGGCTTTTAGTCTATGTATGTAGCTTTAATCTGTTTCAGTCTGTACAATGAAAGTCAATGGAGCCTAACACAACATTCATCGCCACTTTGTTTCATTAAGTACATTTTTTTTCAAAATAACTTCTTTTGTGTTTCTGAAAAGAAATAAATGCATGCAGGTTTGGACTGACATAAGGGTGAGTAAAGGCTGATGGAATTTTCAGAATGTGAACTATCCCTTTATGATACGATTGTTGAACTGGAGTAGTATGCCAACTTTAATATTCCTCAAGCTTTTTGAAGTTTTCATTAAGCTTGCTAAACATTACCGTGATTATGGGCTAATATTATGCAGGCTTTAAAGTGATCAACAAAGAGAAGTAAATTAATTCATGACTCAATATTTGAATGAAGTACATCTGAATTATTCATACTTTCAGTTCAGAGTTGTTCTTACAAGGCTACATTTATCAAGCAGTTAACCTTTTGTTGCCATAAACACAGAACAATGCTATATGCTGCGATTAACGTGTCATGGTTATATGTGTTGGGGAAAGTTTAGCAGGGGACGTTAAACAGGTTTCTATTCAATGCACTCTGACTCGTTAATGAGCTGGGTAAATGTCACTCTGGAGGTCCAGATTAATTAAAAACCACAGACAGCTGATTACAGGAAAATGACTTACAGATATCCTACCGGCCACTGAGAGTCAAATGCGTAGTTCCGATGAGCTAAATTACACTATTATTGATCGCTAGCAGTAAAATTAGACTGTAATTGCTTCAGCTCGCCTATTACAACGAAACTGTTAAAGATGGAGTAAATCCTACAAGCAGCATAAAAGGTATCCTGCCACTAAATGACAGACATGTGAAAGTAATTTGTGGGACAGTTAGCTCCCTGCTGAGATGTATCTAAATGCAGCATTCAGGGCAGAAAAAGCTTAGAGATTTGGGGTTTTTAGACATACTGCACTTGCATACTAAAAACAAATTAAAACTAAATAGCGTAAGTGATAGAATTATGTAAATGAGTCCCGTTTGAAATACAAATGTGGTGAGTATTGACAGCATAAGGAGTCCTGTAAACCCTCAGCCTTATGACATTAGTGCATTTATTACCGTATCTGTTGACAGTGGTATGACGTCGAACCAGACAAACCTGATACTGTAAGTCACAGCGCGCCTTTAAATAGCAGCTACTTGTTGCAGATGTCCTTTTTATAATACGAAGCAGCACATGGCAATTCAATTATGTTAGCACATTGTGGTGATACTGTATTATCATACCCTTAATGATCATTTTTCAGTATGTAGTTGCTCTATTAGCTGGAGTGCTTTCTTTTGTCTAGTGTGTATTTATCAGGGCAGGGCAGGGCAGAAAAGCCCTGAGAAACAGAAACTGGCTCCGGTCAAAAGTTGCTGAAACAGAAAAAGGCAGAGGCCCAACACAACTGCCACTGCCAAAATAATACCAGTGACTCATATTTGCCTTCAAGCCATGCTGCCATTCTCTTCCCTGTTTCAACACGCAGTCTAGCCTTGAACTTTAATTAAGCACACTATATATAGAGGCTACACAATCTCCACCATCTTACTTTTTAAGCGAAAGTTGTGATATTCTTCAAATCACTCTTTGATGCTGTGAAGACTAATATACTCCTTTCTTTCACCTGTTTGCTGGAGGGTGACGGATATATGGAAGTCTGTTTCTGCTATGGAATGAAAAAGGTAAAAATGTAATTGCGGCTTTTTAGTTCACAATTCAGACTTTTCCCCCGGCAATTCATTTTGATTCTAAATTGACCCTTCGCAAAAACCCGCCCTCCTTAGTTACTGTTGCTGTGTCAGACAAACAATGCCGCTCTCACACTACGCATCATGTTCTCATGCAGTGAAAAATACATCACGGAACACAGGAAACTGACAATGCGCCGACAGACAAGACTTCTGGTATGAAACAAGGTCTCAGCTTTAAAATGTTGTCATTTTTTGAAGAAATTCAAACAATAAATATCATTTTGCGACTCTTTGTGTGGTAACAGATCACTTTATTGCATTATTGCAATGAACATCAGAATATATTATAATATATAATATTTGTTTGCGAAGGGTCAGTTCAAATTCTCATGATTCATTTTTCATATAAATATGGTTATAGTCAATAGCAATGAACAATTCTTTTTAAATTAGAATTATAATTGCAAGTTTATATATCATATCTTATAGAATTCAGAATTGAGAAAAAAAGCCAGAATAGTGAGATAAAGTTGCAATTACATAAAAAAAGAAGAAGAAGAATGTTCATGCAAATAGGAATGTCCACCACTCTGTCCACATTCTGATGATTCTTTTTTTCTCCAATCATAACTAAAGTTTGAACTTTAAATTCTGTTGAAAAAAAAAAAAACATCACTCTAAAAAATGCTGGGTTAAACACAACCCAGTACTGGGTAAAATATGGACAAACTCCGCCATTGGGTTGTTTTGACCCAGCAGTTGGTTACCCAGAAGGTTGTGTTAAACATTTAATCCAACCACTGGGTCAAAACAACTCGGTTGCTGGGTTTGTCCATATTTCACCCAGCGCTGGGTTGTGTATAACCCAGCATTTTTTAGAGTGATGTTTTTTTTTTTCAACAGATTTAAAGTTCAAACTTTAGTTATGATTGGAGAAAAAAAGAATCATCAGAATCATGAGATAAAGTCGCAGTCACCTTTTAAATAAAAAAAAAGAAAACAAAAATATTTTGAATTCTAATATAAAAAAGCACTCATTTATTATTATTTTTTTTTATAAATATCAAATGATCAATATCACTATAAATTATAAAGATTAATAATTCTTCAGATTTTTTAATTTGCATCTCTCAAATTTCCTTAAAAAAAAAAAAAAAAAAAAAAAAAAATATATATATATATATATATATAAAACTCAGAATTGTGAGGAAAAACTTCAGAAAAAAAAAATCGTTAATAGCAACTGTGAATTAACATTTCGCAATTCTGATTTTATTTTAGAATCATAATTGCAAGTTTACATTTAATATCTTATATATATAAACTTGTGAGAAAATTGTGAGAAAAGTCAGAATTGTGAGATAAAGTTGCAATTAGATTTTTTTTTTTAATAAGCCATGCAATATATATATATATATATATATATATATATAAATATATAATAAATATGTTGTTTTTATAAACTTCAAATTACTATATTATCCTTTTTTAGGCCTTTATGAGTTCAGTAAGTCTTTCGGCAACACTTCACAAAAAGGCGTCATTTGTTAATGTTAGTTAATGCATTAACTAACATGAGCAAACAATGAACAATACGTTTATTACAGTATTTATTAATCTTTGTTGGTTACTATTACTAAAAATACAGTTGTTTATTGTTAGTTCATATTAGTTCACAGTTCATTAACTAATGTTAACAAACATAACTTGTGATTTTAATAATGCATTAGTAAATGCTGAAATTAACATTAACTAAGATTATTAAATGCTGTAGAAGTATTGTTCATTCTTAGTTCGTAAATATATATACGGAAAGTAAGTTGCATGTTTAAGGGTTAAGCAGGACATCTCCAGTAAACCAGGCCTGGAGTGACTTCAGCAGATGTCTGCAGGCTTTTTCCCTCCCAGAGCGGGATGGAAGCTGTTTAATACATGCAACGTGGGAGAGGAATCTGCAAGCCCTAGTGCAGTATTCCTACACAACATGAATAAAAAATCGGCCTCGCTGAAACAATACCTGGCAAATCCCTTGAAAACGGCACGGTTGTCCAAACCAAGTAAAGTGTGGGCGCCTCGACCTCTCGGCCAACACAAACCCTCCTGAATTGGTATTCAGGCAACGCGCTACATGTTTTAAAACAAGTGTTTGGGTTTCGTAGCGCCAAGACTGGCCATCGGCTTTCTCGAGCAGAATGCCAATTCAAACACTGTGGCGCAGCAGTAATATTCTCAGCGCTTAGGTCTCGTAGAGCTGAGCGAAAGCAGGATGGATTGTGTTATGTAACCGCGGCCCGTTCCAGTCTGTTCGCGTCAACCAAAACAGACGGCAGCAGTTTTGAAAGCAGCAGAATGCAAAATTAGACTTCGCAAACAGTAAAATGAATCCTTTGTGCAAGCATACGGCAGGATGCGCCGCATCTACTGCTCATCCAGATGGCTAACACATGTTCTTTCCTGTTGCTGTCACTCTCTCTCTCTCTTTTTTTCCTATGGAAAGGTGATCCACACCAGCAGCCCCAGCTATATCTGTCTGTTTGGCAAAGCTATATTGCAGCGCCTTGATCTAAACTCCACCACTCTAAGCTAAGAACCACCTTTATTCCATTTGGCAAAGGCCTGTATGCGCGCACACACACACTCTGACCGCAAAAGAAGGAACGCCGTAAAACACCCCCACAGTGCTAGGTAGTAAAGTAGTGAAAAAGAGGTGGAGGAGAGGTGAAGATGTGTGTCAGGTTAATCCTAACAACTGCAAAGCATTTTTTGCTAAATACGCTATTGATTGAAGTCCATTGATTTGTGCACATGTGTGTGAGCGCATGTGTGTGTTTGTGTGAGTGTGTGTGTGTAAACAGCTGCTCTTGTGACACATTGGCATTCCTGCCAATATCTGTCAGTATGGAGCTCTGAAAATAAATCCTAGGCTTTCAGCTGTCTCAGCCCACACAGAGGAAATTTGAAATCACACAGCAGTTTTAGATAAGAAAGTCACACAGCCTCGATTCCTGCCAGATACGTCAGCCAAAAACTGCCCGGGCTGCAGATGCTGTCCATACTTGCCTCTTTGTTGCATCTATATCAATATTTAGGGAAGGTGTTGGCTGTTTTTGTAGTATTATGTATGAGAGATACAAAGTAAATGGTTGAAAAATGAAGGTGTACTATATGAACATTAAACATTGTTCGTTTAGCAGCACGCATCAGGTTTTTCAACAAATGATTATGTCAACTTTGCCTTAAAATATACCTGATGTAAAAGTAATAGGGTCAGTTGCATCCATATCTATTAATACTCATGTACTCATGTACTTGATACATACAGTGACTGCCTATTCTATGATGAGCATGTTTTTACATTTCTGAATTAAAATTCAGTTTATATTTTTTGAAGAGCACAAACTCAAAACGTGAGTTGATACTTCTGATAACAGAATGAAGAAAAAATGGTTTCTTAAATTAAATTAATTAAATGAACTGCGTAATATTAATAAAATTAAATATATGAATAAATTAATTATAGTATTATAATAAAATTAATATATGAGAAACTTACCCATAAAATCAAAGTTATGTGGTGTGAATAACAAAATGAGAAACTTCATGATTGTATATCAAAGGGAAATATGTTCTCTAAAATATAAAATAATTTTGCCTTTTTTAATGACAAGAAAGGTTGTAAAATGCCCTTATGAAAATTAACCATGGTTTTATTATAGTAAAAGTGTAGTAAACATTTTTTTGGGGGGGATATTTGGCAAATGACAATTTGTATAACCACAGTTATACAAACTACAAATACCATGGTCAAATTATGGTTAGTGTAGCAAAATGGTTAATTTGCGGTTATCGTGGTTGAACTGTGTTTACTATGGTTAGTAAAACCATTGTTAAAAAATGAACTCTGGTTTTATTATAGTAAAAGTGTAGTAACCATGGTTTTACTACAAATGCCATGGTTAAACTGCTATCGTTAATTTGTGGTTATTGTGGTTTAACCATGTTTTTTGGTTTTAGTAAAAGAATGGTTACAAAAATTAACCACGGTTCTATTATAGTAAAAGTATCCATGTTTTTTAGCATATCTTTTTAGCATACCATTTGTATGACCACTGTTTTACTACAACTACCATGGTTAAACTATGGTTAGTGTAGCAAAACTAGGGTTAATTTGTGGTTACCATGGTTTAACTATGTTTTTTATTATTTTTTATTTTTTTAGTAAAGCCATGATTAAAAAAATAACCATGGTTTTATTATAGTAAAAGTGTAGTAACTATGTTTTTTTGGCATATTGACTACCATTTGTATAACCACTGTTTTACTACAAATACCTTGGTTAAACTATGGTTAGTGTAGCAAAACTATGGTTCATTTGTGGTTACCATGGTTTAACTGTTTTTTTTTATTTTTTTATTTTTTTATTTGTAGTAAAGCCATGATTAAAAAATAACCACGGTTTTATTATAGTAAAAGTGTAGTAAACATGTTTTTTTTTTTTTTTTTTTTTTAGCATATTGACTACTATTTGTATAACCACTGTTTTACTACAAATACCATGGTTAAACTATGGTTAGAGTAGCAAAACTATGGTTCATTTGTGGTTACCATGGTTTACCTATGTTTTTGGTTTTATTTGTAGAAAAAATATGCTTATAAAATTAACAGTAGTTTTATTATAGTAAAAGTGTAGTAACCATTTTTTTAGCATATTGACTATCATTTGTATAAGCACAGTTTTACTACAAATACCATGGTTAAACTATGGTTAGAGTAGCAAAACTATGGTTCATTTGTGGTTACCATGGTTTACCTATGTTTTTGGTTTTATTTGTAGAAAAAATATGCTTATAAAATTAACAGTAGTTTTATTATAGTAAAAGTGTAGTAAACATGTTTTTTTTTTTTTTTTAGCATATTGACTACTATTTGTATAACCACTGTTTTACTACAAATACCATGGTTAAACTATGGTTAGAGTAGCAAAACTATGGTTCATTTGTGGTTACCATGGTTTACCTATGTTTTTGGTTTTATTTGTAGAAAAAATATGCTTATAAAATTAACAGTAGTTTTATTATAGTAAAAGTGTAGTAACCATTTTTTTAGCATATTGACTATCATTTGTATAAGCACAGTTTTACTACAAATACCATGGTTAAACTATGGTTAGAGTAGCAAAACTATGGTTCATTTGTGGTTACCATGGTTTAACCATGTTTTTGGTTTATTTGTAGTAAAACCATGGTTAAAATATTAGCAGTAGTTTTATTATAGTAAAAGTGTAGTAACCATTTTTGGCTTATTGACTATCATTTGTACAACCACAGTTTTCCTACATAATGCCATGGTTAAACTATGGTTAGTGTACCAAAACTATGGTTAATTTGTGGTTATCATAGTTTAACTATGGTTATCATTTTTTAATTACCAATTAAAAAAATAACCATGCTTTTATTATAGTAAAAGTGTAGTAACCATGGTTTTTGGCATATTGACTACCATTTGTATAACCAGTTTTACTAAAAATACCATGGTTAAACTATGGATAGTGTAGCAAAACTATGGTTAATTTGTGGCTATCATGGTTTAACTATGTTTTTTTAGTTTTATTTTTAGTAAAACCATGGTTAAAAAAAATAACCGTCATTTTTTTTTTTGGCATACTGACTACGATTTGTATAACCACAGTTTTACTACAAATACCTTGGTTAAATTACAACAAGTGTTCATTTGTGGTTACCATGGTTAAACTATATAATATAGCTATATAATATATAATATAAAATTTTAGTTTTTGTTGTTTGTTTGTTTTAGTTGAAGTAAAACCATGGTTCATTTTTGTAAGGGTGTCATTTGATTTATCAAAAACTTACTTTTTATGAATTAATATTTTAAGAAAATTTGGAAAAACACTTTTTTGTAGAAACCTTTTTAAAAATAATGATTATGATGTGTACACATCGATTTGCAAGATGTGCAATCAGAATTGTGCGATGTACACTTGAAATGGCAGAAAAAAAATCTTCTGAATTCTGAGTCCTGAAATTGTGAATTTATCTCACAACTCTTCTTCACAGTATTGCAAATTTATTTTGTTTTCAGAATTGCTAGAAAAAAGACTTGTGAAATAAAAAAAAACAGAATTGCGAAAAATGCCTGAATTCTTATATAAAAAGTCGCAATTACTTTTTTTTTTTACTTGCGATTATTTTTTTTGTCCTGTGGCGGAAACAAGCTTCCATATATTTGTCATTGACACACAAAAAAGTTATTCATACTGACTTTCTTTTCTGCTGTAACTTGCTTGCAACTTGTTTTGAAATTGACCCTGACCTTAAGTACAATGTTTATTTGGACACATACGCATACAGGCACACACACACACACACACACACACACACACACACCCTCATTTCAGCTACTTCATTTATAAAGGCGTCCTTTTGCACCTGCAAATCCTTTGACACAATGCAGCTGACTGACAAAGAGGTGAAGCCTTCAATCTCATTGAGGCAACTGACAGCCAATGAGGCTCCCACACAAAAAGGAGAAGAAAATAAGATTCTTTAAAGGCATCCAGTGGAACCATAGAAGGAAACATCTCAAAAGAGAGACAAAAAGGAGGGGAGAGTGTACGTGAGAGAGCGAGTGTGTGTTTGAGAGTTGAACGCAGGCAGGCCGTGCCTAAAGCAACTCATCCCACTCACCAGCCTTCACCAAACACAATATTTCACCAAACAAAGAAAACGTGGCTGCTAAAAGTTCATCCGAGTTGCAGATACATTAATTAAATTGACAGTTATGTGTTCAGCTAAGCTAACGCTCCTCTTCACAAGCTCTCAACTGTGGTTTCATGCCATGAATAAAACTAATAGGTTAAATCAGCCTCAGGAACTGTTTGCTTTGTCGGGCCTATCTGACTTGGGAGAGGAGTTGTGAATAAAATATATTCTAAATTAATGTGATAATGAACGTCATCAACGTTAGACAAGCACTTATCAAAAGTGGGTCATTTAATGCTTCCTAACATTCATTGTTAAGGGAATTAACACAGGGCTAAACTTGAATATCAAGTTTTGTCGAGTCACCTTTATTTATATAGTGCATTATATACTTCTAAACTGGAATTAACAGGAAATAACAGAATCAGTGAAGTGAACTTCTTCAAATATGAGACAAATTCAATTTCAGATGTAAAGCGACTTTAAATGGATTGTTTACCCAAAATGAAAATTCCCCATGCATGATTTAATCACCCTCAAGCCATCCTAGTATAGTGTATATGACTTTCTTCTTTCAGATGAATGCAGTCGGAGTTATATTAAAAAATGGTCTGGCTCTTTCAAGCTTTATAATGGCAGTGAATGGCTGCTGAGATTTTAAAGTCCAATAAAGTGCATCCGTCCATTATAAAAGTAGTCCACTCAGCTCTGGGGGGTTAATAAAGGCTTTCTGAAGTGAATCGATGCGCTTGTGTAAGAAAACTATCCATATTTAAAAGTTCATAAACCATAATCTCTGAAAAAAAGGTGAAAAAATGTTGGAGAATTCCGATATAACCCATGAGGAGACTGGTTTTTCTTTGCTGAAAACAAAACTTGGTTTTTGCGAAACTAGCATATTCTCACCTGAGCTTACGTTACGCCTGTATGGCAGTTAGCGGAAGCTGATTATGGTTTCTAAAGTTTTAAATATGATATTTTTCTTTCACAAACACATTAAATCACTTCAGAAGGATTTATTATTCCCTGGAGCCATGTGGGGCACTTTTTTTTTGATGGATGGACGCATTTTATTGAACCTCAAAATCTCAACACCCATTCACCACCATTATAAATTTTGGAAGAGCCAGAACATTTTTTTTTTAATATAACTCCGATTGTATTCGTCTGAAAGAAGAAAGGCATATACACCTAGGATGGCTTGAGGGTGAGTAAATCTTGGAGTAATTTTCATTTTTGAGTGAACTGTCCCTTTAAAAGACAACAGTGTCATTATTCAGCTCTTCAGTTCTGAATCAGAATCTGAACTGACTGAAGTTTCTAATTGTAACTGCACTATTTCTTTCATTTAGGCCCTGTCCACGTGATACACCACCTCTCTCAAACTGCGGAAAGACGACAAGATGTGCTTTGTCAGACACCTGGAATATGACTCATGTGGACCAGCCCTCCCTCTGTAAATGAAAGTGCCATGTGTCTAAAAAGAAGCGCCTCGAAGGAAATGAATCCTGCACAGCAATAAGATGGTGAGCTCTGTAGGCCTTTATCTGATAATCGCCTGTATTATCCAGACTATGGATGGTGTGGCAAGTCTAATTTGAAATGATAGTCCGTGTTGCGTGAACAAAGACGAGGTGACACCTGGAATTTCGCTGTAGTCAAACTGGCTGTTGTATTACGTTGAATTAAGCTACTGATTTGGAACGAGCTCTTACAATGAAGCTCCTATAGGATTTGGAATAGAATTTGTGGGTGAACTCAAATGATAACATCTGTTAAACTGCACACATACTAGAAGCACAGGAAAGCAAATATTACACTGATAACTCCAAAAACACACTATAAGATGCATACTCATAGTGTGGTAACGTAACCCAAGAGGGTCACCTGGGGGTATGTAAAACAAAAAAATAAATAATCTAATGTCGGATTTGACAGTTCTGACATTTAGAGGCTGGGATTGTGTAGAGCAGTGTTAATTTTGACAGCAAATTTTGATTTAGCCTTAGTCTTTTGACTAAAATGGCATTTAGTTTTAGTCACATTTTAGTCATCTGAACTGTATTAGTTTAAGTCAACTAAATATAAGATTTTAGTCGACGAAATCTACAGTTCTTTTATGTTTGTATTTAAAGGGGTCATCGGATGCCCATTTTCCACAAGTTGATATGATTCTTTAGGGTCTTAATGAAAAGTCTATAACATGCTTTGGTTAAAAATTCTCAATGGTAGTGTAAAACAACTCCATTTTACCTTGCCAAAATCAGCTCTGCAAAAATCAGCCTGTTCTGGTCGATGTTGCTTTAAATGTTAATGAGTTATGCTTGCCGCGCCCCTCTCTTCTCATTGTGGAGTGACGAGCCTGTTTACTTCAGCCGCATTTAGCTGCGCTTAGCTGCTAAACTTGTTAACTAGCATGTTATTAGGAAAGGCGATTGCAAAGATTAGTAAAAAACCCTTATACTCACTTCTGTATTCTCACTGCTGTAAGTGAAGCTGGATTACGAATGATTCGCGCGAACATAGACGGATATATGTAGATCAGGAGGTGCATTCCGTTTACAAACAAATGTAATCTACTGCATCTTTAGCGGCTCAGATGTCGGGTAAATGACGACCACTATGTTCATTATTACCTCCAGCAACACAACACCTCAATCGCTTAGGAGCCATTCTTGTCTACGTCCCTGTTACGGCATCAAAACAATGGTGATCGAACTGTTATTGCTCATTCAAGGCGTGTCTAAGATAAGACGGCCGTGTCAATCAACTGTCGTGGGAGTGGCCTAGATGCTGAGAATGGCTTGATTTGAAAAAAGGAAAATTATTTTTACAAATTAAATAAAAACCACTGGGTGGATTTTTGTCATTATAGGGTGGTTGTGTACATACACTGCCAGCACACATTTATGTTCAAACAACATGTAAAAGTGAACTTTGCATCCGATGACCCCTTTAATGTTCTTTTATGTTTGTATTTAAAACAGTTTCTGGTATGTTAATGTTTTTGGGGGTTACCATTGTGGTGAAGTGTAGAGCATGTGCTTGGATTGAGGACCTGCTAACATGAGTTAAAGTTGTTTTAATAATAAAATAAACTACTTTGGGCTATCTTACGGCTAATGCCTAACAAGTTGGTTAATGCCTAAAGGTAAGTAAATCCAGTGTATCGTGTTTGAATACAGAAGGATTTCTGTCTAGTTATTTGTTTTCCACTTAAATGTTTTAGTTTGAGTTCAGCTCACTGGAACAACTCATTTACATTTCATTGCATAAATTTATTTTTATTTTTTTTTTTTTTATGAGTTGGGGTTACACAAATTTATTGGATGGAAAGTCTGCCCTCAATTAAATTGAGTTTATCCAATGAATTTTTTTTTTTGAGTGTAATTACCCATTCTTTATAACAACTTGTTTACCACATTCTTCATTCTTTCAAGCAAATGCATTCATTTATGTAAACACATTTAGATTCATCTTTTTTAGGGGTACTAAAATGATTAAGACAAGAGCAGTGAGTGATTTTCTGTGTTTCTTTTGTTACTTGATTACCATTAATGCCGCAAACAACAGAAACTAAATTAGGCTGCTTCATCTTTAAAACCGTACGCACGTATGCAATGTACTGACACACGTCCGATAATCTTCCAATTGTTTATGTTCACCTAAGATGTGACTGAGTGTGTTTACCTGAATACTTGTCAGAACTGACAATTCAACGTCATTCTGTGTGTATTTCTCCGTTCATGAGATATGAAAGAGTACTCGCGCGCTGTGTGAGAGGCCCTGCTTTGGTGTCTGCACTCAGAAAACCGTTCCGAAATGAGTTTTCTTTTGACGTCAAATGTGTCCATATGTTTGTGCTTCTCTTTCACCGAGATATTGACATTTTTTTATGTTTGAGGGGACATGCAGCAAATGTATGCCAGCTTATGTCCCTGGATAGATCAATAGGTTATGATACAGTTCATATATGCACATCCCACCTCCTAACCGTGCAGCAGATTAATTCTGAATAAATCTCTTCTCAAATCGTCCCTCCCTAACATTTTCATTTTGTTTATATTCATTGACGAAAATGTCAGTAGATTTTCATTGTAGTTTTTGTCATTCAAAACGAGATTTTGTTTTGTTATCGTCTCATTTTTACCAGTGAAAAATGTTGTTGACAAAAATTATGACAAATAATTTGTCAATGAAATTAGGTGTAGAGCTCTTTGAAACTGCAATTTGGACCTTCAACCTATTGATCTCTATTTAAAGGAGAAGTGCACTTCCAGAACAACAATTTACAAATAATTTACTCACCCCCTTGTCATCCAAGATGTCTTTCTGTCTTCAGTCATAAAGAAATAATGTTTTTTGAGGGAAGCATTTCAGAACTTTTTTTACTGCATATAATGGAGTTCATTGGTGCCCTGATTTTGAACTTCCAAAATACAGTTTAAATGCAGCTTTAAAGGGCTCTAAATGATCCCAGCTGAGGAAGAAGGGTCTTATCTAGTGAAACAATCGGTCAGTTTTTTTGAAAAATAAAAATTTGTATACTTTTTAAGCACAAAAGCTCGTGTAGCACAGGCTCTGGGATGCGTGTCTGCGATGCTATGAATTAGTAATGGGTCGTTCTTGAACGATTCTTTCATTTTGAACGAATCTTTAATGTGACTCGGGAAGAACGAGTCGTCTCGGGGAGTGATTCATTCAGTCGCACATGCGCAACATCCTATTAGGTCCTGTACTGGAATTAGTTCACCTGTTGCAAGCCTTCGGGTTTTTTAAGTCGTTCGTTCATCGTATGTGGCTGTCACGTGATGAACGAACGACTCAAACCTGAAAACTTGTCAGATAAGAGGTGAGGTGAGCTAATCATAGACTAAAGACCCAGGTAAACAATGAATAGCATTATAGTTTTGTCCTGTTTGTAGTGTGATCAGCGTTTGTGTAAGCAATAGATGCGTTAGGGAAATAACACGTAACATTTTAATAATATTTTGCTAAAATGAACGATTTTGCTGAACGAGACTTAAAGGACCTAAAATGATCCGAACTTCCCATCACTACTACGAATCATATGTAAGTTCATCATCTGTGTACTGAGTATGACGAAAATCTCCATCTTATTTTCTCCTACAACTTGAGAGGAGGACATTGTTGTACCTTTTTGTTTGTAAACAGCGTTTACTTTCTTAGTCTTTGCGTGTTCACTTTGTAAACACTGGGTCTGTAGTTCTGCGTGACCTTTCGACTTGATTCAATAGCACGTAGCGTCGTGAACGCGCATCCCAGAGCCTGTGCTACATGAGCTTTTGTGCTTAAAAAGTATAAAAATTTGTATTTTCCAAAAACAAAATGACAGATCGTTTCGCTAGATAAGACTCTTCTTCCTCGGTTGGGATCATTTGGAGCCCTTTGAAGCTGCATTTAAACTACATTTTGGAAGTTCAAAATTGGGGCACCAATGAAGTCCATTATATGAAGAAAAATCCTGAAATGTTTTCCTCAAAAAACATAATTTCTTCACGACTGAAGACAGAAAGGCATTAACATGACAAGGGGGTGAGTAAATTATTTGTGAATTGTTCTGGAAGTGGACTTCTCCTTTAAGTCTTCTATATGGAGAAAAATCCTGGAATGTTTTCCTCAAAAACCGTTTCTTTTGTACTGAAGAAAGACAGACATGAACATCTTGGATGACATAGGGGTGAGTAAATTGTCATGAAATGTTTATTCTGGAATTGAACTAATCCTTTAAGCAATATGGAAATGGAAAAAATGGAAAAGTTCATTTACTCACCCTCATGTCATTCCAAAGCTTTATGACTTTCTATCTGCTGTGAAGCACAAAATGAGTAAGGTGAGTAAATAATGCATTTGTGGGTCATCTATGCCTTTAAGACTTTTTACATAACTCACTCAAAACGAGTTTCTTTCCAAAATATGCTGACTGCTACTGAACTGTAGGAGGTAGAGGATTAAATTGTGTTTACACATATCTGATATGACTACGCTGGGCATCGCGCATTAAGTTAATACTGATGTTACATTTATTGAGCGTTTCATTGAAATGAATACCGCATTCACCTAAATCCTTCTGGGGTTTAAACTACATGGGTTTTTTATGGCAACATAAACTCGTATTTCTAAAGGGCATCTAGGGAGAGGCCTGTTTCTATTTGAACAAGACACAATCACTCAAAAGAGACTAATATGACAAGTCAGTAGTTGCACATTATGTATTTTCTCAGCCCCGCCCACCAACCCGCGTATTTCATCAGCTCGGCCCTCACTCGAGTGATTTAATGTCCATATCCTTTTCACAGTCGCTCTATGATTGTCCATGGTGAGAAATGACTCTGGTCTCCTTTTATAAGGGTAAGACAAAAAGTGACAGGGCAATACCTGTAAACGGGCCGATGAGTCTGGGAAAGACTGAAGGCCTAATCTCAGTTTGGTTGGATTTATCATATCTGCTCTAGTAATCCTTAACACAAAGCCTGGATGAGTGCTGTCTTTGTGTGTGTCAGAATAGCAGGCTTGCAGAACAAGCCTTGGCGTGTATTTTCTTTTTTCTCTTTTTTTTTCTTTGTTCAGCGGTAACACTGTGGCAGGTACGGAATCTTAGGTTACAGTGAGGATATCTTCTGACAGCATGGAGGTGCTGAGGGTACCGGGTGGGTGGGGTGGGCCGGAAGGTTGATGTGGAGCATGGCAGTGATGTGCATCTACAGAGCTGCGTCTTAACTGTTTTTGTCAGCCTAAATTTTTCTAAAAAAAACTTAAAACAAGATAAATGTACGCATTAAGCAATACTGCGTATTAGAACATTAGAATAATAGAACTAGTTTAGATATCAAATTTCTAAGGTCTGTAAATTATCAACATGATCGACACTTTTAACAAACCTCAATCTACTACATGCTTTCTGTTGTCTGATTGATACTTATAGTGATATTTTATAATTATATGTTAAAGTATATATAATTATACTTATACTGATTATACTAAATTATACTTATGATAAATTTGTATGCTTATAAAAATGTCTGTCAGGTTGTGGTTTGGTATCGTGTGTCTTTTTGCTGAATATTATAACTTTAATATTGTTGGGAATATTTTAAGACACACACTGGACGGAAGCATTTTCAGTTTACTTGATTATCCACTTACATTTAAAAAATAAATAAAATTGAAATGCAAGTATCAATATAATTCATCAGGTGTTTGAGAAATGGTTATTTGTGCATTTGTATATCTCTCAGTCACCATTATATATTTTCAGTCATATGAATATAAACTGTACAGTTTTGCATATTTTCCTACAGTATGAATGAAGTTGAGCTGTTTTTCCACAGTATGTGTACCATATTCATATATCATACTATATTGGCTATAAAAGCGTGATATATCAAATATTATACTCAACATTTTTTTTTTTAAAAAAAAACAAACAACAACAACAACAACAACAACAACAACAAAAAAAAAACAATGTTATAGTCTAAAGTCCTTTAAATTGTTCCAAAACAAAACAATTTGCTATACAGGGTTAATACATTTATTTTGGGAAGTTTTTTATGCACTTATTTTAAGTATAAACAAGTGAAAAACATGAAAAATTTGCCTGTGCAACATGACAATAAACATTTATAGGTACATGTTATTATTTTTTAGATAAAAAACAATATTATACTGTACTTTTTTTTTTTTTTTTTCTGTTTAAAAACACAACAAAGAAAAACAAAAAACAAAACAAAGCAGATTGGCTTTACAGGATTAATACAGTTAGTTTGGCAGGTTTTTGTACATGTATTTTATATATTTTAAACAAGTGAAAAAATCTGCCAGTGCAACCTGACAAAATATATGTTATTATTTTTTAATCTGAAAAAATAACATATTAGAGTCTAAAGGTTCATTAAACGGTTCCAAAACAAAACATCAAGCAAAGCAAAACAAAACAAAACAGACTGGCTTTGCAGGATTAATACATTTATTTTGACAGTTTTTGTGCACTTATTATTTTAAGGATAAACAAGTGAAAAACATGATAAGAAAACAAAAAAAAAAACTCTAAGTGCAACATGACAAAATATACTTATACATTTATACATGCATGTTTTTATTTCTAGATTAAAAAAAAAAATATTATAGTTTAAAGGTTCATTGAACTGTTGCAAAGCAAAACAAAACTAATCTAAACTAAACTGAGAGTGACATTACAGGGTTAATACATTTATTTTGGCAAGTTTTTGTGCACTTATTTTAAGTTTCAACAAGTGAGAAATGTGAAAAAACTCTGCCAGTGCAACATGACAAAATATATTTACACATACATGTTATTGTTTTTTAGTTTAAAAAACAATATTATAGTCTAAAGGTTTATTATTCTGTTCAAAAACATAACAAAACAAACAAGTCTAAAAGTTTTTTATAAAGTATAAACAAGTGAAACACATGAAAAACAAATGCAACATGACAAAATCCATGTATACATATGTTATTATTTTTTAGTTGAAAAAACAGTATTATAGTCTAAAGGTTTATTAATCTGTTCAAAAACAAAACAAACGAGTCTAAAAGTTGTTTATAAAGTATAAACAAGTGAAAAACATGAAAAAAATGCAAATGCAACATGACAAATCCATTTATACATACGTTATTATTTTTAGATTAAAAAACAAAATTATATTGTAAAGGTTCATTAATCTGTGCAAAAACAAAACAAAGCAAAACAAAACAAACAAGTCTAAAAGTTGTTTATAAAGTATAAACAAGTGAAAAACATGAAAAAATGCAAGTGTAACATGACAAAATACATTTATACAATGCAGTTTTATTTTTACATTTATACATGCATTATTATTTTTAGATAAAAAAAAAAAAAAACAATATTATAGTTTAAAGGTTCATTAAACTGTTCCAAAACAAAACAAAACAAAGTAGATTGGCTTTACAGGGTTAATACGTTTATTTTGGCAAATTTTTGTGCACTTATTTCACATTTCCCAAGAGAAATGTGAAAAAAATCTGCCAGTGCGACATGACAAAATACATTATACATACATGTTATTATTTCTAGATAAAAAAAAAAGTTCATTAAACTGTTCCAAAACAAAACAAACCATAAAACAAAACAGATTGGCTTTACAGGGTTAATACATTTATTTTGGCAAGTTTTTGTGCACTTACTTTAAGTATAAACAAGTGAAAACTGTAAAAAAAAAAAAAAAAAAAAAAAAATTCTGCCAGTGCAACATGACAAAATACATTTACATGTCGTTTTTTCGATTAAAAACAAAACAAAACAAAACAAAAAACAATATTAGAGTCAAAAGCTTCATTAAACTGTTCCAAAACAAAACAGACTGGCTTTACAAGGTTAATACATTTAATTTTTTCAGGTTTACGTTCACTTATTTTAACTATAAACACATGAAAAATGTGAAAAAATCTGCCAGCACAGCATGACAAAGTAAATGCGTATTGCAGCATATATGATATTCAACAGTGAACGGATATGTGATATTTAAATACTCAAATATTTTCAACTATTCAAAGGTGCTTTAAGTATGACAAAGCTACTTAGAGCGAACGTCTGAGCAGACCTTATGCTGAAGTGTGCTGAAAGAACAAAAGAGCCACAGGTGCAAGCTCGCTTTACACCTTGACCTGGTTTGTCAGCTTGTCTGCTGAATTTGTGCCACTGCAAAGTGAAGTGTCAAAAGCAGCAAATCTGGGTTGACGAGAAGGAGATTAAGAACCACAGGTCGGAGAACAAACACAAAACTCTTCAGAGATTTAGAAAATTCTCCAGAACACAAAGTTATTTCACACACTTTGCGGTTTCTTTTCATACCTGTTATAAGTGAAAATCTTATGGCTAAACGGGCTTGGATTGTAATGGGATATGTTAAGTATGCATGCTTTGTGTATGCGCACATGCGTGTTTATTTGTTGCTCTTCGGGTCTGTGAACCTGAGCGAGGTGTTACAGCAGTGCAGCTGTTAAAAGACGATATCACTCTTTAGTCCTGACTTTGTGTGTTTATTTTGTGTGTGTGTGTGTGTGTGTAGACATAAATGCACCTGGGGGTGTCCATGCTTGCAAACCTTCTGAAAACCTCAAAGCTGTTCTGGCTGAGACACAGAATACCTGCATCATTGTCACTTCAGCACCTTAGGCAGGCAGGAGGCAGTGGATGGGGAGAATAAGTCATTTGTCAGAATGGGGCAAGTTGAAACTACAACCCCATTTGTTCCACTAGAGCAAGCTATGGATCTTGTTAATGAGAAGAGACAAGGTCTTATACATTTTCAAGCACACACATATTCACTTGCATACATTGACATGGCTGTTCACACACACTGTAGTGTAGTGCAGTCACGTGGAAAGTGAGAGAGACAAGCTTTCTCATCTGTCTACATTACTGTAATAATGTAGATGGAAACAGTCAAGTGAGAGGGCGAGTATTGCGATGCCTCTGACACATAAAAGAACAATGATCATTCAGTATAAAGTTTCTGGGAGTTATGATGTGTCAAGAAGCAGGACTTCTTTTTGACAGCCTCTGTCTTGTAAAATATGAGCTTGTGTGTCTGAGGAAGTTATGAAATTGTGTCCAGAATATAAAATCTGGCACTGGCTGGTAAAACACATGAATTCTTTTGTACTGACAAATGACCAGGCCCAGTCAGAATTTGTTTTAGCATTGCATTTTTGAGTATTAAATGTAAGCTATACATTATACACTACCAGTCAAAAGTTTTTGAATGGTAAGATTTTTAATGTTTTTCTTAAAGAAGTCTCTTCTGCTCACCATGCCTGCATTTATTTGATCCAAAGTACAGCAAAAAGTAAAATTGTGAAAATATTTTTACTATTTAAAATAACTGCTTTCTAATTGAATATATTTTAAAATGTAATTTATTTCTGTAATCAAAGCTAAATTTTCAGCATCATTACTCCAGTTTTTAGTGTCACGATCCTTTAGAAATCATTCTAATATGCTGATTCGCTCTTCAAGAAACATTTATTTTTATTCTTATTATCAATATTTAAAACAGTTTATGAATAGAAATATCCAAAGATCAGCATTTATCTGAAATAAAAAGCTTTTGTAACGTTATACACTATTCCATTCAAAAGCTTGGAGTCAGTATAATTTTTTTTTATTAATTTTATAGAAATGAATATTTTTTTTTATTTTTAGCAAGGATGCTTTAAATTGATAAAAAGATGATGATAATGACTTATAATGTTACAAAGATTTCTATTTTTAGATAAATGCTGTTCTTCTGAACTTTCTATTCATCAAAAAAATTCTACTCAGCTGTTTTCAACATTATATTAATAATAAATGTTTTTTGAGCAGCAAATAAGGATATTAGAATGATTTCTGAAGGATCATGTGACTGGAGTAATGATGCTAAAAATTCAGCTTTGAAATCACAGGAATAAATTACATTTTAAAATATATTCAAATAGAAAACAGTTATTTTAAATAGTAAAAATATTTCAGAATTTTACAGTTTTTGCAGTACTTTGGGTCAAATAAATGCAGTCTCTGTGAGCAGAAGAGACTTCTTTAAAAAAACAAAAAAGCTTGGAGTCAGTATAATTTTTTTTTATTATTTTATAGAAATTAATATTTTTTTTATTTTTAGCAAGGAGGCTTTAAATTGATCAAAAGTGATTAAAAATATTAAATTATAATATTACAAAGATTTCTATTTTTAGATAAATGCTGTTCTTCTGAACTCTCTATTCATCAAAGAAACCTTAAAAAAATTCTACTATGCTGTTTTCAACTTAATATGAATAATAAATATTTTTTGAGCAGCAAATAAGGATAATAGAATGATTTCTGAAGGATCATGTGACTGGAGTAATGATGCTAAAAATCCAGCTTTGAAATCACAGGAATAAATTACATTTTAAAATATATTCAAATAGAAAACAGTTATTTTAAATAGTAAAAATATTTCAAATTGTACAATTTTTGCAGTACTTTGGGTCAAATAAATTCAGTCTCTGTGAGCAGAAGAGACTTCTTTTAAAAAAAAAAAAAAAAACGTCAAAAATCTTTTGACTGGTAGCGTATATTTCCGTGTACAATTTACTATATTATATATTCATATTTAGCCTGTTGCAAGATAGTTACAGAAAAAAAAAAAAAATCAAAACATATAAAAGACTAAATGTCTAATGAGCATTTATGATTATGAAGCAACAAATATATATATTTTTTTTCCAAGTATTCTGCTGTTCAATTTAGACATCAGTCAAAAAGTGACTTAAACAGATTTCTTTTAAAGGAACAGTTCACCCAAAAATGAAATTTCTGCCATTAATTACTCAACTTCATGCCGTTCCAAATTCGTAGGACCCTTCGTTCATCTTCAGAACACAAACTAGGATATTTTTTGTGAAATCCGAGAGCATTCAGACCGTGCATAGACAGCAATGCAACTGACATGTTCAAGGCCTAGAAAGGTAGTAAGGACACCATTAAAATAGTCCATGTGACATCAGTGGTTCAACCGTAATGTTATGAAGCTACGAGAATATTTTTGTGCGCTAAGAAAACAAAAAAATATCGACTTTAACAATTTCTTCTTATCTGTATCAGTCTTCGACGTGCGTTTACAAGAATACAGTATAAACAAATATGTACTAAAACTCACACAGGGCACATGATGTGTAGAACTTCGCAAAGATTTTGTGTAGACCTGTAAATGATGTATTCACATCTCAGGTAGCATCAGAAACTCACTGTACCTGACTGAAAGAGTGTTTCACAGCAGGTGCTGCAGACTAAGACTGCACTATGATACTGGATGCCTTAATATGAACAGTTTTGTTTTTTGTTCATCATATATTCAGATTAGCAGGCTGAAATCCTGGTCCTTTTCCACCATCATTAGGTTTTGGCAGCTGTTCTCAGATCAGTCCAGTAACTTGTCAGCTCTATTGCTCTGACATGGACACATCTGTCTCACCTCAGCCAAATCTAATTGCTGACCGGTGGTCACACTCCCTGACCATCAAAATCACCCTCAGTTTTAATCGAAATGAGCCTTGTGTACATATTCACAACGCTGCCTCGCCTAACTCTGCATAATTTAAGGGAAATACAGCCTAAGTTGGCTTCATGTGGAATTTAGTGGATGAAAAATGTCTATTTTGGCACGCATAGTAAGTGTTCGTTTTGGCATCGCGTGTGTTTTTAGGCATGGCGAAAGAACATCGTTTTCCTACTGAGAATCTACTGTGACAGATTAAAATGTGTTTTAGCCAAATGATATTCATGTCTGATGTGTATTGTGAGTCTTCAGAGTGAGACGCACAAGAACTGAGGGTTCAGTCGGCATCGTGATGTTCATTATAGCAGTGATAACAAAGCCATGACAGCTGCAGTTTTCCATTTTCTGGCTCAAAAGATGGCGAGTCCAATGTCTTTGTGAATTCATAATAACAGTTCTTTTGAAAATAAATGTGGTAGTAAAACTGTGTATCTGTTAGGGATGCAACAATACAGTTAGTCCACAGGTTAATACGTACCTTGGTTTTTAACCACGGTTTTCGGTTCAGTTCTGATAGCTTGCCACATTAGTGTTTGTTTGGTTTTTTTTGCATCTGATTAACAACAAAATACTCCTGTAAGGCTCTGTACACTGGATTATTATATGTCTGCTTAAAGGAGAAGTCCCCTTCCAAAACAAAGATTCACATATAATGTACTCACCCCCTTGTCATCCAAGATGTTCATGTCTTTCTTTCTTCAGTCGTAAAAAAATTATGTTTTTTGAGGAAAACATTTCAGCATTTTTCTCCATATAATGGACTGATATGGTGCCCCGATTTTGAACTTCTAAAAGGCAGTTTAAATGTGGCTTCAAACGATCCCAAATGCGATCCCAAACGATCCCAAACGGCTGTAAACAATCCCAGCTGAGGAAGAAGGGTCTTATCTAGCGAAACGATTGGTTATTTTCATTAAAAAAAATACAATTTAAATACTTTTTAATCTCTAAATACTTTCTCTCCATGAACTCAAGACAGTTAGGGTATGTTGAAAAACTCCAAACGTATTTTCTCCCTCAACATCAAAAATCATTTCAAAATCATCCTACATCGCTGCAGAAGTACCGACCAAGTCTTTGCAAAGTGAACATGCAAAGAAGATCAAACACCCTTAACAAAAAAAAGGTAAAACAAGATATAAGATACAAGATATAAGCTCTGACTTTCTGACAATTCTGAGTTTAAATCTCACATTTTCACATTTCTGATTTTATTTTATTTTTTATTTTTTTCTCTGAATTCTTAGTTTACACCTGGCAATTTTTTTTGTTTCCTGTTAAATAAACAATAAAAAAAGGTAAATGAGACTTTTATCTCACATTTCTGAGTTTACGTCTTATAATTCAGACTTTATTTCTCGTAATTCTGAGGAAAAAAGTCAGAATTACAAGATTTAAAGTTTACTAATTAATATAATTAATAATTCTGAGTTTATATCTCTGAATTCAGATTTTATTTCTTGCAATTCTGATGTTTTTTTCAGAGTTTATATCTCATAATTCGGACTTTATTTCTCATAATTCTAAGAAAAAAAGTCAGAATTACAAGATATAAACTCTCTTTCTTATTTTATTCACAGAACTGAGTTTGCATTTCATAATTCTGAGTTTTTACATCTGGCAATTCTATTTTTTTCCTGCAAAATAAAAAAAAGGTCATTACGACTTATCTCGCAGTTCTGAGTTTAGACTTGAGGATTTTGACTTTTCTTAATAGCATTGTGAATTTCTGACAATTGAGAATTACCCCATTTTTTCTTAGAATTGTGAGTATGTTGCTCATAAATCTGCATTTATATATTTCACAATTCTGAGGTTATATCTAGCAATGCTGACTCTTTTTATCTTCTTGGAGTTGTCGGAAATAAACTCAGAATTGTTTTCTGTACACACTCAGTGTATACAGACACGCTCAAAGCAATGCTGTAAATAGAAAATTCCCATCATTGCATTATGAATCGTTAATATAAAGGAATAAAAAACACTTCAGTTTGGTGTTGCTCTGACAATGTGGCAGTGAAAAGGCTAGAGCTTTACTATCTGTCAGCCATGAAATGTTTAATGACGGATCAAGAGTTATGCAGGGAGAAGTGGGACAGTGCGTATGGGAGTTGCTTTTCCACATTTTCCGCAAGTCTGCCATCTGACTGGCATGTCTGAGCACATTCTGCAGCAAAAAAAACGGTGAGGGGGGGTATAAGACGGTACATTGTTGAGAGGATTACTGTCATATCAATTTTAATATATTTCTCAAATACGTTAAATGCAGGCTATCCACACTGGGCTGCTTCGTTCATGAAAGTGCTTATGGGAAAAAATAAAGCTCTGGCCATCAGTGCTGAAATAGATGGGCATGTAAGAAAGAGTGGGGCATTGCTCAAGGATAAGTTGTGTCTGTAAGAGGAAGGAATGCTATAAATCTCTCTGGCAATGTTCCGGTAAGCGTCTAGAGTCAGCTCAACTGAGCAGTGGAGGAGATGCCGTTTGAGTCTAAACGCTTACTGTTTTGTTCATTCATTCTGTCACTACCCACCATGTCGTTCCAAACCTGTAAGACCTTCGTTCATCTTCGGAACACAAATTAAGATTTTTTTAGAAATCCGAGAGCATTCTGACCCTGCATAGACAGAAACGCGACTGAAACGTTTAAGGCCCAGAAAGGTAGTAAGGACATCATTAAAATAGTCCATGTGACAAAAATAACTGTATTCAACAGCTATCCATACTACTATTCCAGGACTCCATGAAACGAGAGAGAGAATCACAAGCGATACAATACAACTGATAATTTGCAAGAAATAATCAAAATATGAAAACATGAAAGAAAATTAAACAATTGAAAAAACAAAGAGCATTTTAATATAAATGCATTACTGTTAAATAATGTGCATGTCAAAATACTATTTAAGAAGGATAATTTAGTTTATTTTATAGTAATCATCCATGACAGACTTTGATGTCCACTGTGATGTTTTAATAAAATAACAAATTCACTTACTTTTAAAAGTAGCCTAATACAGCAGTTTTTTAAATGTATGGGTTAAATGGATTAAACTGCAAATCTTATATAAATAAATTGCTACGTAAAGTGTTACTTTGATTTACTTCTCAGTATTATTCATAAAACATGAATAAATAAAACTTGTATGGTAGGCCACATGGTAAAAAACTGCTTTCTCAAGCACAAAACAGTCTGCTTGGAAAACAGCCCAAGCATTTAGTTCAAAACATACTTTATGAATTACAGTACTGGTGGATAGGTTAATACATGCACTATTGCTCTAGTCAAACTGACTTGCAGGTCTGATGAGAAAACAGGTCAAAAAGCACATTTGACACTAATAATGCGATTTTTGATGTTACCCGAAATTTTAAATTCTAATGCATGCACATGAATATTTAAACTATACAAAAACAATAGTACAAACTAACTTCTGAACTCCACGATGCATTATTCATACTTGTGATGGCTAAATTGGACTTCATTTTGGGCCACAGAGCTTAATTTAGGAAAACAACAACAGCTTTGTCCCCTTTGCTATTTTTACACATTTTCTCCACTAACAGGGTCTCATAGAGACACTGCGATCATGGTAGAAACTCCAAATGAAGGGAGAAGTGAATAAAACTGCTGGGTCTCATTGTGCAAGCATCTCCCATTTTCATTCCAAGAGTGCAGTAACTAAGCATCCTCCAAAGCTCACAGAAAGCATCTGATTTGTGCCCTGCGTCTCATTTCCACAGCCAACTCCTCGCTTGTGTCAATCAAACACACTCACACACAAACAAAACGGTCGCACATAATATATTCAAATCGAGAAACATCGACAAACAACTAATGTTGACAAAGGACCTCCAGTGACACCACAAAAAGGCTCAATCAGGGAGAGCAGCACTGTGGCAATGACAGTTTTGTATGGGCGACAGCTGGTTTTGTTCGAGCTGACTGAGAACAAACCCAGTTGTGCTGGGAGCGTGTAAGAAAAGACCCCGGAGATGTCTGAATTTTGGAATGACGGAACATTCTATGCTGTCCATTCAGCGAGGCCGGATGGATTTTCCCAACCCAGTAGTTCTCACGCTTAGTGCTGCATCTCAAATAAACCTCCTATGGATTCCCAACTTCAGAGAGGAGGCCAAGGAGGGGTTATTGGGAGCGGGGGTTTTGGGTCACGCGTAAAAAGGCGTTTTATAGAGATGCTGATTTCTCATTCAGCCCAGTCTGAAGGGGGTACCGAGGCCCGTGAAGGAATGCAAAGCTGTGGTGAGCGCAAACTCTCTTGTAGAAGTTAAAACGCATGATATATTTAAATGATTAGTGCACTTCCAGAAAAAAAAAAAAAAAATTCCTGATAATCTACTCAACCCCATGTCGTCCAAGATGTTCATGTCTTTCTGTGTTCAGTTGAAAAGAAATTAATTATTTTTCTCCATATAGTGGACTTCAATGGGCAGGTTAAAGGTCCAAATTGCAGTTTCAGTGCAGCTTTAAAGGGCTCTACATGATCCCAGCTGAGGAATAAGGGTCTTATCTAGCGAAACCATTTGTCTTTTTCTAAAAAAAATTAAATTTAGATCATTTTTAACCTCAAATGCTCATCTCAAAAGCTTGACTTCACGCATTACATAATCATGTTGAAAAGGTCACGCATGATGTAGGTGGAAGTACTGAACATGCAAAGAAAGTCAAACAAAAAAGGTAAAAATATAGCTGCAAGCAGCAATTATAGGTCCAAGCACCACAGAGGCAAAATTAGGAGCTTAGCATGGCATGGAGTGTCAGACCAACTGAAACAATAAAGAATTAAAGGCATTTTAGAATTATTTTAGTCAAAATTGGTGAAAAATCGTAAAAACAACCACTAGAAATATGATTTAATGGGTTAGTCCTTTTGACCAATAGGTGGCGCTGTTATCAAATTGATGTGGTATGGTCAGTGTAAGGAGAAAATTGCTCATACAAAGTTTGGTGTCAATATGTCAAAGCTTTGCAGAGATACAGCCTCAGACGTAGTCGGGCATCATGCCTCAAATTTGTTGTATCACTATACAAAAATGGTAATGTCTATTGACACAAAATCTATAACATTTTGTCAGCACAGTCTGAAGATGATCTGATTCGATTTTGGTGAAAATTGGACCAACAGTCAAGGAGGAGTTTGAAAAAGTAGGTTTTCAACATAAATCAAAATGGCGGACAGGAAGTTCAGCCCACAGTGGCATAATTGGTATCTGTGTTGTTGGCATGATCCAAGGAATATTTTGAGACCAGTTTCATCACAATAGGCTAATGCAATCAAAAGTTATTAGCATTTTGGGAAATTTCATAATTAATGGTTAATGAATGGTTTGGTGCTCTTGACCAATAGGTGGCGCTGTTACCTAATTGATGTGGTGTGGTCAGTGATGTGGTCAGTGAAATGGCTGACATGGAAAAATTGGGTATGGTTCAATTCATGATGCACTGAATCAAAAGAGACTAGTTTTATTTATTTATTTATTGAGTTATAAGCAGTTATAAGCAAAAATAGGCATTTTTCATATCTTCTGACCAGTAGGTGGCACTGCACCGAAACATTGTGGGTAGACTCAGATCATGCTTGTTATAACGCACAGCAAGTTTGGTCTTTGCGTTGAACCCTCGTGGAGATATAAGTCTCTCTATATATAGAGATATATAGTTATAGAAAAACATTCATTTTTGCGTGCTTTTTGTCAAATTGTTTGTGCGTTGATCAATGGTTTGACTAATCACATTGAATTCCATAACTTTTTGCCAGAATGGTCTGATGATGAGTTGAGCCAGTTTTGGTGAAAGACAAACCGTCTTGGTGCCAATTTTGGTAAAAAGACAAACCGGTTTGGTGATAGACAAACCGTCTAGGACGAGTTTGAAAAAGTTGGGTTTTTTTTTTCGAACAATTAAAAAAAAAGAAACTAAACCTTACGATTTTTACATTTTGGTGTTCATTCGACTCGGCATGAGCCAAGGAGTCAGAGGAAAAAAGAATTTTGTTATTAGCAAAAAAATGAGTGAAATTTCGTACAAGCGGTGTCGCTAGGGAGTTTGAGTAAGAAACTCCAAATTTACTGTGGTTAATGTTGAGACTGTCCTCTATCAGTGTGCCAAATGTCACAACTTTCCTGCAAGCGGTTCTATGGGTTCTATTCTACCATAAACTTCCAGAGCGGAAGAAGAGGAAGAAAAAGAATGCTAACTGATACAATAGGTGCCATCACACCTTCGGTGCTTGGCCCCTAACAACAATGTTTGGCTATTTTGAAGTTGGAGGAGAAAATGAGATGGAGTTTTTCGCCCTACCCTACCTTTTTGAACCGAAGTACACAGACGAAGAACTAACCATGCGTGACCTTTCCAATGTTATTACGTATTATGTAAAGTCGAACTAGTGCAAGATGAGCATTTGTGGTTGAAAAGCATATACATTTTTATTTTTTTTTAGAAAATGACTGATCATTGCACTCAATAAGACCCCCACAGCTGGGATCGTGTAGAGCCCTTTGAAGTTGCACTGAAACTGCAATTTGGACCTTCAAACCGTTGGCTCCCATTAAAGTCCACTATATGGAGAAAAATCCTGGAATGTTTTCCTCAAAAACCTTAATTTCTTTTCAACTGAAAAAAGAAAGACATGAACATCTTGGATGACATTGGAGTGAGTAAATGGTCAGGAAATTTTTATTCTGGAAGTGAACTAATCCTTTAAATGCTGAAAAGCAGCTCCCCGCTGGGAATGGACTGACCTTTGACCCCTGCCTGTGAAAACCAGAAATTCTCTGCGAAAGCACTCAGGGTTCAAGGTGGCTTCTTCTCACCTGCAGACAGACAGAAACAGAGAGTGAGAGAAGGGAGGAGGAGTGTTTATCACAAGCCCTGCTCTTCTTTTGCAGCCAGGCGAATATATACATGTATAAGTCCCGCTTGATAACGGCGAGATGTGGATTTGCCAGATTGTAATCTCTTTCATTCAGGAATAGCATTGAAAAAGCACACAGGACTCCGGCCCTGCATTTTCCTTCAGCTCACTTCCCTTTCTTCTTTTGTTCTGTGGTAGATCAAGTCGTAGACATTACCGAGCATGAAGATGAGCGTGACAAAGAGCTGTCATCCATGATAAGGATCGTAAACACAAAGCCATCCGCTGCGAAACAGGTTACAGCATAAACAAATGCGTTTCCTCCTTCCTTCATACCTATTTAGCTTTGTGAACGTTTGAAACATTCCAGTGGAAGTGAATAAATATATTTCTCTTCAGCTTTTTGGTGGCTGTTTAAGGTAGTTAGCCAAAAAATTTGATTTAATGAGAATAGATTTATCAAACACAGTCTGTTCAGTGTCTGATGTATGTTGCCCACGAAAATATAAATTACTTTTGCTATATGGCCAACTCTAATTTGAATGGCTAATATTATACTTCCGGGAATGTACTTGTATGTTTATAGTGTATTGACTTTTGAATATGTCAAAATTTGACAGGTTATTTTTTGACAGGTTTTTTTTTTAACTAAATAGCAAGTTACAGTAACATTCAAAAACATTTTAAACAAAGGCTCACAAAGGCTGCATCTATTTGATAAAAAAGAGAGAATAGAAATACTGTGAAAAGTATTGAAGCCCAGTTCCACCACTGAATAAAAATGCAACTTTTAATCTCACAATTATGACTTTTTTTTTCTCAGAATTGCATGATATAAACTCACAATTACGAGAAAAAGTCAGAATTGCAAATCGCAATTTGTTTGTATCGAGTTTGTATGTCACAGTAGTTTTTTCTCTCATTTCTGACTTGTTTTCCATCCCTGTGAGATGTAGTCCAATTTTGAGGGGAAAAAATACTATTTTTTTTAAAAAATATCTCACTATTCTGACTTTATAACTCACAATTGTGAGTTTATATCACACAATTCGGAGAAAAAAAAAGTCAGAATTGGGAGTTTGTATCACGCAATTATGAAAAAAATATAAATTCGCAATTCTTAGGAATAAAGTCACAATTCTGAGAAAAAAAACTTGCAATTCTAAGAAATGATTTTTTTTCTCTGAATTGCGAGATTTTAAAAGAGTCCAGTCCAGTTTTGAGGGAAAAAGACTGTGTTCTCCGAACTGCGAGTTACTCACTATTGTGACTTAACTCGCAATTGCGTGTTATAAAGTCAGTATTACGAGATATAAATTCTGAGGAAAAAAGTCACAAATACGAGATAAAAAAGTTCTGAGAAAAAAGTCAGAGTTGTGAGTTTATGTATTGCAATTCTGACATTATAACTAGCAATTTCAAGTTTTTATCACGCAATTCTGACGTTATAACTTGCAATTGCGAGTTGATATCATGCAATTCTGACTATAAATCACAACTGCGAATTTCTATCATGCAATTCTAACTTAATTTCTCAGAATTGCGAGTTTATTTCTCACAATTCTGACTTTATAACTCGCAATTGCAAGTTTATATTTTACAATTCTGAGAGAAAAAAAGTTGGATTTGCGGGTTTGTATCACATTTGTATTTTTTATTCAGTGGTGGAAATGGGCTTCCACAATATTAAAAACAATTTTCTATTTTAATATATGTTTATTTATTATTGTGATGGCAAAATGTGCAATATATTGTGGTATAATGTAATTTATTTCTGTAATGGCAAAGCTCAGATTTTAGCAGCCTTTACTTCAGTCTTGGTGCAAGAAACAATTATTACCAATGCTGATAATACATAAGATTTTTGTGGAAAGTATGACACATTTCACAGAATTCTTTGATGAATGGGAAGAACAGCATTTTTCGTAACACCATTTACTGTCACTTTTGATCAGTTTAATGCATATATTGCTTTAAAATCTCTACTGGATCTGTTTAAAATTAAACTGTATGTTTCATGACTTTCTGTACAATCATTTAAAGAGACCTTCATGTATTTATTTACTTACAAAGTTGGCTGTGGCAGTGTCTATTTGTATGTGGTGCGAATGGTATCTACACAATTCACACTAAATAGCATCTGCCTTTTAACACTTTTTGTAAATAGCTGCCGTTGTCTGTCATTGTAGTATAATGTATTTCAGATTGCCCCACCTCTAAGTGGCACATAAAAACAAAATAAATTGCATTTAGCTGCATTAGGTGTCACCCAGATGGTCTCTTCCTGTCTAACTGGGCGGTTCTTGACCATATTAATGTGGACCAGATTTATGACGTTTAATCAAAGGCCTGGCGATAGCTAAACACAGTTTCCTTTTCCTCCAGTCCTTCTATTACTATCACTCTTGTGCTATTCCTAGTCGTTCCCCCAACATATGGCCAGTTTTATCCTCAATCTGAATTTGCAAAAAGTTCGAATTATGCATGGACACTGGCGGACTTACCGATAATTCACTTTTCCAGCTGACGTGACTGTTAGGCAGATGTTGAAAATGTGGAAAATAATCCCCAGTGGAAGGAGGCCAAAGAAAACAATTGGTTTTCCACAATACGAGAGGACGAACACATGGCCGTCAAATTGCACATGTGGGTGTACGAGAGAGTTTGCGCGTGCGTGTGCATGTGTTTACCTCACCAAAGCTCTGTTTATAGGGGCATCCGCAATGGTTCTGCTCACATTGCACTTCACAAAACACAAAGACTTTGATTGGACTTGATGAATCTTGGTTTCTGGATATTTTAAACATAATGGCTTCTTAGATAGTTCACCCAAAATGAAAATGCTGTCATCATTTACTCATCCTCAAGTTGTTCCAAACCTGTGTGAGCCTCTTTCTTCTGTTGAGCACAAAAAATGATGACAGAATTTTCATTTTTGGGTAAACGATCTGTTTAAAGCACATAAATCTTAAATAAATCAACCGTGAATCATATCATGAGTATTTAAAATAATAGTTCATCCAAAAATGAAAATTCTGTCATAAATTACACACCCTCAAGTCGTTCCAAACCTGTAAGACCTTCATTCATCTTCAGAACACAAGTTAAGTTATTTTTGATTAAATCTGAGAGCTTCATAGACAGTATCGTAACTGACACATTCAAAGCCTAAAAAAGTGTAGTTGTAGCTTCGTAAAATTACGGTTGAACCACTGATGTCACATGCACTATTTTATCATTGTCCTAACTAACTTACTGGGCCTTGAACATGTCAGTTGCCATGCTGTCTATGCAGGGTCAGAAAGCCCTCTGATCAAAAATACCTTCATTTGTTTCTGAAGATGAACGAAGGTCTTACAGGTTTGGAACGACATGAGGGTGAGCAATTAATTAAAGAAAAATGTTCATTTTTGGGCAAACTATCCCTTTAAAGCTGATGTGTGTTAAAATACTTTTTCCTTTCCCAACTTTGCATGATGTAACACCTATAGAAAGGCTCATTAATTTCTATATTTTCATAGTATGTACTAAATTTGAAGAACTTGCACTACCATTCAAAAGTTTCTACTTTGAAAAAGTGTCATGGTTTATACAAAAATATTAAACTGCATGTTTTCAACATTGATAATAATAAATGTTTCCTGAGCAACATATTAGAATTATTTCTGAAGGATTATGTGACATCACAGGAATAAATAGTTGTTTAAAATTGTAAAAATATTACAGAATATTACTGTTTTCAAAAAATTGCAGCCTTGGTGAGCAAAAGGGACGTCTTTTAAAACATTAAAACATATTTTTTTAACCATGATGTATACTCTGTGTTCAACAATTACCATTTAACAGAAAGAAGCAATTTCCTTGGCTCCTATTGAACTGCCATTTAGAAACTTTTTCAAGTTGGGGACCATATCAGTCCATTATATGAAGAAAAATCCTGAAATGTTTTCCTCAAAAAAACGTAATTTCTTTACGACTGAAGAAAGAAAGACATGAACATCTTGGATGACAAGGGGGTGAGTTATCTCTATTATCTCTAAATTTGTGCTCTAGAAGTGGACTCCTTTAAGAAGATTGAGCGATTGCAGAGTCCTTGAATATGATGTTGCTGATTGATCTACACACCCAAGACTTAAGTTGAGTGCAGTGATTTATTTTTTCATTAATGTTTTCCATTCGCTGACATTAAAATGGTACATTTCAGCTTTAACTCTAATACTACGGCCTTTCACACTAATACGTTTTAGCTTAAAAACACATCTTTTTTCTCTCTGTTTTGGCTTTCCGTCAACACCGAGACAGCATTTTTGTCAAGGAAAAAATAGCTTTTGTAAACACTCACCAAAGTGGATAAATTTGAAAACATGGACAAACATACGTCTTCGCATTGGCTTTTGAAAATGATGACGCATGTTTAGTCATGTGACGCAGATATCTATGTTTATACCAGTATATGTGCTATTTTCACACTGTTGCTAAAGATATGTCACTTTGTACACTCTTTATATTACAGTCCAGCAAAGATGACAGAGAGTTTACTCACAATTGCTGTCTTGCGGCAAAACATGAGGGCAGTTGCGTTTTACATCAAACATATAATAGTGAGTGAGTGTGACCTGGATGCCAGTGAATGGTGGGATATTTTGTAAATAAAATTATCCTGCCAGAAGAACTGTATGAAAACGTATGTCTGTTCTGTCTGTGTATCATCTCACTGAGCTTTAACACATGCATGGTAAGGCGAATTTAACGTTTTCTGATGTTTCAGTGTGGATGACAAACTTTTGGAAAACGCTTAAAAACACTAGTTTGGACAGAAAGCACTGTAGATGTAGACATTCATTGATTCAGAAACTTATTTTGCCATTAGTAACAAACAGGACAACATTTTCAGCCTGAGGTTTGGAGACCAGACACGAGAATGACTGACAGCCATTGGAAACATTTCGGTTTCCTTGGTTACCGTGGGGTCAGTCCGAGCTGTACGTACGTCCTCGCATTAAAGATTCTCTTTATTCTCTCTCCTTTCATGTGGCCACCCCCACGCTCCCTTCACCCCTTGTGCTTTTTTTCACGCTGCCACCATTAGAAGGCTGTCTAATAAAGGTTAGCGCTTTTATTCCGCCCTCTCTTTTCAAAGATCACCATGTCCATTTACCAAATCCATATGCTTCATTCTCACCAAAGATTAGAGCGAAAAAGAGGGAACTTATGTGTTTGTGACTGAAATGCTTTTCAAATATTTGAGGTTGTGCATCAAGGGTGCACTTACCATTTGATAAAGACAAAGTAACTGCTACTGTGGGACACTTAGATGGATTCAACCGTAACTTGTGGAAGAAGAAATTTGGGCTTTGGAAACCCTTAATGAGCAGATGTGCTTCTTATTTACAATGTGGCAGGCTGCAGTGCGCTGAGAGCTTTGTGTCTAGTCCGCTAATGTGTGAGAGTGGATGCGCGGTCACATACTCGAGGGGACCGTGGGGAGGCAAAATGGTAGATTCGCTGACGGGAGGGCAGAAGGAGACTGCCCAAGCCAAAATAAATCAGCCTGCCAATTAGACACTGGCTGATTTAGCTTTGATGTGGCGTCCGTGCCTAAGAGCCCTCTGTACCGCAGCACCTGGGTCTAGAGAGTAACTGAGGGACTGTGGACTCGGTCCAGAGCCAATCATCGACGAGGCCTTGTTGTTCCCCATCTGACCTTCCCATCAATTCAGAGACGAGTAAAAGGAATTAAAATTGTAAGGGGAGGAGAGGGAGCTGAGATGCCAGAGAGCTCCTAATGAGCCCGCTGAATACAGCAGCGCTAGGCAACTAGCAAGTCCAAAACACAAGAACGGAAGCAGGCCTCGAGTCCCGGTTTGTTACAATAGACCTCTAATTGGGCTCCCAATTGTGGTGGGCTAGGCTTATGTGCAGTACTGTGTACACATGACCAGCCAAGTGTGAGAAACTATATTACTCTAAGAGTCTTAGAGCTGGAGAGAGCTCTTGTGCTTCCTCTGGACATTCCTTCATTGAGTAGCAACAATTGGCCATGAAGCATTCATTCATTCATTCATTCGTTAGTTTATTTCTGTCGTCATCGTCTTTTGGGCCCTATGATATTTCAAATGATTGAACACAGATAGAATTAATTATTATAGATCAATTGCAACTCCATATGTTTTTCTTTCCGGATGTAACAAACTTGCTTGTTCAGCTCAGCCGGCACAGAATTGGACTTAGGATGCAGAATCCTTGGGAAAACATGACTCACAATGAAAGAGCTGAAAGATGAGACATCGAAAAACAAGCTAAAATGGCAAGCTTGCGATTGTGTTTTTATGGCACATTCACTTTTGTAGTGGAGATATGTTATTTTAAAACCTGATGGAGCATTAGAGTTATAACACCACTTAATGGATATTTAATTCAGAACTATGACACATACAAAAACAACGTCACATAAAACATACCATATATACATTCATGTGTTACAGGGAACACATTTCACATTGAATACGTCACAAAACGTACATGATGGTACTTATTTCGTGTCTTGCAAAAAAGTTCCCACAGGTCCGTTTTTGTCTTGAGATCTGGTTGTTGTTTTAACAAAAGCGCCACACAACACAAGTGTACCGGGTGCGCTACCAAGCAAGTTTACAATTTCAGAAAAGCTATGCGTATGGAACTGGTTATGTGATGTGAACATCAAAGTGTATTAATTTACAAATCATGTACTAGAGTAAAAACATTTATACAGTATTTAAGTTTTAACAACAACAAAACAATCATTGAAACAGCAAAAATATGAAAGGTAACTACTGTTAAAAAGTTTTTTTTCAAACTTTGATACTTTTTTAAACAAGAATGTAATGAATTGATCACAAGTGACATTATGTCATACAATATTTGTATTTCAAAAAATGTTTCCTTTCCACAGTTTGTGCCGTGCCTTTCAGGTACTGTTTTACTAATGATGCACAGTTATTTTTGCGCCTAACCTTATTGAATATGCATTTGTAGGAGTTTTCCTTCCAGACGCAAAATTTGTGGGAGGAAAGTATTCAAGTGAATCACGCAACGCATTTTACTAATGTTTGCGCTCAAATGACTAGCATTTGCGCATTATTTTGCACTTGAAATCGCTGCAATTATTGTTGCTAGGAGGAAGCAGTGGTAAAAGGGAGAGGATTTTTTTCTGCATGGAAATGCATTCATTAATTTGGAATGCCAGAAGAACACATTATCCGAACATATTGTTTGCCAAGCCATGTTATTTTTAATTTGCTTCAGGAAATAAAAGACGGCTTGGAATCTTCAACTAGGAGTCACGCAATACCAGATCTTTCAAAACTTCTTGTAGCCCTTCATTTTTTGGCAAAACAATTATTTTCAACATACTGTGGCTTCTTTATTTCTTTATTCTTTATTTGCGACTATGCTAATTTTCACTGCACTTGGTATATTCTGAAGAATTGTGTGACACTGAACACTGAACACATTCATTCCGGAATAAATTACATTTTAAAGTCATTTGAAATGGTAATAACTTTTCACAATAGTGCAGTTTTACTGTATTTTAATCAAATAAATGCAGCGTTGGTAAGAGACATTCAAAAACAACACATGTGATAGCTTGCTTTGGCCTGACATTTATGAAATCTATTACTATGCTGATTAAAAAATTAACCCTTCGCAAGAAGCTTGATTGACAGGCAATCTGACCACTCATAATGCAGAATCTGCCATTTCATCTGACAAATAAACCTTACAAGAAGGTAGATTATCGTCGGTGGACTTGAACTTAAAAAGTGGTGTGTACTGACGTCTTTCCACTGTAAAAACAAGATACCTTCTGGTTCATCAATGTTTATTTTGTGCTATAATAAATAGTAAAGAGGAAGAGATTATCGGTTCACTTTCTGCTTGAACTAAGGCACCACAGTAATCTGCCACAACACATTAAAGAGCCACAAAACTATTTATTGTTTGAATTTCTTACAAAATTTGAAAGCAGAGACTTTGTTTCAAACCAAAATTAACCTGCTCTGTCTTGTCTGTTGGCACATTGTCAGTTTTCTCTATGCTCTGCGATGTATTTTTAACTAAGGGGGGGGTGGTTTTTGCAAAGGGTCAGTTAAGAATTTTGGTTCAAGTCTACCTTCACTGTGTAAAAACTAACCTTGGTCTCCCCTGCCTATATTAAACAATCGATTTTGCAGAAGGGTTGAGCTTTACAGCTGAATCCAAATATCTGTTGTAGCTGTCTGGCACTCTGATCTGACCCCTCATAGATGTGTCTGTGCTGAATCCGTATAGTCTTAAGTCGTAAGTCTTGAGATCAGGTCTAGAAAGACATATGGCATAGTCAGACAGGCTCCTGTCAGCAGCTTCTAGCACCTCTGTGTGGGGCAGGAGAGCTTATGAGAAGAATGGACCTCCTGTTTTTTCTGTGTGGTGTTAAATCAGGGAGGTATTTGTTCAGGTCATAACAAACAGTGAATGAAGTTGTGAAGTTTTTGTCTTTCATGTGGCCACAAGTTTAGGATGGACAAAAGTGTGCTTAGTGAAAGAGAGAAGAAGTTTATGTTATGAATAGAATGTTTAGCAGATTTTCACATATTATAGTTTTTGATTTAAAAGACCTTCAAAGAAAGAAAAAGAAAACCCTTACACTTGTACAAAAACAGATGTAAGACATGTAAGGGAATGCAAATTGTGGCGCATTTTAGAAAGCCCTGAATAATGTCAGCAATGTAGAAAAACAAAACCACTGTTAATGCTGTTGCCTCTTTTGGAATAAAACAGCCTGTTGTCTGACTAAAATTACCAGCTTGTGGTATGTGGGAAAACTGTTGTCACACAAAAGGCATTGCATGTCAGAAAAGGGCAGGTGATGGGCTTTACTGTGTGGCAACTGCTGTAAAAAAAAAACAATGGGGACAAATGAGCACTAGTCGACAGTGTCTGACAGACAGATGCTCCGCAAGGGAGATTTAGCTTGCTGAATCACTTTTCTGCAATTGTCTTAATAAATGTAATTTAAATTTTAAAAATTCTGAATCGGAATACTGCGTTCGGAAAGGAAATTACATGTACTACGGAACCCCTAAAGGAAATGAATGCAAAATGGGAAGAAAAAAATATTTCAAATTCTTTCTCTCACAATGATATAGTTGGGCAATTATACTGTATATAAATTACAGGCATCAGGGTTCGTACAGACACTGTAAAATAAAATTCCAGGACTTTCAAGGATCTCACTTATGGTTTGATGTTTTCCACTGTTTAAGAAAAAAAAAAAAAAATCATGAAACGGCTCCAAATTCCTGATCTGAAACAAATAATTATCTATACGCACTCCGAAGGCCCAAATTGAATCAAATGATCCACAAACCCGCATTGAATCCCCGATCTGAATAATGATTTGCAAACTATCATTTTAGATCAGGACATTCGTGGAATGATTCACGAATCCGCTCTGAAGTTCCAACCTAAATGATTCACGAGCCATCAGTTCAGATCAGGACTCAAACCGCAGATCACAAACCTGATTTAAATGATTCACAATACACGAAGTTCCGATCTAATTGAAATTAATTCGTAACACATGACTTGAGGTCGAAATTAAATGATTTGTGATACGCAAAGTTCCGATCTAAGTCAAATGATTTGTGAACCCTTTCCAAAGTCCCGATCTAAATCAAATGCTTCACAATTTGAAGTCCTGATCTGAATCAAATGATTCGCGATACGTGATCCGATTGGAGCGCTTTGAAACAGTGAATCATTTTGTGATTTACATTCATTTTGTAGGTTACTGATTCAGAGTTCCGAAAAGATTCAGAGTTTTGCCTTTCCGAATACGGATCCATTATAACCTGTTGTTTGAGTTTGACTGCTGCTGTTGTTGAGTATTGTGCACATACCTACTCAATGAAACCCAGTTTGTGAAACAGGTTTGTACAGATACTGTAAAATTTAATTTTCAAGGACTTTTCAAGCACTACATTTTTTTGTTTTTCAAGGACTTCGGTCAGAGATCTCACTTCAAAATTTTTTAAAAAAGATTAGCAAAACCACTCCAAAATCCTAATGAAACAAATGATTCGCAATATGCACTCTGAAGTCCCAAATTAAATCAAATGATTTGTGCACCATCATTTCAGATCAGGACTCAGACCACGGATCATTCATTAACATTAACGTGAAACTCTTCCAGTATTCGCTGCTGCTGGCGGGATACGAAACTAGGGAACACCTGTCCCCCTGTTGCGTTGTACTGCACAGCATTTTCACCCCTTGTCCCGCACGTCGCATATTAAGAAAATGTCCCGCATTTTCATTAGTCTTTTTATTTATTCTTTTTCTGGCATAGTTTCTGCGCAAAGGATTTGCGGACCTCATCAAGTGATCTAGGACCACCAACGGATGGTCGAGCGCACACGGAAAAACACGATATTCTCCATTCATTTTAGCCAGTTTTAAAAAATCAGCTTAGCAGCTTTCAGATGTGACTTTCTTCTTATTTTAATAGTTTGTTTGAGACTGTTTTTATGGTGTTATTTTAATGACAGATGTCTAGAGCAAATTATTGTAATGCGGGGTGCATCAAAATGTGCAAACACAAATCTCTTCTCTCACAGGTGGATTTTCTTCACTCTCACAAAAAAGACGCACTTTCTCTCGCTTGCATGTGCTTGCTCAGAAACACAGATCAGTGCATATGACAACGATGTATCAGTATTTACATAACAGTAGAAAATGTATCAGTCTCACACGTGTCCCACAATTGTCCCGCAACAGCCCTATTGCCATGTGGTCACCCCACCGTCAGAGCCGCTCTTGACAGTCGCGGTAGTCTTCATGACCATAATAATTGATGGATATCTAAAATATAAAAATAAGGAGGAAGCCTAAAACAATCCCGATGCCCGGCCCGCGGGCTGAAATGCAAGATGCAGCTTGTTGCGTTTAAGCGGCAAAAATAGCCTACACATAAAATGATGTTAAAATGTGATATGTTCTCTGAGTGAAGTAACGTCTGACGCAATTGCAGCTTGTACTTATTACTAAAACATGAAAGCAAATAATAGCATTGATAGTCATTCATTTTAGTTAACATTTGCTATGATAATTTGAACTGTTTTTTTTTTTTTTTTTCTTATGTAAAATAATGGAACATTAGGTCATGAATTTTGTCTCAAAAGTCATGGAACGTGTACGAATGCTGTTTTTTGTTCCTTTAAAATTTAAGTGAACCTTTCAGTCATTTGCATGTGACAGTTCTGGAGTTTTGATAACCTGTTGTTTGAGTTTGTCTGCTGCTGTCGTTGAGTATTTGTGTTCTCATATGCATAAGGGAACAGGAACGTAATGTGCATTCGGGGCTGTAGAATGAGGCGGTTGTTGAGGTGTGAGGAGTGTGTGGAGGTGTGAACAGGTGTCTGGGTTCACTGGAGTGTAGGAATGGAAGCTCCTCCAGGTGCACAGCTGCAGGGAGGGGCACCGCTGACACACAGACACATATATATCCTTGGGGGAAGTGTGTTTATGCAAGCATGTAACTGTGTGTGGGTGGGTGGGCAGGTGGCCGTGCATGCAGTGCAAAAAAAAAAAAAAAAAAAAAAAAAAAAAAAAGGTTTTTGCCTTATTTTCTAGGAAAAAAGCAAAAAACATTTATATAATAATCATTTGGAATTATTTGTAATATTAATTTTTGATACTATTTGATTTTTTTTTTGGATTGTGCATATCAGTGTTTGAAGCCTGGGAGAAAAACAGTGAGAGACAGAGGCAGTCGTATTTGTCTGGAGTGAATATTTGCCCTTTTCCCAGTACGGTTCCAATGACTTTATAATTAAACTGCGAGTCATTGCAAACTGGCCGTTCATCTGTTTTATTGGAAGCCCAATGCAAATGCCAAGCATTGCTGTTTTTCTCACAACACAGGCCTCATCCATCATAATTTGAGGTGGGGTAGGATTTAAACAAGCGTTCTCATTGATAAACACTCATGACCTTCCAGTTGCTGTAAGACAATGCGCCAACAGCAAAGGTCAGAACTGCACTCACATGCACACATGCTGACCTGATGGAGCAAAGCTGCTAGCAGCAAGCGGTTTAAAGCAATAGTTCATTATTTACTCCATACTATCATTAATAACATCACAAAAATAATCAATTTGTACACTACTTTCTTAATCTTTTGCAGCCAAAAAACTGATTTTGGTAACACTTTATATTAAGGTTCCCTTTGTAAAGGGTTCATAAATGACTAATAACTTGTGCACAAATGCACTATGAATCACTGATAAGCTATTAATGCATAAAAAGAGTAATTTTAATGAAATACCTTCCAAAGTGAGCCATTTTTAGCCCACATGTTGTAAATGCTTAAAAAACATGTTTAAATCAAAACCAGATTCCTGATTTATTTCATGATGCAGCAAAATATACTTTTATAGTGAGGCTGAGAGATGTTCTATTTCTGGTTTTCTCATTTATATCTTGTGACTCATGTTGTTTTTTTAAAAAACTATTCTGCTTACCAGAAGCTACTCTGTATCTTACTCTGCAGAAGCTCATGATGACTATGCACAGCAGTGTTTAAAAACTGATAATTTTTGTTTATCAAGATGAAATGATCAAACTTTTTTTTTTAAATGGAAAAAAATCTATTATTAGTTACTTGTGAACCTTAATGTAGGGTGAACCATTTATTCTTGAATTATAACATTAGTAACCTGTGAAAGTGAACCATAATGTATAGTGAACACTTGTGAAACATTTATTAATGAGTTATAAACGTTAGTAACCTGTGAAGGTGAACCTTAATGTATAGTGAACACTTGTGAACCATTAATGAATTAAAAACACTAGTAATCTATAAAAGTGAACCTTAAAGGGGTCATCGGATGCCGATTTTCCACAAGTTGATATGATTCTTTAGGGTCTTAATGAAAAGTCTATAATATACTTTGGTTAAAAATTCTCAATGGTTGTGTAAAACATCACCCTTTTTACCTTGTCAAAATCAGCTCTGCAAAAATCATCTCATTCTGGTCGAGGCTGCTTTAAATGCAAATGAGCTCTGCTTGCCCCGCCCCTCTCTTCTCTCTGTGGAGAGACGAGCATGTTTACTTTAGCCGCATTTAGTTGCGTTTAGCTGCTAAACTTGCTAACTAGCACATTATTAGGAAAGGCCATCGCAAAGATTCATAAAAAAACCCTTATACACACTTCTACTGTAAGTGAAGCTGGATCATGAATGATTCGTGCAAACATAGACGGATATATGTAGATCGGGAGGCGCATTCCCTTCACAAACAAACGTAATATACTGCATTTTCAGCAGCTCAGATGTCGGGAGTAAATGACAACCACTACATTCATTATTACATCCAGCAACACCTCAATCGCTCAATTCTTGTCTAACTTACATCCCTGCTCCAGCATCAAAACATGGAGGTTGGACTGTTACAGCTGATCTGAGATAAGACGCTCATGTCAATCAACTATCGTGGGAGCAGCCTCTGTCTGTGTGATGCCACAACGACAGGCATCTGAGAATGGCTCAGTTTGAAAAAGGGGATATTATTTTTACAGATTAATTAAAAACTACTGCATGGATTTTTACCATTATAGGGTAGATTTGTACATACACTGTCAACACACATTAATGTAACCCATATATTGAACACTTGTATCCCATTTATTAATCAGTTAAAAACATTAGTGACCTATAAAAGTGAACCTTCATGTATAGTGAACACTTGTGAACTATTAATGAGTTAATAACGTTAGTCACCTATAAATGTGAATCTTAATGTATAGTGAACACATGTAAACCATTAATGAGTTATAAACATTAGTAACATGCAAAAGTGAACCGTAATGTATAGTGAACACTTGTGAACCAATAATGAGTTAAAAATGTTGGTAACCTATAAAAATGAACTGTAATGTGTAGTGAACCTTTTATTAATGAGTTATAAAAAGCCAAATTCAGGCTTTGGTGACACGCAGGCAACTACAAACAGACATGCTTTGCTGTAGCTTCTGGTAAGCAACAAAGTAAGAAAAGTGTAATGAGTTATGAGATATAAATGAGAAAACCAAAAATACAACATCCTTTAGTCTCACAATAAAAGTCTGCTTTTGCTGCATCATGAAAAAAAAAAATCAGGAATCTGGTTTTGAATGAAATAAGTATGATTAAATATATTTATTAAGCATTTATAACAATGTATAACTGCTTATCAGTTATATATAAAGTATTATTAGTCATTTATGAACACCTTTATTAACCCTTAAAAAATACAATTTGTCTTTCTATTTCCAAAAATTTCTGTTTAATTCGGTGTATTGCTTGCCGTTTCTTTATGATTATCTCTAAAACGTATTATTTTCAAATTTTCTAGTTACTTTTGAGTCATAACACATGAAAGCAAACAACAATTTATGATATTTAACCTGTTTGTGTCTTTTCTTTAATTTGTGACCTGCATTTGCAATGATTTGATATAATATGAAAGTATAATGTCACATACTGAAGCTATAATATGAAAATATAATGTCACATAGACTACTTTAATGGTGTTTTTATAGTATTGGTTTGCCCTTTTTTGGAGCTTGACAGGTCAGTGGTCACTACAATCTGTCAAAGTATGGAAAATGTATCATTTTTTTTCTTTTGTGTTCCTAAGAAGAAAGTGGTATGAGTTTGGAACTATATGATTGTAAGTGAATAATGACAAAATTGTCCTAAAATCCACCCCAAATTGGGTGAATCGCTGCTAGCTGTAACTCAAGGCACAGATGGCCAGTAGTCTGACATTACAGACGATCTTTGAAGTTAATGATCCTGTAACCCCAGCAAGTAAATGTGACTACCTACACTGACATTCCTTCCCTTATGTCAGTGTAAACTTCAGGCACTGAGCCAGACACACACCCTAACCTCTGGCTGTCCTTGAGACACCAAGTGCTGCGCAAATGCATTCATCATTCTTTCATCCAATGAATTTTAACAACATTTTTCTCCTTTTCTTTCTATTTCCATCCCCCACGTCTGTGGTCTCTCTTGCTGCGTTCTGAAGCTGCTGGATTTATCTCTTGTTATTATCTTTCAGAACTCCAATTACTGTATGTCCTGTGGAGAAACAAAGCTTCAGTGCACCGTCAGAAGAGCTGAAAAGTACAATGCATGACAATATCCTCCAGATTGCTCAGAGCACTTAAGACTGCTGGCGGCTCAGCAAAATTAGTTCTCTGACAAATGAGTGTAAGACGGCAAAGCTTCAGGGATGCCTATAGCTCAGAGGGACAGGAGACAGAATAGTGTACTAAAGAGTCTTAAAGGGAGAGTTCAGGCAAAAATTAAAAATCTGTCATTATTTACTCACCCTCCTGCTGGTCCAGACTTGTGTAAAACTGACTTTCTTCCATGAAACACAAAAATAAGTATCTTCATTCCAAAGAAGAATCATAAAAGTGATCCATACGTCCTGTGGACAATATTTCAAGCCTTCTAGATTTCAAGCCATACTATAGATTGGTAGAACAGATACAAATGTTAACTGCTTTTATCTGGCACATTCATTCATGAAGTGAAATACTGATTTGTGAAGAAAAACAATTTGCCACAAAGAGTGCCAAAACGGTATTTATTGCTTGAATTTCCTAATGAAATGGACAGAATTAAAAATCTGAGACTTTGTTTTGTATCAAAAGTAACACAAAGTTTAGCATATTGCTATTTATTGGATGGGATGTGCACTGTGTGCTGATCATTCATCAGCTGAAAACAGCATAGACCAAAAGATCGATTGGGATTTAAGATTCAACATTGGTTCATCAAAATGAGAATCTATTAAAATCGAGAAATCTTAGTAAATAAACCTTAGTAAATATGAGCAAAGGCGGCTGTGAAAATAAATCTGGATTGTTTATCTTTTTGATCTTTCATTCAAAAAATGCACAAAATTTTAATCTTTTATGGAAGTAAAACAATTGAAAGTGGGGGAAAACTTACTGAAATGTTTTTCTTCAATGCACGTTGGCCACAAGTATTGGCACCCCTTAGAAATTCTTATAAGCAAAATATCTATGGAAGTATATTCCCATTCATATTATTTATTTATTTTTTAGCACACCTGGGTGACTAGGAGTATGAAATTGTCCAGCCATGACAATTTTATAAATATGAGGAGCACAAATGCTGAATTCCCTTAATCATCTATCACAAAAAGTAAAACCGAAGAATGTAGTTCTGATGTGCAGAACAAGATTGTTGAGAGAAATAGAAATTGGCTGTGAGAAAATATCTAAAACATTGAAAATCAATTTCCACCATCAGAGCAGTAATTAAAATGATTAAACCAACTAAAGAAGTTACAAATCTGCCTGGAAGAGGACATGTGTCTATGTATCATCCTAATGCATGGTCAGGAGGAGAATTTGAGTGGCCAAAGACTCTCCAGGGATCACAGCTGGAGAATTGCAGAGATTAGTTTAGTTTTAGGGTCAGAAGCCTAAAAAAAATTAAACCACCCCTGCATCGTCACATGTTGTTCGGAAAGGTTCTCCTCGCTCATCCAAAAACAAACTCCAGCATATTCAGTTGTCAGACACTGGAACTTCAAACGAGACTGACTTCAATGGTCAGATGAAACTAAAAAAAAGAGCTTTTTAGCAGCAAAACCCACCAGATGGGTTTGATGCAAACAGGACAAAAAGTACCCCATGCCCACAGTTAAATATACTGATGGATCTTTAATGTTTTGGGCCTATTGTTCTGCCAGATGTCCTGGACATCTTGTTCAGATACACGGTATCATGATAAAGACTTCCACTGTTAGAAATCTTATTATGAGCCATAGTTGGATCTTTAATCAGGACAGTGATCCAAAACAAACATCAAATCATAAAGAAATGTGTCACTGAGCACAAAAATGAAGCTTCTGCCATGGCCATCTCAGTTCCCTGACCTGAACACTATAGAAAATGAGTGGGGTGAACTGTCTCTGATCTCTTGTTAGGTGTTCTCCAAATTCATCAGGCATTATAGGAAAAAACTTTTGGGAAAAGGACATTGCAATAATTAGGTTCCAATAATTGTGGCCAACATGAACTAGAGAAAAAAACATATATTTCATAATGAGATTTCCCCCCTACTTTCCATTGTTTTACTTCAATGGTTAGAATTTTGTACATTTTTAGAGTGAAAGATCAGAAGGCTAAACAATGCAGATGTATTTTCAAGGGTGCCAATATTAATGGAGGGCACTGTATATATTCATCATAATTCATCATAATTGTTTCAAAAAGTACATTGCAAGATTTTGAGTCACATGGATCACTTCTATTGTACTTTCTACCTGATCTCATGACAAAAACATTCCTGTGGGAACTTTTTCACAAGACGTGAAAAACGTACCAATACGTACATATCAATGCAGTTTAAGAAACGAACACTAGAGGCGGTAAAACAACGAGCACTTGTAATTGTTTTCTTACACAGTTATGATTACAGCTCCATGTGTTTCGCTACATAACAACATAACAAACTTGCTTGGTAGCTTAGCCGGCACGAAATTGGACTTGGGATCCGGAATCCTTGGGTACGAATCCCGTGAAGAACATGACTCACGATAAAAGAGCTAAAAGATGAGAAATCGAAAAACAAGCTAAAACGACATGTTTGCAATTGCGTTTTTACCTCACATTCACTTTTGTATGTAGTCTAGGTGTAGCGCATATGGTACGTTATTTTAAAACATCACGGAGCATTAGAGTTATAGCACCACTAAACGGATATTTCAAGTCAGAACTGCAGTGACACATACAAAACCAATAAAACGTACCACAAAAAAACCCTTTTTTAAACACCATTCAGTGGCCATTTCACATTGAATATGTCACGAAACCTACATGGCGGTACATATTTCACATCTTGCAAAAAGTTCCCAAAGGTATGCCCCTTTTTTCTTATAATTATTCCTTATATAATGAGAAAGAGTCACAAAGACAGCTCAAAAAATGGCTGTCACTGGGGCGGTACCATTTCAAAATGTACTAATATGTACCTTCAAGGTACTAATAAGCACCTTTTAGTGGTAAATAAACAAAAGTGTACCTTTTGAAAGGGTGCTGCTCCAGTGACAGCTTTTGTACCTTTTTTGAAAATGCATTACCTTTCTTCTTTTGTGTTTCAAAGAATCTAGTCATATAACAAAAGAACTGTCTGTGATTCACATCAAACCATAATTTGCAATCAGCGTATGCCAGCCACACCGTCTGACCTGCTGACAAGTCATCCTAATCACTCTTTAATAGCATACAACAAGCAAAGAACCGTTATTGCAGCATTACAAAGTAACAGAGGGCTGTAGAACAGGGTAATGGACAAATGAGAATGAAAAATTCCATTAGCCCAGGTCAAAAGAGTGACCAGTCTTGGAATTAAAGGTTGTATGCAAATCAGCATTCAGGCAGAAAGATAATATGACGGCCTACATTGCACATTTCAAGAATGTCAGAATCTATTAGAAGCGGGAAGCTAATTACCACCGACTCTGGGGTTGATTAAAAGAAATCACTAAGCAGCAGCATAGCTCATTATGCTAATGATCACTCATTTAGAGGTGTCATGGTCTGCAGCTCTTAAGAGGATTTCGGGAAGTGTGCTCCAGTCTAACGTCAGGCGAGTTCAGTTTGGAGGCTTATCGTGGCAACGCTTCCAAGAAGATCAGTGTAAATGAATGGCGTTGATCCTCTTCCCAAATGGTTTTCCTCCAGAATCCAGAATTTATGAGTGGTAGCCAATACATAGAGAAAAAGCTAAATATAAAAATATAATTAATACAACATAAACATAATTTGACTGAATTAAAAATGTAAAATGGCTATTCTAAATGCATACATGTTTTTAATAATCCAGTCATAACAATTACATTGCTTCTTGCATTTTATTATATGCATTTAACCAGTCTGTAACCCTGTCAGTGTTGACTTGTGACCCATCGGTTGAGGTCTATTGATGTAGAATACATGGTCTTACTTACCTGATGAGAATTTCATCTTCAAGTTGCGTTTGGAATATTCATCTGTTGTTATGTAGGCAATAAATCATTCTTGTAATCAAAACAGCAACCTTTTCATCATGGTATACTTGCTTATTTTAGGATCATGCATCACCACGTGCACCATGATTGTTGCTGGAAAGAATCTTTCATTGTCATGGAAACATTCTGACATGATCTTACAGGATGAACTGCCAGAGCATTTGTCATTAAGCAGGCTAAATTAGCCTTGAAATATTCTAGCACAAATAAAGCCAATCATCTGCGACTTTGACACTTACTCAAAAAAAAAGACACTTGCACAAAAAGAAATCAGCACTATTCAAGATTCGCTTAAAGGCATTACAAATCACACAAAGGGGAAAGGTAAAAGACGGTTCGATCTATGTTTCAGTGGGTTTTCAAACAGAAGTGCGCAGGTATACTGTAAGTAATGCATTTAGTGCTAAAACCATGTATATGGTGTTTATGTATTCCAATACACTTTCCAGTGGGCTTATGAAAATGAGCTTCTTACATTCAAAATTGATGTTTTACTATCCTTTAAAGCACAGCACAAAATTTGTCAAATACAGTATTTCGCTGAATTAATCACAGACGCCTGATCGGTTTTCTGACACAAAGAACTCACTGCAAATTCACTGCAAGTACAATGTTTCCTTATATGCAAAATGGATATGTATACCACTGTTCAGATGTTTGGGGTCAGTTTTTTTTTTTTTTTTTTTTTAAACCAAATCATAATGATTTGAATGATCATGTGATACTGAAAACTATGGCAGCCCGTTTTCACCACTTAATAAAAAATAAAAAAGGTAATTGTGTCTTTTTGTCTCACAATTCTGAGAAAAAAATCTGAATTGCAAGTTCATATTTCAAAATTATGACTTTATAACACACAATTGCGAGTTATTAAGCCAGAATTGTGAGATATAAATATGTACGATTTTTTTCCCCTCAGTACTGGACTTTATAACTCGTAATTGCGAGTTTATATCACACAATTTTGAGGAAAAAATAGTTAGAATTGCGACATATAAATTCTATATCACGATACAAACTCTTTATTTACATCTCAAAATGCTGGGAAGGAAAAATTTAGAATTGTGAGTTTATATCCCGTAATTCTGAGTTTATAACTCACAACTGCGTAGTTTGTATCTCAGAATTGCAAGTTATAACATCAGAATTTCGAGATATAAAGTCGGAAATGTGAGAAATGAAGTCAGAATTGCGGGAAATAACCTCACAATTCTAAATTTTTCTTTCCCAGCTTTTTGAGATGTAAATATAGAGTTTGTATCGTGGTATAGAATTTATATCTCACAATTCTGACTATTTTTTCCTCAAAATTGTGAGATTTCTCACATTTCTCACTTTATATCTCGTAATTCTGATATAACTTGCAATTATGAGTTTATATCCCGCAATTCTGACTATATCTGCCAATTCTGACTTAATATCTAGCAATCCTAACTTTATATCTTGTAATTATGACTTTATATCTCACAATTCTGATTTTATATCTGGCAATTCTGATTTTATATCTGGCAATTCTGACTTTATATCTGGCAATTCTGACTTTACAGCAGGTAAAATAATTATTGAACACTTTCTTGGGCTCCAAATACATCTCAATTAAACATCTCAGTAAAAAAGGAAAATATCACTTACTGCTATTCAGTGACTTAATTGCCTAAGGAATGAACAAATTGCCAAACCTATTAAGTCTGCACCTCGGTATTCTAAATCTCCTTCCTGATGGTAACATTTCGAATTCTGGACTCAAAATATGTGTTGAATAAGCTGTAAAGGTGCTGTTGACTTAAAATTCACAAAAAATTCACAAAATCACACTTGACCAATGCATGTAACTAGTTTTTCCTTACAGGAGGTGTCTTAAAGCTGTCATTACCAACGAAGGCTTTTGTACAAAGTATTAAATCAATTCCAGTAGTTACTTTTATTACATTTCATTACACATAACTTAATTTCTGAAATTATTTGTTTTGTTGTATTTGTATGTATGGATTGCTTGGGTTGTTATCGACATCTGGTGAAAATTTCATGTCAAGACCACCTTTAGAAATATATTTACTGGGGAAATGGTGACGTGTTTAATACTTATTTTACCCACTGTATATCTGGCAATTAAGACTTTATAACTCGCCATTTGCAAGTTTATATCTCACAATTATTTAAAAAAATAATAATAATAAATAAGAAAAAAAAAAAGGTAATTGCAACTTTTTATCTCACAATTTAGAGAAAATGTCAATTGCGAGATAAAAAGTTGCAATTTTTTTTTTTTTTTATTTATTTATTTATTTATTTTTAATTTTTTTTTGAAAAATAGATTTTCATAGAAAACTGGAGTAATGGCTGCTGAAAATTCAGCTTAGGGATAAATACAATTTTTAAGCAATATATTATAAAAGAAAAATATAATAAAATATGTGACCCTGAACCACAAAACTTTGTAGCAATAGCCAACAATACATTGTATGGTTCAAAATGATTTTCTTTTATGCCAAAAATCATTAGGATATTATGTAAAGATCATGTTCTATGAAGATATTTTGTCCATTTCCTACCGTAAATATATCAAAACTTAATTTTGATTTGTAATATGCATTGCTAATAACTTAATTTGTACAACGATTTTCTCAAAAAAAAAAAAAAATATATATATTTATTTATTTATTTATTTATTTATTGCACCCTCCGATTCCAGATTTTCACATATTTTAAAATTAGGCCAAATATTGTCCTAACAAACCATACATCAGTGGAAAGCTTATTGATTTAGCCAGATGATGTATACATCTCAATTTCAAAGAATTGACCCTAATGACTAGTTTTGTGGTCCAGGGTCACATATAATAAAAATTAAATCAGAATATAAAAAAAAAATGTGTAAAATATCACAGTATTACTGTTTTTGAGCAAATAAAAGCAGCTTTGGTAAACATGTATATTTAAAAACATAAAAACATATATAGTAATATTCTATATGATAAATCTCGTAATATTTGAAATGGTATATGGTAATATATCTAGAATACACAATATCTATATGGTTGTATAACCATAAAATCTGGGTTACTGTTACTAAATTCATCTTTTTCTTTATTATAAAAATTTTAGGTTAAGCATTTCTCTGAATTCAAAAGAGATAATCTTGGCCCTGTAACAAAAAAAACATTTTTGGCTGAACTAGTTAGTCTGATACTGAACTAAATGGTCTTTTAGTTACAACTAAATTTTTATTTATATAGCATGCAATCTCTTTGACACCCAAAGTATTACAGTTTTATTTATCCACATTAAGAAATACCTCATGTTTCAGGACATACATTATTTAAACAATAGGGTAACATGCACTGAAGAAAGTACATATAGTGTAACACACTAAAGAATTAAATATGATACTTGTAGAGCCCTGAAGGAGGTAAACAAAGAGTAAGTCAGAGGAAGTCATGAGCCAAAGGCCCCCACACAAGGATACAATCAGTTAGCTATCAGCACTCCGGAACACACATTGTATGCACTTCACACCCATTGTGTTTACACTAGTTGGTCAATAACGAATGAAAAATAGCAAAGCTTTCCCCTTCATTTGATAATGCAAATAAATACTGTTTGGCAGAGATCTTCCAGTTCCATACGAAACTACACGCATGTCTTCACATGCCATGGCCGCACAAACATTTATACTGTATGCGTAGTGCACACATGCACACTGCAATGATCAAGAACAAACACCAACTTACGTAAACAGAACATAAATAATTTTGGTGTATTCCAGCCACATTTAATATTTAGATATTCACTTCCCCATATGGAGGCCGCAGGGATACCAGAACAGAGGACTTTGTTTAGGTTTTTTAACCCTGTAGGGGTTAATCCACTGACTGAAAAGAATCACTTACCACTCTGCCTGCTTCCTCGGCCTTTCAGGATGCCCCTCTGTAATCCCATAATACCATGCCTTTCATCGTGAGTCCTGTACTGTGTGCTATCTCAAAGAAAGGGATGAGGGAGGGGAAGAGAAAGCAAAACATATCTTGGAGAGGTAGTGTTGGGCAATTTGACATGCATACCCCCACTATATTTGCTCATTCCTCAACACTGGAGCAATTTCCCTTCCAGGGACTCAACTGTGGAGAGGATTTTTCAACCTCAGATTGCTTCTTTACACACTGAGTTGGACTCTATGCAAACAGAAAAAGAATGGCAAATTATTACCTTCAGATACCGACGTAAAACACTGTATCAGTCAATTAGGAAATCTATTATCTTGTTTGCCCATGCAATCCATCAAGGTACTTTAGAGGACAGAGAAAAACCGTCAATTCATTTTCTCTGTGAACTAAAGATTGCTTTTATGACCAGCACCAATTCACATGATTTTTAATCTGGAATTGTCTGATAACCACAACCGCAACTTAATAACCATTTTTTTTTTTTGCTCACACAATAATTACATAATTACATGATCATTGTACTGCAGAATTAAAAACATAATATTTTATAATTATAATAATAATAATAATAAGCCTGCTGTTTTTATATTTGTTTTACAATTTAGATGGTTCACAAATTAATTTATTATTTATTTCCTTTGTTTTGTGTAATTTTTAAACTACACATTTTTCACTAAATGAATTGCTGTTACACAGCCCTGAATCTAGGGAAAAAAAGCCCCAGTATTGGCTAATTTGATGATGCTGAGCTTAAAAATTTAAATAAACATGTTACATCAACGGCGCTGTTTGGATGTAGTAAAACATCCACAGATGTAACAGAAAACATCTGGGTCATGTTTGCATTTTCTTCTGTCAGTGGCCATAATTCTAACCTTGAAATCAGGATTAGGCATAAAATAATGTCGTCAGAATCATTTACTAGACTTAGGCTCAATGGAAATACGTGCCTCTATATAGATTTCTGCAAAACTGAAAAAAACTGCAGTTATAAAGCCTAATTTTCACACAATTCCTTGCAGAATATTATGCTATGACTTAAAAACAATGTTAACATCCTGCACGATTGAAAACTGATACTTTTGAACATTGTCGTCCCATATACAGCTTCATATGCGTGAGTTTTGTAATTTAGTAGGTTTGCTCGGTAGCTAACGCGATACGGCGTTGCACTTGAGAGATGAAGAGCTCTAGCACGAACCCTGTGAATGTACAGTTCAACAAAACAGCTCAAATATGCATAAGAAAGATAAAATAGCACAGCTGCATCAACAAATGCATTTTTATATCACTTTTTTCAATTGTTAACACTAGCGGGTAGGTTTAGGGTTGGGTAGGGTTGGGTGTAGGGGATATTTCCAACAGCACAGAGCATTAACCTTTAGCGACACTCCTTGGATATTTGAATTCTGAACAGCCGCAATATGTACCTTAAACAGCGTAATAAAAACCCATCAATACGTACCTGTACCAACATAATAAAAACGTGCCACGGTCACGTATTAAATGTGTGTTTTAGCGCCGCTCTCTGGACATTTCACTTTGAAACTGCCGCAAAACGTGCAGTAAGGTACGGATTTATGGTGCTGCAGAAATGTATATAGAGGCTCAGAGAAAAAAATAGGAATCATGTCATGTCAAATGATGTAATTCAAAAATTAAAAATTTTTCACAAGCTTGCGATCTGATTCGGTATCGATTATTTTGGATATATATCAGATACAGTACATGCCATTTTTTTTTAGAGAAAAAAATCTCTCTTAATGCTGTAAAATATAGGGTTATATATAAAATGTAATTGATATCATTTTTAAAATGAGAATCAGTTAAAATCGTGAAACTGATATTTTATACCCAGCCCTAAATGCATCTTACAAATTGCTTTTAAAAGCAAAATTGCAAATAAATATTTCTGTAAGAAAGTGTGACTCTAGAGCAAAACAGGCACCATTTTTAGAATCATCACCATAAAATTAGTAAGAAACAAGTATTAAAACACTGATCTTGACTAATATATGTGACCGCTGAAGATGCAGTGGATTACGTTTGTTTGTGAAAGGAATGCACCTCCTGATCTACATATATATCTGTCTATGTTTGCACAATTCATTCGTGATCCAGCTTTACTTACAGCAGAAGTGAGTATAAGGGTTTTTAATGAATCTTTGCGATCACCTTTCCTAATAGCGTGCTAGTTAGCAAGTCTAAAGTAAACAGGCCGTCACTCCACAGAGCTCATTTGCATTTAAAGGAACAATTCCTCAGAATGGGATGATTTTTGCAGAGGTCATTTTGAAAAGGTATTAACAAATTATATTATAGACTTTTCATTAAGACCCTAAAGAATCATATCAACTTGTTAAAAAAGGGCATCCGATGACCCCTTTAAGAGAATATCCAGGTGGCTTTGGAACCTCACCTATTGAATCCTTATTAGCAATTGACAAACAGGCTAAATTTGTTGCGAAACGTGTACATAATATACTGTGTCAGCCTAAGTCTGATTTGTTGAGTACTCTTACAGAAAAGTGGGAAACTGGTTTGGGCAGCACAATTGATGTGGAGTCTTGGAAGGAGATTTGTGGTAAACCCTTTCCGTTTTTAGGCTCCAACTCTGCTTGGGAAAGACAATTTAAGATCTTGCATAGATTGTATATCTCACCAGAGGTCAGACATAAAATGAACCCAAGCCTTTCTGATCTGTGTGGTAAATGTAAATCCAAAGTTGGGACATTGTACCATTGCCTATGAAGCGGTCCACATATACAACATTTTTGGGGTCTTATAGATGTGCCCCAGTTGGGGGCACAAATGTGTATCCTTGGCCTCAGAGCAGATGGATTTCTCTGACTATTTGGGGACCCCCAATTCCAATAGACTGAGGGCAGGCCTGTTGGACCTTGCCTGGACTAAAGAATTGCCCTAATTTTCTACTTTGTAACTGTTATATATTTGTAATATGTTTCCTTGTGTGTGTGTTTTTTTTATTTCTTGGGGAAGGGAGAGAATAATCAGTTCGTTATACATATTGGTTTAAGTTTTCCACTAGAAAAAGTTCAATAAAAAAAAAAAACATCCCAGTACTTTCTTACCTTTAATATGAAAGGTGAGAGGGCCTAAATGAACCGCCACATCTGTGTGGCCCCCCAGAATCCAGCAGATCCCCTTCATCTTTCTGAGAGCCCTAGAGGCAGGGCAAGCAGCCCCAGCTGCAGTCATGGATGTCCTGAAGGCCCTTGTGAAGGCCAGTATTGTCCATTCATAGGGTTCACTGTGTGAGAGGTCACAGCGGAGGGAGAAAGGGGCAAAGACGGCAGGAAATGGAGGTGGTTTGGCCCTGTGGGCTTATAAAGGCTGCAACTAACAGAATAAACAGTGGCTCACAGTATTGTATGTTGTTGCCCGATAAATATTCTCACATTGTAAGGGGGAGAAAAAGAGAAAGAGAGAGTTGTTTTTATGTCACTTCGTAGCTTCCCACCATCTATTTGAGGGTAGTTAAGACATGGTTGGGTCTGGGGAGCGCTTCGCAGATGTGAAGATAAATCTTCATTTTTCAGCCAGTTAAGCAAGCGTAAGCCACCGCCATGCTGACTCTGGCCAAAGGCACCTTGCAGGAGCCAGATATCCTGCAGAACAAATTGGGGAACAAACAGTCACACAGGGTCACTCACACTGTCCTTTATCTACAAAGTTAAAAGGCCCTGTTGGGAGGGCGCCACGACTCAACAATGGCCAATAACAGACATGTTATGATAGTACCCCACTGGGGCTGTTAAAGACCACTGTTCGTTAGAGACTGACGTGTTAGACTGTCTAAATCAAACACGATCAAAGGTGTCTGGCTGACAGCTTAATGTTGTAAAACATAACTTTTCTGGTAAAAACTTAGCGTGGGTGAAATATTGATTAGTAGTTTTTGATTTAATCAAAATAAACTGTTCAAATGTTTAGAGTGGGTAAGATTTAAAAAAAAAAGTTTTTGAAAAAAGTTTCTTATTCTCACCATGGCTGCATTTCGCCGCCTTGGAATTATAAGGTTTTATCTGCATTCTGAGCAGTTTTGAGATATTGAGCTTCAAAGTTTTTGACTTCCATAGACTTCTGTAGATAGAACTCTTTTTGTGTTTTCTAAAAAAAAGGCCCAAAATGTACATTGAAACACCAGGTAATGTAAATAAGTTGTCACAGAATAGGAATATGTGAATAACTCAATTTTGACAAAAACGTCAGATAGATCCTTATAATTCCAAGGCGACGATTTATAGTAAAACATCACAAAATATGCTGCCTATTACAGTAAAAACAGCAATATTGTGAAGTATTCCTACAATAGAAAAAACCCTGTTTTCTATTTTAATATACTTTACAATATAATTTATTCCTCTGATGGCAAAGCTGATTTTTCAGCTCTGTATGCTGATATGGTACCGATGTTGAAAACAGTAGTACTGCTTGATATTTTCAACATCAACTAAATATTCTTTCTTTTGTGTGTGTGTGTGTAACAATATTAAAGTCTTTACTATGGAAGCCCTTTTCCGCCATTGAATAAAGAATAAAAAAGGTAATTGCGACTTTGTATTTCACAGTTCTGACTTTTTTTTTCTTTACATCTCCTACATCAACAATTCTGACTTTTTTTTCCTCAGCGTAATACAAACTTGCAATTGACTTTTTTTTTTTCAGAATTGCGGGATGTAAACTTGCAGTTGCGAGTTATAAAGTCAAAATTGTGGGATGTAAACACACAATTGCAAGACAAAAACTCAGAACTGTGAGTTTCAAACTCGCAATTCTGAGGAAAAAGTTTTGACGTTTTATCTCGAGATATAAACTTGCGATTAGAAGTTATAATGTTAAATTCTGAGAGAAAAAAAACAAAAAAAAAACAGATTTTCTCAGAATTGCAAGTTTAACACAATTGAGATTTTTTCGTCTCGAAATTGCGAGTTTACATCTCATAATTCTGACTTTTTATCTCAGAATTGCATGATACAAATTTGCAATTCAGATTTTTCTGAGAATTGCGAGTTATAAGGTCAGAAATATGGGATATGAACTCACAATTGCGAGACAACATCTCAGAACTGCGAGATTTAAACTTGCAGTTCTAATGAAAAAAGTCTTTTGTATCTCACAATTCTGATTTTTTTTGTCACATGTGAGTTTACATCTCGAAATTCAGACTTTTTACCCAAAATTGCACAATGCAAACTTTCAGTTCTGACTTTTTTTTTTTTCCCAGAATTGCTAGATATAAATTTGCAATTGTGAATTATAATTTTCAGTTCTGAAAGGGAAAAAAAAGACTGATATTTTCACAGAATTGGGAGCTTATATCTCACAATTCTTACTTTTTTGTCACTTTTGTGGGTTTACATCTCGGAATTTTGACTATTTTTCTCAGAATTGCGTAACACAAACTTTCAATTCTGACTTTTTTTTTCCAGAATTGCAAGATATAAATTTGCAATTTTCATTTCTGAAAGGGAAAAAGACTGATATTTTCCCATAAAAATATTTTCTCAGAATTGCAAGTGTATATTTTACAATTTTGACTTTTTGTCTTGCATTTGCAAGTTTACATCATGAAATTCTGACTTTTTTTCTCAGAATTGCTTGATACAAACTGCAATTTAGACTTTTTTTTTCGGAGAATTGCGAGTGATGAAGTCAGATATACAAACTCTCAATTGTGAGACAAAAACGTAGGACTGTGAGATTTAAACTTTTTTTGTTGCATTTGTGAGTTTACATCTTGAAATTTTGACTTTTCCCCTCAGAATTGCAAGATATAAATTCGCAATTGTTAGTTAAAATTGTAAATTCTGAGAGGGGGAAAAAAGACTGTCCTTTCTTATCGCAGTTGCGAGTTTACATCTTGAAATTCTGACTTTTTTCACAGAATTAAAAACAATTCTGAGAGGGAAAAAAATTATATTTTCTCAGAATTGCAAGTTAATTTGCAATTGCAAGTTATTTTCTATCAGCCAATCCTGAGAAAAAAAAAAAAAGTCAAAATTGCAAGATAAAAAGTCGCAATTGCAGGCATCAAAATTTTGAGCAATATTTTTTTTCCAAAAAAAAAAAAAAAATCGTATTTGCCTAATAGCCTCAAACTTTTGTATGGTAGTAATTCATTTTCTAATTTTAATTAAAACAAAAAGAAAGAACAAATTGGTACAACATGGTCACAATTTACAAAAATGAGAGAACAAGTTAATAAGTCATGGAAATTTATTTTTAATTTATGGCCAGACCACTATTTAACTAAAATGAGGGTAAAAAACTTAGAGGGTAACAAATTCCTAATTCATGGCCATGATAAATATATTTTCATCCACATGTAATGTGTGTGGCTCCATAGCTTTTAAAAGATGGCTGATGTAAAAGCTTAGTTAAGATTATCAAGAAACAAAGTAGTAATGGTTGTACATATTCACATTGTTAACAATAAACAAACATTATATTTAACAGAGATAAGATAGATAGCCAGCTAGATGTCATTCTTTATTACGGCTACATAGTGATTCAATCTAATTTAGCATACAGTAATTCTAAAGCGTTCTCACATCATTATTTTGCCGTCATGTCACATTTCATATGATGTAATCATCAAAGAATGACATTCTTTTCACAGAACTCTTCTAAGCACAGAGGAGCCCACCGCTTGTGAGGTCTGATGGGCCAAACAAACACGGAGAGTTGTTCTAATCCTTCATCAAACTGCAGTGTGCTTTTTCATTATACTTCCTTATTGGAAAGGACATTTAAATACACTTAAGACCCAAAAGCAACTTAAAAGAACCCTGGAAGGCCTCATATTGGGAAAGGCTATTCAACGGTACGACCAGAAAACATCAGAGTAATTTGTTACTCTGACAAGACCATTTTAGGAGCATTTGTGAAGCTTTGAGTCTAATAACCCAGTGAGCTACTGCTGGCAGATCATGTCTTGTCTAGACACGGCTGAACACAGTAATGTTACCTGAGCCTAATACTTTACAAACTGTGTTGGTTTCTATTAACAATCATGTTCACCCATTTACAGCAAACACAGTTGTGTAATTCTGAGCCTCTAATGAGATTTACAATTAAGGCAGTGTGTTCAACAAAGATTCAACAATAATGGTGGGAACTCCACTTGAGAATGATTGCAAATGCCCAGGTCTGTGGACATAATACTCCTAATTACTTCTTTGTAAGCAGGCTCTTTTCACAGACAAACAAAAGCCACACAAAAAGAGAGCAAAATACTACGTTAGGCAGAGAGAATGTCAGACATGGGGGAATTTTCAAGCACTTTTAAAGCTTAACAAGATGCAGAAAGAAAGAAAATAAGAAAGAAAGAAAGAATAATTACTAATTCATTAATTACAACGCAGCATTTTATGTAGAAAATCTAAAATAAACAAGTGACAAATAGAGCTCTTTACAGAGAATTACAAATTTATGCATTTTGTTTCATTTTGTTTTGTATCGTTGCATTTTTAATGCAGAAGAAGTGCAAATAAGTTTGTCTACCAAAAACACTAATAAGAACAAAAAGATTTAAAACAAAAAAAGAAGCTCAGTTCTTTTCGTGAAGAAGGAAACCGTGGAAATGTAACGACGAAAGAGACAATGAGAGTTGAAAAAAGAGAGTAATTGGGGTTCTTAGAGGGGGTGTGTGACTGCTGACCAACTGACTCTTCAGTCCATCAGTGACTGGTAATAAATCAGAGCAATTATCAAGCCTCTCAGTATGTTTGTTCTGATCTAAAAAAGCCCCAGACAGTGATAATTGCCACCCACACAGATATACTGAATGGCATAAACACAACACATCACATACCAGACACAACAGATCAATAAAGTAAATGACTACATTTTAGCCATAGATGTTCTAAGGTTTTCATTTGACTTAGTTTGAATTAAAACGCAAGCCTTAAAATACTGATATGGAGAACATTTAAAGGAGAAGTCCACTTCCAGAATAACAATTCACAAATAATTTACTCACCCCCTTGTCTTTCAAGATGTTCATGTCTTTCTGTCTTCAGTCATAAAGAAATTATGGTTTTTGAGGAAAGCATTTCAGGATTTTTCTCCATATAATGGACTTCATTGGTGCCCCGATTTCGAACTTCCAAAATGTAGTTTAAATGCAGCTTCAAAGGGCTCTAAATGATCCCAGCTGAGGAAGAAGGGTCTTATCTAGGGAAACGATCGGCCATTTTTTTCAGAAAATAAAAATTTGCATACTTTTTAAGCACGAAATCTCGTGTAGGACAGGCTCTGGGATGCGCATTCACGTACTGAATCACGTTGAAAGGTCATTCGGAACGTAGTTGGAACCACAGACCCAGTGTTTACAAAGAGAATGTGCAAAGACTAAGAAAGTGCAAGTAAGTCAAACGCTGTTTACAAACAAAAAGGTACAACGATGTCGGACGATTCTGAAGTAGTAGGAGAAAATAACGTTTTTCGACATACTCTACCCTTTTGAGCTGAACCTGAAATGTTTTCCTCAAAAAACATAATTTCTTTATGACTGAAGATAGAAAGACATGAACATCTTGGATGACAAGGGCGTGAGTACATTATTTGTAAATTGCTGTTCTGGAAGTGGACTTCTCCTTTAAAGGAAACCTGTTATGCCCCTTTTTACAATATGTAATATAAGGGTGCTTTCACACCTGGCACTTTGTTTCGAAACCTGGCACGTTTACCCCCCTTAGCTCGGTTTGTTTGAGCATATGTGAACATGGCAATCTGTCCAAGATCGCCTGAACGAGGTGGTCTCAGCTCGATTGAAAACAATTTCTGGAGCAGTTCAGTTGTAGTGAGAAAGCAATCCAGTCCACCAACGAACCAGGCTATATCACATTGTATAATGGGTAATTACAGTTCTGTGAACAGCAGTAGCTTTGTTGTTTTGTTAATACCACTTAAAATGAACTTGTGAATGTCTGGTGTGGGCACGTCTTTGGCATTCAAAATCAAAGCGCGCTTTTTCATTTTATAATGCCGTCTTATTGCTCTCTTTGTAGTAGGTGTATTTAAAAAATGTTTTCCTGATGAATCCTGGTCAAAAATAGAAATTTATGTAACGACAGCTGCACAAAATGCAACAATAAGCCTTCAAATGATCCCAAATGCGTTTGTAACCCCAGCCAAGGAAGAAGGGTCTTATCTAGCGAAACAATCAGTTATTTTCATAAAAATAATACTATTTAATGTCAAACGCTCGTCTTGTCTTACTCTGCCTAAACGTTTTTTTCTGCTTCATGACAGTTAGGGTATGTCAAAACTCTCATCTCATGTTCTCCCTCAACTTCAAAATCGTCCTATATCGCTGTTTTACCTTTTTTGTTAAGGGTGTTTGATCTTCTTTGCATGTTCACTTTGCAAAGACTGGGTCGATACTTCTGCAGCGATGTAGGATGATTTTGAAATGATTTTTGAAGTTGAGGGAAAATATATGATTGGATTTTTCCGACATACCCAAACTGTCTTGAGCCAGAATACACAGATTTCAGGCAGAGGAAGACAAGACGAGTGTTTGAGATTAAAAAGTATTTAAATTGTATTTTTTAATGGAAATAACCAGTTGTTTCGCTAAATAAGACCCTTCTTCCTCGGCTGGGATCGTTTACAACCACATTTGAGATCGTTTGAAGCTGCATTTAAACTGCATTTTGAAAGTTCAAACTCAGGGCACCATAGCAGTCCATTATATGGAGAAAATACTTCATAGATCATTTATTATCATATTATCATTTAATATTTTAAGAATCAGAACTTTGGTCTTGACAGTTATACTTCACATGTTAACGTTTAGTAAACAATCTCACTAAAATCCTGTTAAAAGCAGTTGTTCTGCTCCATGAACTGCCTTATAGATTTCAAATTGCCTTAAAAAGAGTGAAGTTGAGCAAATCATGGACTGCTTCCATCATTTCACACTGGATCCCCATGCAGGTGCCAGAGAGAAAAAACAATCCATGTGGCAGCTGCACGCCATCACACGCGGTGCAAGCCGAGAGAGCGCAGGCAGCTACGAGGGTGATTTGTTGACATGTCTTGCATGCGGGAGAGAAAATCACATCAACTATTTTCACACAAATACACACAGCCCTCAATGTCACCACACTTGTTTTATTCCTCTGAGAGAAAGCCCTGTAATTACATAGGATAGGCTACAGTAAAAGCAGTCTGAGCTGCTGTCAGGCAACATTACTGTCACGGCACAGGGGAAAGGTTGTCAGACAGTAATCTGCCAATATGAGGTTTTCGCATGTCTTTGTAAAGGGATTATGCAGCTGCATGTAATTGACATGGATAATTATGATTGGCTGGACAAAAGGCCATGCAATTTTACCACATCATATCCCCAATGGTGATCTAGAGAACAGCTCAACACTGCAATCACAGGGTACTAATTTTGTAAGGATAAGAGTGTTTCCAGAGATATTCTCTAAGCAAACTGTTGCGTTTTGTTGAAATAATGAATCAGCAGGTGAGAAACTAATCAAATGACTGAACGGAAATATGGTCATTCTAAAAAAAAAATAGCTTCCATCTGTGTCTTTTACATACATATGTACAAAAGTTATATTCAAATCCCCAACAGACGATGTCTGCACAATGAAAGCATAACCACGAGAAGTCTCTCATCTCTATTGTCTATCAAAAAATAGTTATCTGAATATTCATTAAATGTGCAGGCATCATCTGCTGAGGATTTTTATTTTTTTGTGCCTTACTCCTCCTCAGCTGAAAATACTACCACTACTACTACTATTACTAAGAATAATAAATATAGCTTCAAACAGCGATTACCAGTGCTTTTATAAATTTAGGAACATAAGGAAAAAACTTTCTGTATTATTTAACAAGCCTGTAACCAGCTAATCCAATGATTAAAAAGAGCATTTTTGGCAATTCCATGTAGTTTACAGTATGATATTTATTAACATTTATGGCTGTTATAACACCATCTATGGTCTGATCTCCATAACACTTTGTTCTCATGTGTTTTGTCTCATGTGCTCACCCAGTTTCAAGAAGTTTTGAGTTTTCATTTAAGATTTATAGGCTTTTGTATTTGGACCCGGCCCTTTTCTAACTAACTCTGTTGTAGCTTCCCAAAATGTAAAGTTCAACATTTTTTCTGAAACATATTGAGTCCAGAGAATTGTGCTTCGGTGCTTACACTGAGGTTAAGCGAAAAACGTAGGACTAGTTTGCAAAAGTATTTTCTTGTTTTTTACATGATCAAGAATATTTAATGAACTATTTGATTGACAGCAGTGATTCTTGCGGCAAAGTTGCTCAATATGAGAAAACCTATCAAATCATATGAATATTATGGTCACCTAGTGACAAATTTCTTACAAAGTTCTGATGTCCAGTGTTCTCACAGACATATGGCACTTTGGACAAAGACACAGCATATCAATTTTTTAACTGACAGTCTGACTAATGGGTGCATCGTTAGGGGTTCAAGCTCCTAGCGCTGAAGCCCTGTTGTAACTGTTAGAATGGTCACGGATCAGCAATCTACACATAAAACTGATCATGCAGACCAAACCGTAAGTCGTAGAGACTTGAAACTTAAAGGAAAGGTAGTACTCACACCACCTACAATGAGACCAAGGCTCACCCAAATTGGTCTGACGGGGCCAAAATACAAAATTGTTCAGAACTCCTAAACCGTCAGCCGTAGGCTTAAGTGTCTTATGTCGTTGGAATCCTTGACTCAAATAATTCATGATTTAAATCATTAAGAGTTATAGGCATTTTAGTAGAAGTGGCTCTGCCCCTGACAAACATTTTGGGGTTGATGATTGACGATTGTGAGTCAAAAATTTGTGAAAGTAGGTTTTTCAAAATATTCAAAAATTTTGCCGCTACAATCAAATCCGAGGCGTGAACCAAAAATACCAACGATGTGGTTCTGGATAATTTTCTATAGAAATATGATATTTATTAACATTTATGGCCATTATAGCACCATATGATCCAACTTTGCATTCTTGTTTACAATCATCTGTTGCATGTGCTCACCTACTTTCGTGAAGTTTTGAGTTTTCATTTAGGATTTATAGGCTTTTGTATATTTGGACATGCCCCTTTTCTAACCAACCCCATTATAGCTACCCAAAGGGTAAAATTCAACATTTTTTGATAATTATTGAGTCCAGAGGATTCACTTTCCAGAGAATCTTTCTGCACTGGTTTGATTCAATCAGGTGAAAAAAAAAGGTTAATAATAAATAATTTACATTGTTATAAAATATTTATATTTTGAATAAACACTGTACTTTTTAAACTTGTTATTCATGAAAGAATCCTGAAAAAAAAAAAAAAAAAAAAAATCACAGGTTCCAAAAAATATTTGGCAGCACAACTGTTGATATTATCCAACATTGATCATTCTAATAATAAATCCGCATTAGAATGATTTCTGAAGGATCATGTGACACTTAAGACTGGAGTAACAGCTGATAAAAATTCAGCTTTTCATCACAGGAATAAATTCTATTTTAAAGTATGTTAAAATAAAAAACATTATTTTATATTGTAAAAAACATTTTGCAATATTACTGTTTTTTTTCTATATTTTTAATCAAATAAATGCAGCCTTGATGAGCATAAGAGACTTCTTTAAAGACTATTACAAGTCTTACTGACCCCAAACTTTTGAACGGTAGTGTATATATATATATATATATATATATAGATAGATATATATATCACCTCTACGATCAAACCCAAGATGTGAGCCAAGGATTCCAAGGATATAAGGCACTAAAACCTGCGATTTCTTACTTTTGATCGCTGTAGCGCCACCATCAGGCTGATTGGGACAAGCTTTGGTGACATTGCTGTAATACATTGGCTAATAATATATATTGGGTTTAGTTAATATATAAGAATAAATATATGACTGCATTTTACAAATCATCACTTTTAAGGAACTCTTCAAGAACAGATCAAAGTCATGTTTAATTTCATATAAACAGAAACAAAGCAACATCAGAGCTGCCTCTGATACTAGGGACTGGCCAATAAAACACCTTAATATGCAAGATTAAACTTTAGGAAGATCATAAAGTTAGGTGACGGGGTGGTAATGACTTCATTTAGAGTATAGCAGTGGTATAGAGATTGAATGTTTACCAGTGCTGCCTGATCGAAATCTAGCCCAGTCGTGTCATGAAAGTCTTCCTTAATCAAATTAAAGTTTGCATAGATCTATATAGAAAGTTTGTGGTATCAACAAAGGCTCTTTTTTCAACATATTTCTCAAGGGCAATTAAGAAGATCAATTCCACCGGTACAGAACTGTTCCATCTCATTAAATTAAAGCTAATGCCAACATAATGTGCTACAACACCTTTATTTAGTGCACCATTGATTTTAGCAGCTCAGTGAAGGATTCATTAGGCTTGTGTTCGACTGATATCTACCTCTACTGAGGCCCTCAGTAGCACCTGGCTCCTAGAACAGTCCCTGGCACATCGACAGCTGAAACCTAACGCTGGCGAGCTGCGCTGTGAATAGGCTTTCAGCTGTGTGCTTCTCTCAAACTGTTTCCTCTAACTGCAAGTCTTTCAATCTTAACGGTGTTAGGCAAATAGAAAATGTGTGTCAAAACAGACAAAGGGCCAGGTGTCTTTCTATGCTTCGACTGAATAATATTTCGGTTAAGTCATCAAGTTGAAATTTTTTCTCATGCTGTTGCACTGTTTAAATGTTGACATTGATTAAAGGAATAGTTTAAAGAAAATGTACTCACCCTCAGGCCTTCCAAGATGTAGATGAGTTTGTTTCTTCAGCGGAACAGATTTGGAGAAATTTAGCACCAGTGGATCTACAGTGAATGGGTGCCGTCAGAATTAGAGTCCAAAAACATCTGATAAAAAACATCACAATAATAAAGTAATCACCTAGACTTCATAATTAAGACATTTTAAATTTCAAATCATTGCTTATGGCTAAAATATCCATAATATTGTTTTTCCAGCTAAAAATTAGTCTCATCTGAATCAGGAGTGAAATATGCCCAGATCAAGCACTTATACATTCTTCTTATACAAACACTTTTCACTTCACGGGACATTCATTATATCTATTAAAACTCATTTACATCTTAGAAGGCCTGAGGGTGAGTATATTTGCAGCACATTTTAATTTTGGGGTGAGCTATTCTTTAAAGCAGAAAGCAAAACATGATTTTTAACATTTAAAATCATTAAATATACATCATAATTCCCTAACTAGATCATCAAATGAACCTCCATCCGTATTTTTTTTAATGAAAGAGCATAACACAGAATTATTCTACATGAAATAAAGCCTAAATGAATAATAGATTAATGACGGGAAGACTTCTACTGTGAACCTTGTAATGAGATGCAATCAATTCTGGCATATCTATCTAGTGGAACGACACCCTGGTGACAAACCTTAAATCTGAATCTGTCACAGGAATCTCTTGTCCACCTCTCACCCACCTGTTCCTCACAACAAGAGAGGAAAAAATAATAATTAATAATTCAAGTACATAGCTAAATATGATTTTCTAATGCCAGGGAAAGAAAAACTAGATTTTAAATAGAGCTATTTGATTTTCAAACCAGCTATTTGGAATAAAATTGTTGTTATTTTAATAAAACATGGTTTAGAAAGTGATAATGAGATTGTTTAGTTTATCCACAAATGCTTGAAAGTGACTATCTATGTTCAGGAAGAAAATAAAACAGACACAGGCAGTGTACGAACACCCTGGAGACACTTTGCTGCATAATGCAAGAAAATTAGATTAGCAATCAACTTGTGCGGGGAAAAACACCTACCGTCAAATTGAGTTTGATTGGATATGTTTGGCTGAAACCTGATATTGTGAATAACAATAAGCTTAGCTTATTTCAGAAAAGAAAAGGGGGGAAAAAAGAGAACTATCAGAGAAGAGGAAATTGATACAGATGATTCCACTTCACAAACAAACTACATGAATTATGTATTAGACACAGATATAGTGACGTTTCTTGCTTTTGAAACACAAGATCTTACATGGAGAATTTCTTACTAAATGAAACTTTAAAGATGTGTTTCCCTAATATTAATAGTCAAAGAAGAAAAAAGTAAATGCAGTAGACATTTGGATTTCAAATGCATTTGTCTCCATTCACACTTATCAGCTGTTCTGTTTTTGGTAGATCCGTTTGGGTGCTCTCATGTTCCGGTCTCCGTTCTCTTTCTACTCATTAAACTATGACAGGTAAGTTACCGTAAAAAGACGGTAATTGTGACACTGTAAAGTGATGAAACTATGGCACCATGTGCTTTTTAAAACCATAGTTTAACATTATATTAATGGCTAAGAAAATACGTTAATTTGACTAGAAACACCAGAGACTGGAAATGTAAAGTATCGTTCTAGTCAGGCGAGACATCTGCGTTCAGGAAAACGGTGGATATTTTTTAATTAGTCATCATACTGTACTTTTTTCCTAATTCTGTTTGCATACTGAAATGTTATTTGATTTTTCTTTGAGGCTGCTTTGTTTGAACTTTACAGGTTTGTTCTTAAATTGCTCATTAGTCAAAGGGAATTTAGTGCTGTCATTGTGATGTTCGTCCTCTTTGAATGTTAGACGTCACAGTTACGTTACTTGCAGCTGCGGCATTGTGGAGGCAGAAAAACACTGGTAACAAGTGGAGATAAACGGGTAAAATCCATGGAATAAGAGAAAAAAAAAAATATTGTTGTGCCTTTGGATGTCGGAATTAAAATGCAAATGATTTTTATAGAATACTGTCATCAGAGACGCCATGTGAAGTATATACATACATATTGTATGTATATACTTCGTATGTACATATTGTATTATAGTTACACCATTAAATATTATTTGAAACTATAACATTTTACATATTTTACCTATTTTATCTCACATTTCTGACTTTTATTTCTCACAAATGCAAGTTTATAATTTATTTAAGTCAGCAGGGTAACAATTTTAAGTTGAAACAACTTTTTTTTTTTTTTTTTTTACAGTGTAGTTCAGACTTTATAACTCGTTTTTACTCAATTGTTCGTTACCCCGCTGACTCAAAATTTTAAGTTTAGTCAACTCGAAATTTTAAGTTACTTAATGTTAATTTAAGTGGCAACTGGAATATTTTAGCTGACTAAACTAAAAAATTTGAGTCAGCGGGGTAACAAATAATTTTAAGTTGAAACAACTATTTTTTTTACAATGTACTTCGGACTTTAGAACTCGTTTTTACTCAACAATAGTTTGTTACCCCGCGGACTTAAATTTTTTAGTTTAGTCAACACAAAATTTTAAGTTACTTAATGTTAATTTAAGTGATAACTGGAATATTTTAGTTGACTAAACTAAAAAAAGCAGGGTAAGTTGAAACAACTATTTTTTTTAACAGTGTAGTTCGGACTTTATAACTTGTTTTTATTCAACAATAGTGAGTTTGTCCATTTTGAGGGAAGAAAGCCAAAAGTGTGGGATTTTTTATTTTTTTTTTTAGATATTTTATTCCATGACTTCCATAAAACGCTTCTTGAAAACTGTCATTTTCTTCTACCAGATGAGCTCCGCCCACAAAAAAACATCATCACTGTTTGTAAAAACAGAATTGGTCTATGGATAAACACTACAGTAAAATATAGATACAGAAAATTCTTGAATTATATAGTAGATAATTCTCCCAAAATATCTTTTTATGTTCTACAAAATAAATAAATAAATGTTTGTAATGACATGAGGATGAGTAAATGATGATATATTGGAAAAAAATAAAAAAATAAATTAAATCGAGTCAATGTAAATTAATAAAACTTTTCTTAAAGGGGACACCGGTTGCCCATTTTCCACAAGATGGTATGATTCTTTAGGGTTTTCATGAAATGTCTGCAACTTTCAGTTTCTTTAATAGTTGTGCAAAACAACACTCTTTTTGCTTTGTCAAAAACAGCTGCGTTCACAGCGACCCGTTTCGGTGCATGTCTCTTTAAATTAAACTAATCCTAATAACTAACACTGGTTGTGAGATATTGTTGTCGGTACAGCTGAAGAAAATGGTGTACAGCGCACAACTGGCTGAGGGCGGAAATGCTAATATGGGCCAGTCTGTCAGCAGTAGTGGGCGGGGCTTGAGCAGTGTGACATCATACAGCTTAGAAAATCAAAATGGCTTAGTAATTGAGACTGTTTAGGCTTTTTAGGGGGTTAAAAAAAAGGAGTGAATGGATTTTTATTATTGAATGGTCGGTTGTGTCCACACACTGCTAAGACACATTTATAAGCAAACACCATCTAAAAGTGAAGTTTGCATCCGATGAAAAATCAGGCCTTAAAAGCTACAAATGCGAAAAAGTTCTTTTCTGAATTATATAAACATAAACATATATAACCCGTGGGTTAAAGGCTGCTGTAACTGGGGTTGAAGGAAGCTGTTATCTGGTGCAGCTGTTAAACAAAATAATGGCCCAGTGAGGATGTGGCTATTTGTTTAATATATCCATTCATCCTCTCTATTTTAGAACCTGATATATGTGGAAAAGTCACCATATCCCACAAATGCACTCTGGATAGTTTCTGCAAACCACAATTTAAGTGCTTCATTGCTTCGGTTTGTATGTAGAGCTCTTTACGTGATGCAGTTTACTGGCTCGCTACAATGCATCTTGTTAAACCAATACAGATTGCTGCTGTTGGACTTGTCTCTATTCATTACTTGAATCCTGACTCCCAGAGGCTTTACCCCTTTGCAGCTTTCTAAGGCCGCTGCCACTGACTACTTTGCTCATATCGAAGATGTTTCATTTGGGATTGCAATAAACAGCTCGTCTTTTAAAATATGGATCAATTATATGATTAAGAGAAAGATATAAATGTAAAACAACAGATGTTTACACTTATTTGTGACGTACATTAATATCCTCTCGGCTGACCTTTAGAGAAAACAACATGTCATGCTATGAGGACACCCAAAAGCAGTATAATTAAAATGTAACATTTAATTTTGATTTAAAACGCGTAGGACAAGTGCTTTACGGATTGTTCCATTAATATGATAGCATCAATTTCCACTCAGTTGATCTCTAATGAGTTTTCTGCCATTTTCAAACAGAGCTGTAATTGAAAGCTGGTCATGCAAGACATTGCAAAGGAAGCATTCTGTCACATTACAAGCTTCAAGACAATCACTGAAATATTGCCTTCTTTTTTAATACCTGGTAATTGAATTTTAGTTGCTTGTAGGATATATGCTGTACTCGCTGGTCAAATGTTTGAAATAATAGAGATTTTTAATATTTTTGAAAGAAAATCTTGATCATAAATACAGTAAAACAGTGACTGTAAAATATTTAAAAAGATTAAAATATTTTTTATATTATTTAAAAATATTACATTTTATATTTAAAAAGCAATAAAGTATATATTAAGAACTAAAATAAAATATGTTAATGGTTGTATCTATAGTATTCAATATTTTTAAAAACAATTACATTATTACAATGTTTTAATACAATATACATTATTGCAAATTACATAATCAAATATTATGTTTTTACAATTTTATTTGTAACTTTATTATATTATATTAAATTACATTAAATTATATTATATTATTTTAAAACATTATATGTTATATTTAAAAAGCAATCAAATATATATAAAAAACTAAAATATATATATTAATGCTTGTATCTGTAGTATTTAATAGTTTCAATAATAAATTACTATTTATCGATAATAAATGATTAAATATGATGTTTTTTACAACTGTATTGGTAACTTTTTATATTTTATTATATTTTAAAAATATTACATTTTATATTTAAAAAGCAATAAAATATATATTAAAAACAAAATTGAAACATTTTAGTGGTTGTATCTTTATATGTAACGTTATATTATATTATATTTAAAAATATTACATTTTATATTTAAGGAGCAGTAAAATATATGTTTAAAAAAGGAAAAAAAAATAATTTTTCAAAATTGCATAAATTATGAAATATTTTGTTTTTACAAATTTATTTGTAACATTTTTATATTATATTATATTATATTATATAAACTTAATAGTTTTATATGTAGTATTCAATAGTTTCAAAAATTACATAAATTATTAAATATTGTCATATGTTATATATATATTATATATATTTTTCCAATGTTATTTGTAACTTTTTAATATTATATTCTATTCTATTCTATTCTATTCTATTCTATTCTATTCTATTCTATTATTTAACAAAATTACAATATATTAAAAAAGCACTAAAATATTTATAAAAAAAATAAAATAATTTTAATATTTTAGCTATTGTATTCAATAGTTTCAAAAATTACATAATTTATCAAATATGTTCTTAAACTTTATTTTAAACTTTATTTGTAGCATTTTTATATATTATATTATATTATATTATAATACATTATATTATTATATTATATTATATGTAGTATTCAGTAGTTTTGCAACTTTATTTGAAACTTTTTAATATTATATTATATTATTTGAAAATTACATTTTATATTTACAAAGCAATCTAATATATATATATATATATATATATATATATATATATATAATTTGTAACTTAATGACAAGACTGTGGGCGAACAATCCCTTTATTCATAGTTTCACATTACACTCTATACCTGATCTAATTAAATGCAAATAGCTTGCTTTCTCTTGTTGCGACATGTCTATATTTCTAAAGAGCAAACTGCTTAACGATAGCAGCTCATTCAGCAAGATGCAATTAAGCCAGAAAAAAAAAACACTTAATTAGAAACTTTCGATTAAGTGCAGACAGCAGTCACATATTAAAACCTCTAACACTACAGAATCGTATCTACATATATATATATATATATATGTATATATATATGTATATATATAAAGAGAGAGAGAGAGAGAGAGAGAGAGAGAGAGAGAGAGAGAGAGAGACATATAGAACCAGTGGGGGGGACTGAAGATATTTCATTTGCAGTATTACAGATACCCAACCCCCATAGCTCTGATTTGTGCCTTTGAAGTCTGCGCTGGAAGAACATAAAGAGCCCGTGGAAAATCTGTATACATATCCTTTTACATTCCGTTAATATCAGGTAGCATTTATATGGTTTACTGTGTAGGTGTGAATACACTCAGTAGTTTCCAGGAAACAGAAGTATTAAATAACAGCAAAACAAACAAACTAGTAGCAACAAGCACACCTGTTACGAGAGTCTATTTAACTGGAATTGATTAAATATATAATGCCAGCCCACAATAAACATTTTCTGGTGTGTATTAAACCCCTTTCTGTCAATTTGTCTTCACTTTGTAGTGTGAGACGGATATGAAATATTGATGGACTAAGCATCATGGAAGCACTCCGGAGTGCTGGAGAAAGGTCTAGCCCTTTCATCGCCGCAGCACAAAGGGAGCTATCATTTAGTGAAGTCTTTGTTGCTCCCCACCAAATCAATATTCGCTGACATTTTTAGTAAGGGCTGGGCCTATGCGGGGGGGGTGTAGAACCAAGCAGTGCTGGAACAAAGGCGATGCTTTTGAAACTATGACAGGCATTGCATGGCCATTAGCTCCTCTCTGAATCCTGCCGAGAGGTGGAGGAAGAGGGGGTGGCCGCCATGGAGAGACTGTCATTTCAGGTCGTTCTGTTTCATCAATATTCAACACTCAGTGACACTAACACCTACCAGGACGCAACACAGTGTACAGAAGAGGTGCAAATAATTAAACAGGGATGAAAACACCCACTTAAATGTGAAACTACAATACAGTAATGTCAATAACAATTATAATTGACAAAAATACAGTTTAATCAAATCAGATAGGTTATTTTGCACTAAATATGTCTGTATCTGGTGAAATGTTATGGGACCCTGTTAATTTATTTTATTCCTCCAGGAGTCACATCCGCAAATTAAAATGCAATCATTCATATGATGAATCCTGATGTAGGAAATGCATGAACGCTCTCAGTTATGTAAATAGTATTTACATAATTATTGGGCATGAAAATCAGATTATGATACCAATTAAATATATGGCCAATAAAAAAAATAATACTAATTTTGGGTCAATAATAAAAAATGGTGATTTATTAAGAAAACAAAAATGTAATATCCTATAAATACATAAAATCTTTACAGTGCTGTTGAAACATTATCTGTCTGTCTATCTATCTATCTATCTATCTTAATACTATAGAATACTAGAATAGAATGCAGATAGACAGACAGACAGATGATAGATAGATAGACAGACAATAGATAGATATATAGATAGATAGATAGAACGATAGATAAATAGATAAAGAGACAGACAGACAGATGATATAGATAGATGGATAGACAGACGATAGATAGATGATAGAGAGACAGACAGGCAGACGATGGATAGGGAGGGACACGGATGGATAGGGCAGGAACACGGAGGGACGGATGGACGGACGGGCGGATAGATAGATAGATACAGACAGAGAGACAGACAGATGATAGATAGATAGATAGATAGATAGATAGATAGACAGACAGGCAGACGATGGATAGGGAGGGACACGGATAGATAGGATAGGGACACGGAGGGACGGATGGACGGACGGACGGAGATATGCAGACAGACAGAGAGACAGACAGACAGATAATAGATAGATAGATAGATAGATAGATAGATACAGACAGACAGAGACAGACAGATGATAGATAGATAGATAGATAGACAATAAGACGACAGACAGACAGACAGGCAGATGATGGATAGGGAGGGACATGGATAGATAGGTCAGGGACACGGAGGGACGAATGGACGGAGAGATACAGACAGAGAGACAGACAGAAAGATAGACAGACAGAGGATGGATAGATAGATAGATAGACAGATAGATGATAGTTAGATAGATACAGACAGACAGAGAGACAGATAGATGATAGATAGATAGATAGATAGATAGATAGATAGATAGATAGATAGATAGATAGATAGATAGATAGATAGATAGACAATGATAGATAGATAGATAGACAGACAGACAGATGATAGACAGACAGGCAGACGATGGATAGGGAGGGACACGGATAGATAGGGCAGGGACACAGAGGGACAGATGGATGGACGGATGGATAGATACAGACAGACAGAGAGACAGACAGATGATAGTTAGATAGATAGATAGATAGATAGATAGATAGATAGATAGATAGATAGATAGATAGATAGATAATATGAAAAAATGTTATGCTAAAAAGACTTTTGAAGTATAATTATTATTAAAAATACAGTAACCAACCACCTACTGTAAGAATATGATCACTGTGCAGAATCACGAATACTATTACATTTCATTCTAGGTTTCTGGATTAACATATTTGGTATGTATGTCTAGGGGCATTTTTTTTTTAACTGAAGTGAAAGAGAGAGCTAGCACAGTGAATGTGACAGTGGATTACAATATCGATTGATGCTGGAGCTAGAAAGTTTATCTTTATCATGCACAGAGTGTCTCAGGCAAGAGATGAGATCGAAGCCGGCCGTAGGAGTTCGCCACCAGGCTTCCCTCGAGGCAAGCTCCCCTGTAAAAGGTATAAAATAATGAGAGGTAGCGAGAGGGGCAATATTAATGATTGAAAAACTGTTCCTGTCAGAGCCCTCACTGGTTCAGTGGAACTTTACAGCGGTTTTTATTAACATGTTGTGTGCTGTGGGTGTCAGAGGCTGTCTGCTGAACGGACAGGCTAGCCGTGGGCTACTCATGTGTGAGGCTGCTGCATTTCTCACTTTTTGACCTCCACACTAGGCTGACAATTCACTCTGAGCAATGACAAGAAACTGCCTTGGGCTCTTCCTCGCTCCAGACATAAAAACATACATGAACCAGCCTCGTTTTATATTTATGGGATTCTGAGGTGTTTATCCGTGCATTCAGAGAGACCTGTATCTCTCCCTCACTACAAAACACACTGTATACAAGTCTGTTTCTGCCTCGGAGTCAAAAATAAATAAGAAATTGTGAGAAAAAAATAGAGATATGAGATATGAAATCACACTCTTGAGCTGTAAAGTCAGGATTGACAAGTAAATTCATAATTAAAAGATATATTTGCATATACAAGAAATGAAGCCACAATTTCAAGATATGAAATCATATTGCAACATATAAAGTCACATTGTGAGATATAAATCTAATATACCGTAAAGATGCGATTATAAGATATAAAGTTGCATTTACAAGAAATAAAGCTGATTAGATTAAATGAAGTCATATTACGAGTAGCGAGATTGTTGTGAGAAATAAAGTCGCAATTATAAGATCTAATTGCAATCATGAGATATGAAGTTATATTTACAAGACAGTAAGCCACAATTGTGAGATATGAAGTCACACTGTGACATTTAATGTCAAAATTGTAAGATATAAAGCTGCATTTACAAGAAATAAAGCCACAGTTGCAAATATGAAGTCATATTGCAAGATATAAAGTCACATTATGTAATACAGAGTCATAATTGTAAAATTTACTTTAAAGTCACAACTACGAGATATTAAGTCATATTGTGCGATATAAAGTCGCTATTACAAGAAATAAAGATGCAACTGCATGATATGGAGTTACATATAGTCACATATGGGATATTAAGTCATAATTTAAAAAATTGCATATACAAGAAATAATACCAGTCATATTGTAAGATATAAAGTCACAATTGTAAGATATACAGTAAAGATGTGATTGCAATATATAAAGTTGCATTTACAAGAAAGTCATATTGCAAGATATAATTTCTCACATTGTGAGAAATAAAGTCGTAATTATATGATTTAGTTATAATTGTGAGGAAGTTGCAAGACATGAAGTCACATTATGAAGTATAAAGTCATATTGTGTGATATAAAGTTGCAATTACAAGAAATATAAAGATGCAACTGCATGATATGAAATCATATTGCAAAATATGTAGTTACATTGTGGGATATCAAGTCATAATTAAAAGATATATTCACATATGCAAGAAATGAAGCCATAGTTGCAAGATATAAAGTCATATTGCAAAATATAAAGTCACATTGTGAGATATAAACATAATATACAGTAAAGATGCAACTGTAAGATATAAAGTTGCATTTACAAGAAATAAAGACACAGTTGCAAAACATTGAGTCATACTGCAAGAAATAAAATCACATTATGGAGTATAAGGTCATAATTGTGAGATTTATTTTAAAGTCATAATTGTGAGACATAAGCCAATTGTGAGATATGAAGTCACATTGTGTGACATAAGGTCGCAATTACGAGAAACAAAGCTGCATTTGCAAGATATGAGCTCATATTGAAATATAGCCTATAAAGTGACATTGTGAGATACAAAGTCATAATTGTGGAATATAAAGTCATAACTGCAAATATGAAGTCACAATCTGAGATAAAAAGTTGTGTTCACAAGAAATAAAGATGCAACCTCATGATATGAAGTCATATTGCAACACATAAAGTCACTTTGAGAGATATCAAATTATAATTAAAAGATATATTATATATTTATAAGAAAAAAAGCCACAATCGCAAGATATTAAGTCATATTGATAAATATAGTCACAAATGTGGGATATAAAGATGCAATAGTAAATAAAGTTATATTTACAATAATAAATAAAGCTGATTGCAAGATATGAAGTCACATTGTGAGAAATAAAGTCGCAATTATAAGATTTTGCTCCAAGTGTGAGGTATAAAATTGCATTTACAAGAAATAAAACCACAGTTGCAAAATATGTATCATATTGCAAGATATAAAGTCACATTATGGAGTATGAAGTCATAACTGTGAGATTTACTTCAAAGGCACACTGAGATATAAATGCACAATTGTGAGACATAAAGTGACAAACATTCCCCAAAAGAGAAATTTCAAAAAAAGTATAGGTTGAAAATGCACTAAACACCTTTATGTATTTGTTTTCTATTCCTCCCTGCAGTCATTCAAAAAACTGATATTTAATCCCACCTGATGTCTCTAAGCAAGTGCACATACCTATTCATTTGCAGAGGCAAGAGTATTGTTCTTGTGCATGGCAGTTGAAGGCTCCAATATTTCACTCGTGCCAGTGAAACCTGGGAGATAATCAATATGACATGCCAAACAATAGAACACAATGATTGGAGTTTAATACCCTCAACTCGAGAATCGCTAATGTTCCTGTTGTAGAAAATCGATTCTTCTAACACCACAGCAATTCCAACTTAAACGCGCACTGCTGGAGGATTACAGCACCATCGACGGGAGTCTCAATAAAAACAAAAACAAGATAAAGTTTGAATATTTTGGGGGAGGGGTTTCACCACAGTAACGAGGGCATTTCCCCTTCTGTAAAAACAAATGCTCAGATCCTGTTTATCAAGACTCTGTGAAACGTCCAGAAAGAGTACTATGATATGTGCCTGAGGGATTGATACAGAGATAGACGGATGAGCTGTCATTTTAAGATAGGATACCGTAATATAATCTATTTACTTTGTTATTCATTCTCGATAAAGCTACAGATCTTATTATAAGCTCACATACAGCATAAGTTAGTCTAAAAATAAGCCTGTTGCACTACCGCACAGTCTTTAAAGCTAAAAGATGATGTGTTCAGACATGTCTTTGGGAGTAAGGGAAGCTTTTAAAGAGGGGCTCGATCAGGAGGGCTACAGATAATTAATTAAACACAACCAGGGGGAAGCTGATGACAGCCATATTGCTCTTCTTCTATAATAGGGTGTTGAATTCCCTGCCCCTGAGGCTCGCTGCCGCTCAAGAACCTTTTTCCAATATCAGGGAGGTGATAAATATTCAATGACGCAGAGACTTGTAGGCAACAATTGGATCCGTTTCTCTCCGCGTTTGAAGGAGGAGGAGGATGGGGTCGCTGGCGGAGTGACATAATGCAGTGATTCTGTGTGAAAGCTGAAGTCAAGACTTTTATCAATGCCCCCTGGGACACTCGCTCTGATCTCCGAACCCAGAGACGCCAGTGACCAATCCCCTAGATGTCAGTAACTAAACCCCAGAGCTCACCGTGCCTACTCTTCACATGTAGATGCTAAAAACACTAGTATTATTGACAGACTGACCAGGGAAAAAAAAAAGGTGCGCTCAGTACCTTTTTGCTTATGTGTCACTGGTTCTGGACACTGCATATCCACAAAATTAATAGTTTTGGATTCAATCGCAAATCATTTTATTTGCGCATTGTTGGTGGTTAGCACAACGGATTTAATTAACTAATATTTAAAATGTTAAAATACAGAGAGTAATGTCCTGTAAATGACTTGATATCCATCACCATTTTGAATTGAAAAAACATAATCTGTGTGATTCATGTATTACCAGTGAAAAGAAACATTATAATAGAGGAGTTTTCCGCTCTATTACAGATCTGTTTGCTAAGAGAATTTGACAAATTGTGCCAAAAGCTAGAACTGATTACATATGTGGCCTTTATCACAGATTAAATGTGATAAATGTGTTGACAGACCGCCCTAGCAATCTCAGTTGCTGGACCTCTATTTCTAAAACCCTGTGGGTAGGGATTTCTCTGCAGGTTACATTAATACAACAGTAGGCCGTCACAAGTTTTTATTAGTAAGGTAAAGGGACAGTTTACTCAAAAATGAAAATCACGCCATAATTTACTCATCCTCAAGCCATTTTAGCTGTATGTGACTTTCTTCTTTCAGACGAATACAGTTGAAGTTATAATAAAAAAATGCCCTGGTTCTTCTCATTTTTATAGTTGCAGTGAATGGGGGTCAAGATTTTGAATTCCAATACATTGCGTCCATCCATCATTAAAAGTACTCCAGCTCTGGGTGGTTAGTAAATGCCCTATGAAGTACATCAATGCATTTGTGTAAAATAAAATATCCATATTCAAATCTTTATAAACCGTAATCTCTAGCTTCCGCTAACTGTCGTACGCATGTTTACGAGAGATCCTCGAACACTAGCACTCTCTATTCTATTTCTATTCTATCTACTTGTTTTCTTTTATTTATAATAAAAAACGTGACCATCTAACACTACCACTTTATTCTATTTCTATTCTATTTACTTATTTTCTTTTTACTTGTTAAAAAATTGACCATGTAATACTGGCACTCTCTATTCGTTTTCTATTCTATATGGTGATGCATTGCTGCCACACACATATTATTTTTTCCATTCTATTATGTCATAATAATGGGATGTTATGTCGCTTTAACTAGATGTTTAACTTGCATTAAAAGGACATCTTTTCTCGTAAAAAACTGTTATTTCGTTAAAACGACATAATTATCTCATATTTTCATTGTATCACATATTTTCTTGTAAAAACGTAATGTTGTTAAACCAACATAATTGTCTTGTTAAAACTACATCTTTTCTCATTATAGATGTGTTCTTATTAAAATGACATCTTTTCTTGTAAAAATGAGATGTTATATTGTTAAAACGACATAATTATCTCGTTAAAGGAGAACTCAACTTTTGAATTTCCAAAATGCAGTTTAAATGCGGCTTCAAACGATCCCAAATGCGGTTGTAAACAATCCCAGCCAAGGAAGAAGGGTCTTATCTAGCGTAACAATTGTTTTTGTTTTTTTTAATAAAAATAATAGAATTTATATACTTTTTCATGTAAAATGCTCATCTGCCTGGACTGTTTTTGTTCCTATTCATGACAGTTAGTGTATGTTGAAAAACTCCCATCTGATGTTCTCTCTCAACTTAAAAATCCACTGTTTTATCTTTTCTGTTAAGGGTGTTTGATCTTCTTTGCATGTTCACTTTGCAAAGACTGGGTCGGTACTTCTGCAATGATGTAGGATGATTTTGAAATTATTTTTGAAGTTCAGGGAGAAAATATGGTCGTTTTTTGACATACCCTAACTGTCTTGAGCCAGAGTGCACGGAATTCAAGGACTGCAAGGCAATTGGTTTGAGAATAAAAAGTATTTAAATTGTATTTTTTTAATGTAAATAACCGATCGTTTCACTAGATAAGACCCTTCTTCCTCGGCTGGGATCGTTTACAGCCACATTTGGGATCGATTGAAGCCACATTTAAACTGCATTTTGAAAGTTCAAAATCGGGGCACCATAACAGTCCATTATATGGGGAAAAATGCTGAAATGTTTTCCTTAAAAAACATAATTTCTTTACGACTGAAGAAAGAAAGACATGAACATCGTGGATGACAAGGGGGTGAGTAAATTATTTGTAAATTGTTGTTCTGGAAGTGGACTTCTCCTTTAAAACGACAATTATCTCATTAAAAGGACATTTTCTCGTAATAACAAGATGTTTTCTGGTTTCGCTGCTGTCGTTTTAACGATATAACGACAAGATGTCGTTTTAACGACATAACATCTAATTTTTACGAGAAAAGATGCCATTTAACGAGAAAACATCTCGTTATTAAGAGAAAAGATGTCATTTTAACAAGATAATTATGTTGTTTACATAACATCTCATTTTTACGAGAAAAGATGTTGTTTTAACGAGAAAACATTTATTATGAGAAAAGATGTTGTTTTAACAAGAAAAGATGTCGTTAAAATGACATAATTGGGTGGAAAAAAAAATGTGTGTGGCGGCAATGCGTCACCATAATTCTATTTACTTGTTTTCTTTTTATTTATTAAAAAATTTGGCCCTCTAGCACCAGCACTCTCTATTCTTTTCTGTTTACTTTTATATATATATTATGCAAGACAAAACGAACCATAGAAAAAAAAAAAAATAACCCAGCATTAAAAATGACCCAATAGCTCAGTTACAGAAAAAAAATAAATAAATAAAAAACAGCACCTGAGTAACAAATATTAAAAAATAACCCAATATAATGACCCAACAAGCTGAACCCAGCATTTGGGTAAAAACTAAATTTCACCCAGCATTTTTTTAGAGTGCACTCTCTATTCTTTTTCTGTTCCGTTTACTTGTTTTCTTTTTATTTATTATTTTAAAAACTTAAAAACTGACATATATTGCTCTTTTATTGGTATTGTCATCATTTGTAAGTCACATGCGTCTGCTAAATGACTAAACGTAAATAAATGCAGCCGTGGTGAGCATAAGAGACTTAAAAACATTAAAAAATCTCACTGACTGTTGAAATCATGCTGCATTGTTTTAATAAAAGCAATGATTCCCTCATCTTTGATCAGAAACAGCTTTATGTTTGATAATTTGATTATGGTCCTGAACTCAATGAAAGGGTTAAAGCCTTGTCAAGCTGAAGCCATAATTAAGCTGCTTTTTCATTCTCAGTACGTATGAAATGTTTTATTAAAACTCAGAGCATAAGTAATACAGTCAGTGAACCCAAGATTATTGTAATCGAGCACGACCAGAGCCGCTGACGGGGACGGTGATAAGAGGAGCAAGTTATCAGAGCTGCTTTCGAAGTGTTTTTAGCATTCAGACTGAGCCGCATGGATCCAGACTGCAGAGGAGAAGGCGACCCCTGGTCAAGTGCCTGTGTCTGATGACTTAATTAGGGTCACAGACTGGGACACTGGCTGACTGAGGGGACGCGGTTAGACAATAGCAGTCTGGGACGGGCGCTATAAGCGTTTCATATTCTGTCTTTATTCATGTGACAGCACCAGATATGCTTTTGTAGCTTTTGTTAAGTAACCAGAATTAATGTATTAATTAATTTTTGCCCTCACTATACCAGTTTTGTTCATAATAATTCAGAAAGTTTAAAATGGCTTCATTTTTTTTCGGCCACCTGTGTTTATTTATGTTTTTTTTTTTTTTAGAATTCTGCATTGAAATTGTTTCGAAAGTAGTCCTGCAGTAATATAACTTATTACTAATTTAAATGCTGTTTCTCACTCTTGTCCTCTCTTTCAAATCCTCCTTCATTTACCACCGCTTCCCAAAACCACTAGTCTGAGCTCAAATACCCTACACCATGGGAAAGGTGATAGCTGACAGTGGGAACTAATCTGTTCTATTGATCAGTCTGTCAGCCAATGACTTAAGTCAGCGAAAGGCCAGACACACATCATTTAACCCGTTATATATTGACAGCAACTGAAATTTCCAAAGAATTTTATTTTTATCCACTTATGTAACTTTAACCTAATGTTAAAGGTGCACTCAGTATTTGTTATATTTGTTGCAATATCAACCACCCTGAATTCAAGACGAAAACTTACCTGTGGGAACTTTTCGCAAAATGCGGCATACGTACCGCGTTGTAACTCAAATGCTCTGTGTTATAAAATCACGTACCATCTGCACTACACCTAAACCTACCTGATAGTATGAACAAAAGCGAATGTGATATAAAAACACAATCGCAAGCAGTAAAAACTCTCAATCTTTCAGTTGTGAGTCATGTTTTTCATGGGATTCGTAACCAAAGATTCTGCATCCTAAGTTCAATTCCATGCTGGCTAAGCTACCGAACAAGCTTGTTACATACGGAAAGCAAAACATTTGAAACTGTAATCATAACTATGTATGAAAACTATTACAAGTGGTTGCTGTTTTACTGCCACTAGTGTTCATTTCTGTTGGGAACTGCAGTGATATGTACTTATTGATACGCATTTCACATCTTGAAAATGAGAGATCGCAAAACAAGCTAAAACGGCTTGCTTGTGCTTTCGTTTTTATATCACATTCGCTTTTGTTTAGGTGTGCTGCAGATGGTACGTTATTTTAAAACGTCACGGAGCATTAGCGCCACTCAATGGACATTTCAAGTCAGAACTGTGGTACAAAAGAAATGTCACATGAAACGTACCATATATACGTTCATCTGTAAACACTTTTAGCACCACTCAGTGGACATTATACATCAAATATGTCATGAAACGTACATGTTTTGCATCTTGCGAAAAAGTTCCCACAGGCAGGGTTGCCAGGTTTTCACAACAAAACCATTTTTTGTTGGGGTTCCCCTGGTAAATTCACATTTCAGGGGCTAAATATGATGTTATTCGGGGTCGATTCCACCCGCATCAAAAACAACCCACAGCAACAGTGTTAAAACAGTCCATTCCGCGGGAAAACTGCGGACCTGGCAACACTGCCCACAGGTATGTTTTCATCACGGGACCAGGTAGTCTTTTCCAGGCAGTGTTCTTTTTCTGAATTAATTCGCATTTTTAAACAAATCAGTTGTGTGAGCAATTCAGTGACTCAATCGTAAAGACATTGACTTACTTCATTACTAAATGAATCAGTGAACACTTCCACTGACTCACTCATAAAGACATTCCCTGAATGATTTGGCTGAGTAAATGATTCAATTAAAGGGATAGTCCTCCCAAAAATTAAAATTACCCCAACCTAGGTGTATATGACGTTCTTCCTTTAGACGAATACAATCAGAGTTATATTACAAAAATGTTCTGGCTCTTCTAAGCTTTATAATTGCAGTGAATGGGTTTTTTGAAGATTTTGAAGTCTAAAAAACTGCATTTATCCATCATAAAAAGTAGTCCACATAGCTTCCAATATTATTACAGTACAAATATTACTACATCTTAAATGTCTTTTCATTTGATCGGTTTAAAGGAGTAGCTCACTTCCGAACAAAAATGTACAGATAATGTACTCATCCCCTTGTCATCCAAGATGTTTGTGTCTTTCTATCTTCAGTCGTAAAGAAATTATGTTTTTTGAGGAAAACATTTCAGGAGTTTGAACTTCCAAAATGTAATTTAAATGCAGCTGCAAAGGGCTCTAAACAATCCCAGCCGAGGAAGAAGGGTCTTGTCTAGCAAAACGATCAGCTATTTTCTAAAAAAAAAAAAAAAAAAAAATTACAATTGATATACTTTATAACCTTATATGCTCATCTTGTCTGGGTCTGCGCAAACTCAGTTTTTTCTGGGTCAATACAGGGTATGTCAAAAAATTCCCATCTCATTTTCTCCTCCAACTCCAAGATTGTCCTAAATCACTGAAGAAGTACAGATCCAGTGTTTACAAAGTGAACATGCAAAGAACGTCAAACGGTCTTTGCAAAAAATGTAAAACAGTGATGTAGGACGATGGTGAAGTTGGTGGAGAAAATGAGAAATTAGTTTTTTGACATACCCTAACTGTATTGAACCGGAAAAAAACAGTTCATGCAGACCTAGACAAGAGGAGAGTTTGAGATTAAAAAGTATGTAAATTGTCTTTTTTTTTTTTTTTTTTTTTTTTTTTTAGAAAATAACCAATCTTTCGCTAGATAAGACGAGGGGTTCAGTATACTCTCTGTACATTTTTGTTCTGGAAGTGAACTACTCATTTAATGTTTGCCCCAACATCCAACACAGATTTAAAAAAAAAAACAACTTTAATATAAAATAATACAGCCCATGCAATATTGGATCAATTCATCCTAGCATTGCTGACAAGTAGTTTTCTCCATCTAATTTCAGTTGATCTGGAGAGATCGTATGGAGGGCTGAAAAACAGCAGGTTCTTTGCACACGATAATCCTATTAACAAAGATCACTTACACATTGTACAGCAGCAAGTCAATGGGAACAAGGACATGTGTAATTGCATTGCTGGAGAAAAAGAGAGATTGCCCTGAAGATACCTAAAGCGGTGTTTATTTCATGCTATTGATGCTATGGGTGGAGGCTTTTGACACACACATAAGGCGGTGTCAAGGAGCTGTATGGCTGCTATGTTGAACATTTAATCACTTTCATTTGACAGCAATTTACAGTATTTAAACTGTGTCAAAATCACAAAGAAACACTGTAATTACCATACACCTGCACCATTATTTGTCACTCAAGGCTGCGCCCATTAACACCAGTTTAGCCTGAATATTAGAATATTAAGCATTCCGTGTTCCTTATTATGTTTAGGAATGTATATTAGATTTACCCTTAAACAACATCCACACTTTGACCTGCGTCATATCGATTGGTCTTTCCTGGGGCTTCTGTTTCCATGGTTACAGTGCTAACCCTTGGGAATGACCTTTTAACAGCAGGCACTATTGGGTAGTCTTCGGTTTGTAGGACAAACACTCGCACACACCGGCTCAGGTGTCAAAATAGGCAATGCATTTAATTACTGGCTGATTCATCTCCATTCAAACTGTGGATAATGGTAGTGGTGAATAATGACTCCAGCAGCCTGTCGTCTATAACACCAGCCATCTGCATATAATGTGACAAACAACTTATAGTTTTACCAGGAAAGGTCAGCTCTGTGACCTCTATTGATTTTTCATTGATTTGAGAGCAAGATAGAATATAAATGCATTATATCTTGATAATAAAACAGTAATATCTGATACAAGTGTGTGTTAGTGCAGTAATACTTTACAATAAGATTCATTTTGCCATTTGGTTCAACATAATTTAACAATAACAATCTTTTTTTCAGCACTTATATTTAGGTTCATGTATATTTAAATTTGAGGTTAGTAATATTTATTTATTTTTAAATAAATATTACTTTTATTAAGAAAAGATGCATTAAATTGACAAAAAGTGACAGTAAAACCTTTTATATTTTTACAAAAAAAAAAAAGATCAATTATTCATGTCTTAAGTAATTTAGATATCTTTGTTATAATAAATATTCATATATTATTGTTCATTGTTAACACTATAAATCAGCCAAAAATGTAAATTTTGTCATCATTTACTTACTTTTGGCTGAACTACTCCTTTAACTCATGTTTGTTCATAAATAACAAACAATATTAATAATCAACAGTAAAATAACTAATGTAAAATGTATTCAAAATGCTATTAAATAAAGAAATCATTCTAAATAAATGCATTAAAGGGTTAGGAAGTGAGTATGCGTCGAAGACTGACATGGAAGCCAAGAAATTGTTGAATAAAGTTATTTTGGTTTTCTTTGCTCACAAAAAGTATTGTCGTAGCTTCATAAAACTAAGGTTGAACCACTGATGTCACATGAACTATTTTAACATTGTTGTTACTTTCTGGGCCTTGAACGTGTCAGTTGTGTTGCTGCAGGGTCAGAAATCTCTCGGCTCTCATCAAAAATATCTTAATTTGTGTTATTAAGATTGACAAAGGTCTTACAGGTTTGGAACGTCATGAGGACGAGTAATTAAAGACAGAATTTTAATTTTTTTGGTAAAGTATCCCTTTAATTTGTGGATTAGTTTACATTTAAGCTGGGAATTATTGGGCACTGCAATGTATCACAGACTTTCCACCGCAGCTTTTTTTTGTATGTCAGATTAGCAAATGGCTTTCCTGGATTCAAGAAGCGAGAATGGAGGCTCCAAATGACTGTCAGACCACAGCCAAGACTCCTGCTGCTTTATAAAAGAACACCTGAGAGTAATGTACCGCAAACCACTGGAACAGTCAAGAAACTAGTATGAGACACCGCCTGCAGCTGTGCCTGTTGTTTATGAGGGGGAGAGGGAAAAGAAAAAGAGAGAGAAGGAGAGGGTCCTATAATTAATCCGTCTGTCTGGCTGTGTTGTTTCAAGTGACAAGAATCTCAGTCAAGGGATGATGGGATATTATAAGGACATAGGACTGTTGATAAAAGCCAAAGACATTGTGCTGTAGCAGGTGTCCTCAATTATTATGTTTTCTCCCAAAACCAGGGAGGAAAAACTCCTTAAAGCTGGGGAGGCCTTAGACCCTTTTTAATGGGGCACAAGATCCAGTGAAATACTGCTGTGCCACACTAACACTTGTCTGATGGTGGAGACCATCATATACTGACTTAAAAATCATTTTCTGTGATGATATTTCAGCAATCATGTCATTGGCTTTTAGAATCAAAACTAGCTATTTGCAAATGAGACATTATTGATCCAAAGGATCAATAGGTTTTGAAAAATTGATTGCAACTCAGTTTGACTCATTCACTTCACTCATGCACCGAACCGTGTGTAGCAGTTTCTCACACCATAACATGATGCTGTATAAGATAGAAAACAAAAATAGCTCGCGGATAGAGCATGCAGTGCACACACAGAAACATTCAGAAGCACAGAAACATGTAGTCAATGCCAGTGTTGCCAAGTCTGCAGTTTTCCTGTGGAATTAGGCTACTTTAACACTGTTGCCGCAGGTTGTTTTTCATGTCCGCGGGTTGAAGCGACCCCAATAAAGAAATATTTAGCCCCTGGAATGCTAATTTTACTAGGGTAAGTCTGCTCAAAAACGTGTATTTTACTCCCTGGAATGCGATTTTTAACGCAATTGGGCTACTTTTGGGCTAGTTTTGAGATTCAGTATTAGTGGATTTTGGTGTGAAAACCTGGCAACCCTGGTCAACGCTGTTCCACAAAATAGCTCTGATGCTGAATCGCAACATTATATATTTAAAAAAAGGTTTTATCTCACAATTCAGATTATTTTTCTTGCAATTGTGAGTTTATATTTCACAGTTCTAACTTTTTCCTTGCAATTGCGAGGAATATAATCAATTCTGATTTTTTTTTCAGAATTGCATGATATGAACTCATAGTTGTAAAGTCAGCATTGTGAGACAAACTCTAAAGTCTGACTTTTTTCTCTCAGAATTGCATGATATAAATTTGCATCTGCATCTGCGAGTCAGAATTGCAAGACATAAACTCACAATTCTGACTTTATAACACGCATTTGGAATTCTGAGAACATATCAGTCTTTTTTCCCCCTCAAATTAGACTATAACTCGCAGTTGCAAGTTTATCAGAATTGCAAGAAAAAAAGTCAGAATTGCGAGACATAAACTCAGAATTGCAAAACAAATCTGAATTGTGAGATGCAAACTTGCATTTCCGAGAAAAAAGTCAGAATTGCGAGACATAAACTCAGAAAAAAAAAGTCAGAATTGTGAATTGTATTTTGCAATTCTGACTTTATAACTTGCAATTGCGAGTTTATATCATGCAATTCTAAGAAAAAAAAAGTCAGAATTGTGACATAAAAAATTGCAATAACCTTTTTTTCAATTCAGTGTGACGGAAGCTGGCTTCAATATATTTCTTAGCAAAAAGGAGGCAAATCGCTCTTTTTTTTTTAAAATAACTATACTCACAGCTTCATTGTTTCTAAAGAGTGACACACAGATGCTGGTAATTCACACATCCAGATTTCATCCCTCTCTCTCAAAATGGCCATATTTAAGAAAAAAAATCTATATTCATCACTGGATATAGCTGTCAGTTATTTAACATTTCTACTGCAAAAATATTAAAGGATTTTCAAATTCCATATTACCTCGCCCTCTTTCAATGTTAAACTGATACTTTTTGCTCTGGTTCAGTTAACAGTAAACCCTACCTACTTTGATTTTATTGGCCATCTCAGTCATTATGACATTGACAAGCACTGTTGGACCACCGAGGCAGAGACCACAGTTTAGACAAATGAGTGTTTTCACGATGCATCATCAATCAGCCATAATGCCACTGAACAGAAATCAAAAATTTTGCTAATTATTGCTGAAAATGGTCAGTTATTGTCATGTTTTGGGCTGTACTAATCGGTCTGCTTGGGAAAAACATTTGGAGTACTATAGACTGCCAAAAGAAATCAAGGAGAAGAGTGCAAGAAACTGGAACAAAAGGCATTTGTGGTTGGCCTAACAGGGCCAGGATTTCCAATGCAAGAATCTTGACGACATTCGTGTTTGTTCTTATCATTTCCAGTCAGATGAAATATTAGGCTAATATCTTAATCCTCTTTACCACCTTTTAACTTTAGTTTGTCAAAATATTGCACATGTTGTTGCTTACTAAGCCCTTCTCTATGATTTAGCAGTGGTTTAGACACCATAAATTAGCAGAACAGTGTATTTAGTGGTACATTAACCGAGCGATCCATGCTGTTGTTTACATCCAAGTATCGCCGATATGGCCACGCATCCGGGTAACTGATAAAAAGCAGTCCTCCATTGACAGCCGTTCAACACTAGCTGTGCCTTTTAATTAAATTTCATCTGTCACCATATTTTGTAGTAGTATAGATGTTTTATAGGTGCTCAGTTGTTGTTTGGAGACTTCAAGGCACAAAATGGGCACAAAATTTTGCCTTGCGACACCATAGCTTGAGAAAATGTGAATGTTAACAGCTAAGCTATATCAAGATAATACAGACATTGTTGATTAGCATGAACATATCCCCCACCCCACCCTGTTAATTTCTGCTAAAAATGAGAGTTCTGCTGTCGAAAACGTTTGTTCTGGATCCAGCAATCTCAGCTGTGCTTCTCAATTATGCTAATGAGCTAAGGGAGTCTCTGATTCATATAGTATTTGGAGTTCCCTAGGCAAGCACTGAATATATGTCATGTTTTTCAACCGCTAGTCTTGGTTACCTTCCAGTTTGACATGGAAAGTCTGAGTGAAGACATTAATTAATTTCGTCTTATGTCTGTGTCTATAGTGTCCATACAGGGGTGTCTTTCTGTGCCATGGCTGCAGACTCCATGCAGCTCTTTCAGTATTGTGCTCGATGGTGTCTAACCTCACATAATGAACTCCTTGTTGGTGCTAATGGTCACTATTATAAGAAACTGTCAAAAGTTCCACTTACAACAGCCCTCTATGACATTTACATCACAAATGTCTGGGAAATTGGCCACACTGGAGCAGACTGAAAGTATTTTGAATGGCTTTGTGTCATGAATTCAATCCTGCGCCTCTTATTTGCTGTTTGGTTACATAAGCAGTGCTCTTTTATTTATTCAAAGTTGCAGTGTAACAGAAGTAGCATCAGATATTTTTTCCCATATTATAGTGAACAGTCTGACATTTCACTGAAAGACTTTAGATTTTGACCTACATTTTGAACATTTTTAATAAGATCAATAACATGCATTTTAAAAATAGATAGGGTGAATATCCAGATTATACCAACTCTAATGAACCAGCATCACGATTTTTCTGCGATGCTCCGTGCTTTCAGATGTCTTACATTGCCTGTTAAAATATGCCTGATTTGCTTGAGTGCCGAATCCTATTTAAATCCCCCTATTCAGTGGCCTCTTCACATGGCCTGAAATGCAAATGGGCTTAACTATGGCTGTGTTTTCCATTATTTGTTTGGGCACTACAGAAAATGCAAGTGGTTCCACTTACACATGTGAGAGCCCTTCAGAACCCCTGTTTTATGTCCTGTATGTCCCCTCCTTGTGTCCAAACAGCATTTGGGGTTCGCTGACAATTTCAAATACATTCCTCCAAATTAGGTTGGCACCCAGTCACATCACGCAGCAGGGAGGACCAAAGCACAAAAATCGCATCGCAGTTTTGCTATGCTAGAATAAGGGGATTATTTTAAGAGCTTTTAATCTCCCACAGACACGAGTAAACATTCATTCTTGCATCGCTTCCTCATGCAATTAGTTTCCATCCTGTGAGAAAGAGAATCTTAATCGATTACAGTTGAATGGGGGTGTATGTTGCTCTTTTAGTTTGGCTTATCTGTGTGAGACTATTTTACACAGAGCAGTTTATTATTCACAGTGGGATATCGCTCTAGATATCATTACCAAATAATAGTGGAATCCTGTTATGTGGAAGTGATTAACAGGAATGATTTTGTTGTAAATATTTATATAAGTCATTGCAAAAAGGGCGATGTGATGAAAACCAGAAAACCAGGGCGTCCGTCTGATTCTTATGTTTATCTGCAACAAAGTCATTTCGGATTGTAATACTAGTTAATAGCATCAGTTTAAATTAGTGTTGTTGTTGTAAAAGGGTACATCGGATACCCATTTCCCACAAGTTGGTATGATTTTTTTAGGGTCTGCAAAATACTTTAATGTCATGTAGAACACCCTTTTTACCTGGTCAAAAACGGCTCTGTTCACAGCGACCCTTTTCGGTGCATGTGGGTCATTCCATGTCAACTCAATCAGAGATCCCTGGCTCAAATTTGTGATTTTGATATATATTTGAAATATAGAATCTTATAAATAGACTACGGAGAGCAAGGTAATGTGCCTCAACTTGACCATTTCAGTGCACTTTTAGCACTCAGACAGGTATGTTCTATGCAGTTGTTTTGATAGAGGGAAACAAGATTCAATTCTAATTTCAACATTTTTTCTTCTTCAGACATTGTTCTTTAAATAAAATAAGTATCAGCTGAATATAAAGTGACCAACATTTGGTTTTCAACCACTGAAAATGAGTAATATTCACCTATTTGGACATGTGATATCTTTAATACTACTTGAGCTATAGGCATGCAAACTTTGGAAAAGAATATTTATGGCACAAGTATGTTCAATGCAGTTGTATTCACAGAAGGAAACAAGATACATCTCTAGTTTCAACATTATTTGTTCTTTAGACATTCTTCTTTAAAAGAAATTAAGTATCATATTTTTAATCAAATTAAAATAAGTATCAGCTTTAACAAAGTGACCGACATTTGGTTTTCAACCATTAAAAAAATGGGTATTATTTAACAATCTGGACATGGAGCCTCACTGAGATCCCCATATCTCTGGAACTGAACATTGTAGGGCCTTGAAAATGAAGATTGCCAAAGAAAAGTTTATTAACAACTAGAATCTAAAATCATACTGGGGTATATTTAATACTACTTGAGCTAAAGGCACCCAAACTTTGGAAAAGAATATTTATGGCACTCACAAGTATGTTCAATGCAGTTGTCTTTACAGAAGGAGTTGATTAGCTGATTGGCATATCACCATATTCTCATTTGTTGAGATAGTAAATTATTGGGTTTTTCTAAAATGTGAGCCAAAATCATTACAATTAAAAGAACCAAAGACATAAACTACTTCAGTCTGTGTGCACTGAATTTATTTAATATATGAGTTACACAATTTGAGTTGAATTACTGAAATAAATGAACTTTTCCACGACATTCGAATTTATTGAGATATACCTGTATGTTTACTTTCACATCCAGCTACAAAACATCTGCATTTTTTACCAGACATTGTTGTCGCTACAGCTGCTTGAGCGTGGAGAAAATGTGCAACTGGCTAAAGGCGGAAATATGCTAATACTGGACTGTCCATCAGCGGTCGTGGGTGGGGTTTGCAAGTGACAGTGGTGGTGAAGCAGTTGGTTAAAACACCTTTTCAAGTTCCAGCAGAAAACAAAATATCAAGACTGTTTTATACTATTGTGGAAGTTTGGAGATTCATCCAAGTTAGACTGCATTCTAGGTTGCTAAAGACCCGAATATGTTATAATGATTTGCAAATCATTCATGAATTTAAGGGTTAAATTGACTGTGTTACAATACTACTTTCAGGTCTACTGCAGTGTCATATAATAAGAAATATAACAATGTAAAGTAAGAGTAGCCTCGTGTCTTTGGTTTAGCTTAACACGAACGTGTGAACAAGATCACACACGCACACACACATACAGCACAAACCCTCATCCGTTTCATTTTCACACACTGACACCTGCCACATCTGAAAAAGCCGGTTTGGCATAGCAACCCCATGTCCTCTGAGCACCTGCAGTGTGTCCAACAAGGTCACTGGCAGCATAGACGAGTCCTGTCTGAGGTTTGCCAGCAGCAGGACAAATGAGAGGAAAGCGTTTCTAGTTCCAATCCAGCTCTCCAGCAGAGGTGACAATGGCTAAAGCAGCATGCCAATCCTCTCTTTGCAAAGACACGCAATCACACAAATTTTTGATGTCTTGGAGGTTTCCTACAATTAGAAGCCAGGTTGATTACAGAGCTCTAAAACAATTGTTTGCTGCAAAAAAAGATGGTAAAACAAAAACAATGAATTGTAATAGATGATGGTACAGAAAGTGCCTTTCACTAATGTAATTTGTGCAAGTGTTGCCAGTCATTAGCAACCGCATATAAAAGTTTGCAATAGCCATTATATTTGTAAGTGGCAGTCATTTGATTGCGAGCACAGTAATTGCAAACAGGTGCACCAGCTAATTACGAATAAAAAACAAAAACTCTTCCTGAAAGCAACTGCTTATATTAGAATCTTAATATTACCATAATCACACTTTGAGTGATCATTGCACTTGTACTTTTTGTGGTTTAAGTGGATCAGCATAAGTGATGGTGACCTGATTAGAAGCAAGTGTTTGTGTGCATGCTAGTTTGTGCTGATTTCATAGTCTGTGGGTCAGTAATATATTAAAATGTTGAAAAAACAAATATAAATAATAAATATAGCAGCAAGCAGCAGTTCACTTAGATCATAGATAGCCAATACAGGCAATTTATTAAGCAAATGCTTGTTGAGAATCATATGTCCTTACCTATTTTTGTGAAGTTCTACATTTTCGTTTTGGAGATATCCACCTTATTATTTAACATGGAAGCAAGCTTATGATGAGACCACAAGCCAGACCCATAAAATTTACAAATGGCTGCACCCAATCTTATGGGAAGAAAAAGGTGGATAGGCTTTCACATGCACTTGACCATGCCCCTTTTCTAAACTACCCCATTATAGCTACCCAAGGGGTGAAGTTTAACATTTTTTTGATAGTTATTGAGTCATTGAGAGTCCTGAGAATTGTGCTGCAGTGTTTATATTATATTTAGCAGGGGTTCTTGAGGTCAAGTTGATCAGATTGAGGAGATCTATCAAATGATATGAATATTGTGTGGGTGTGTTAAACACCACGTGATTACAGAGGCATAAAACTCGTTAGCACCTAATGGCCAATTTATAGTCTGTGTGAGACTAGTGGCCAATTTATTTAAAAATTCTTACAGACCTCTAGGGCAGTGGTTCTCAGCTTCAGTCCTCGGGGCCCACTGCTATGCCCATTGTGTATGTCTCCCTCATTTAACACACCTGTTTCAGATCATCAGCTCGTTAGGAGAAAGATCCAAGAACTGAAGTGTGTCAGATTCAGAAACATACAAAATGTGCAGAGCAGTGGGCCCCAAGGAATGGAGTTGAGAACCACTGTTCTAGGGCAGTGAGTCGAACATGCCAACCAAGTTTCAGCCTCCAAGGTGCCAAACTCTGTTTTTTTTTTTTTTTTTTACTGTTCCGAGTTTGGTGAAAGTCTATTTCTTTTCAAGAGTTAAAGGCATTTTAATAGGAGTAGCTCTGTCCCTTACAAACATTTTGGTGTCCCTTTGTGATGGTGAGTCGAATGTTCAACTTTTTTTGGATAATTATTGATACTCACTCTCCAGAGAATCTTTCTGCATTGTTTTGGTTCCGATCTGGTGAAAAACATAGGACTAGGGTTGGTGGTTCTAATTTTAGACAGTTATACACTGTTATCGGCATATGTTGAAGTAGATTCGTCATCTCTGAGAGAATATGCGCCATTAATGCAGCATCAGAAAACTTTGTCAATTTTTTTTTTACTTTCGCTTTCTGTATAGTGAATTGACTGAAGTTAAGACATTCACCGGCATAACTAATGTGCAAAGTTTTCACGTTTCTTGTGTGATATCCATTGACTCACCTTTGTGGTTTAAAACAGAAATATTGCGACGTAACCGCAAACCCCCAAATGTATCTTGAATGCGGGGAGACATGAAAGAGGAATCAACTCGGTATGCCGCGCTGTCTGAAACACGTCTCTATGATTGTGCGCTTTGGGTGTGTGCAAGAACAGAGTGGTAAGTAACAAACTGAGTTCTGTTTCGTTTCTTCTTCTTGTGATTTTAAATAGCTTGAACGTGTAAATTGGCAAATTAATCTGCAAATCACATGCCAAACGGTGGGGTCTAGACCTGGTTCGTACTATTACGGATCAACTGCGATCCGTTTAAGCCCTAATAGATTATATGTACAGAATGTTCTTGCAACCCGGTAGAAATTCTTCCACGGCCCAGTAGTGGGTCGCGACCCAGTGGTTGGGGACCTCCGCCATAGAAAAGCCTTTCTTGTCTAAATGGTTCCATAAAGAACCTTTAACATCTGAAGAACCTTTGTATTTCACAAAAGGTTCTTTGTGGTGAAAGAAGGTTGTTCAGATTATAAAAATGTAAGAAAGAGATGGTTCTTTAGAGAACCTTTGACTGAATGGTTCTTTGTGGAACCAAAAATGGTTCTTCTATGCATCGCTGTGAAAAACTTTTTAAAGCACCTTTATTTTTGAAGTTTCTTTACTATCGGCCTTAAAGTTAGTTAAAAGTGGCTTCGCCCCTTACAAACGTTTTGGCATCCTATTGCAAGGGTGACTTTCTGCACTGGTTTGGTTCCAAATGCGTAAAAAACCTAGCACTAGTTTGCAAAAGAATGTTTTGCAAAAAATTCAAAATACCTGAACATTTTGCAAGGTGATCGAATCCGAGACATTAATATGCAATCGGTTTAGAAATTATTTGTGTTTTTGTACTTTTAATCACTGTAGCGCCACCGTCAGGCCGATTGAGGTGAGCATTGGTGACATTGTAGATGGTGTGAATACTACCATCCCTCCAAATTTCAAGTCTCTGCAACTTACAGTTTGGTCTGCCCGATCACTTTTAGGTGGAGAATTCTGATCCTTGGCCATTCTATCAATTAAACCCCTACTAATGAAATAATAAATGGACATAATACAGTCATGTTTTCATTTCCTCAGTTTTTTTTTTCAAATAGTAGGTAGTATTAAATATATGCTATGCAGTAGCAGTAGGCTACTGTTTTATTCTGAACATACCGTATAGCTTCTGTGCTACAGTGCTGCCAATCATTATCAGTGTGCTGTGATTTGAAGGCAGGCTGCTGTTTATTATTCCTGGAGGCTTGTGAGTTAAGAATGATCCTCTCAGAATTTCTCTGAATTTTGGCAGATGGAATATTTTAAGGAATTATATGCTGATCCTCTTGAGCACTCCAGAAGGCACTTACGCATAAAAACGAAGGAACAGAGCTGATGATCCAATCAGAAGAGCTCTTTCTGAGAATGAAAAAACTTTGTAGTGTTTCTACATATGGATGCAATCCAGAATGATCAAAATGCTCATCTGTGTCTAACCAGCCCATGCGAGTGATTTCGTGCGATTAACAGTGAAACCACAATGCAATGACAGTAGTAGTCTGTGGTCTGGCCATGATATAAATACCATATCATCATCTTTGCCAACTGTCAGTTTTTATTCTTTTAAACATGCATGATCTCATACCATCAATCTCAGATTTATTTTTTGCCTAAGAACAGTACTTTATTTACAATGTTAGGGTTATTTTGGGATTATTAGTGTTGTCATTCATACTGAAACTGAAATTTGCCAAGTAGTAGAAATATTTGTTTATGTAATAATATATAAAAATATACTTTCATATTCCCAGTGACAATATATTGTCCCTTATATTGTCCCATCTATTGATGACATACCAGTTTACTTCTAAACAGTCTCAGCTTTCAAAATTTGTAATTTTCTAAGAAATTCAAACAATAAATACCATTTTGTGGCTCTTTAATGTGTCGTGACACATTAAAGCGCCTCAGTTTAAGCACCATCATCTCTTCCTTTTTACTAGTTATAGCACGAAATAAACATGAGTGAACATCAGAAAGTATTGTATTTCAGCTGCGGAAAGACGTCAATACACAACTTTTTTTTTCTCCTGTCTGGTTTGTTTGTTGGACAAAAATGGCAGATTGTGTTTTATGATTGGTCAGATCGCCTGTCAATCAAACTCCCTGCTCACTTCCTCAGAGCAACCCAAAAATCAAACCCCTGAACGTTTATGCTCAGCAGTTCAGGTTAAACTTTAGTGTCTCCATCCTAAATACAACAACTACCCCTAAAAAAGAAAAAAAAAGACATAAAGGTTTTACTCAAAAGTATTCTGAGGGCAGAAGGACATACTACAGTTTCTATTAAGCTAAATGACACTTGCTTAAAGCAAGTAAAACTCCACTTTGCAGGAGAAACTATAAAAAAAAGGTCAGAGGTACTTAGCCGAAGATATTGCTGTTAACTAAAATGAATTTTTCCAGATCAGGGACAAAAAGCCATTCTAGCTAATGTAGTCCATCTCTCAGATGGCCTGGCCACACCCAGCCAATAGTCCTTTCTCTTATGTCCCGGTATGTCCATAACCACTGATTGATTGATCCCTTCAGGCAGGCCGACCGAAGCAACTAAAGATCCTCAGCTTCACAGCTTAGAAAAGCTGAAGTATAGAGTTGCACAGCTTTGAGCTTTAGGGTGATCGTATATGCAAGATTAGCTAGAGGTGATATCCTACCCTTACGAAAAAGAAATGTATTCAAGTGTGCTATTAGTATACTTCTTTTAAACTAAAAATAGGAAAAAATACTTTTAGTCTACGTTTTATGTACTTCTCAGAAATGGGCTTTATGCACTTCTCAGAAATATACTTAAAATGACACTTAAGTATACTTGACATACTTAGGAAAAAGTCTAAATATATTTGAGATATATTTGTGCTCCTATCACTGTAAAAACAATTTGAGTCAACTTCAAATAATTTGTAACCTGGCTGCCTTAAAATTTTAAGTTCAGTCAACTCAAAAAAAGTTTATTCAACTTGAAATGTTAAATTATACTAAGTGACAACTTAGATATTTGATTTGAATCAACTTAAAATTTTAAGGCGGCTGGGTTACTTATCCATCTGTTAAGTTTAGCAAACACAAATATCTAAGTTGTTACTTAGTACAACTTAACATTTCAAGTTGACTAAACTTATTTTAGTTGACTGAACTTAAAATTTTTGATATGTATCGTGAAAAGCGCTATACAAATAAAAAAAAATAAAATTTAAGGCAGCAGGGTAACAAATTATTTTAAGCTGACTCAACAAATTGTGTTTTTTATTTTTTACAGTGTATAGTCTTCTGTACAGAATTTCCAAAAAACACAAGTGAAGAAGAAACCGAAACAACATGTAATCTAACACGGTCATCAGACATAAAACAGCGTCAAAACTGTGTAACATTATGGAATAAAATGTTGACCAATGAAGAGGTAATAATGACTGTAAAGCTTTAGATGGTTGATTGACTCCATCTACATTTCGATTAACACTCTGAATCCAATTCATAGTCTTTTTTTAGCTTTTTGTTCACAATGTTATTTCTTGTTTAAAACAGAATGCATGAAGCTAGAATAAAATGTTTTTGTTTACAAGTAGATACCCTGTTCTTTCTTTTGATGTTTTGTATGTTCAGATATTCATAAAACAAAATATATACAAATTAATACCTAAATATGGACATAGTAGTATACTTGAAGTATGACGTAAAGTTCACTTAAAGAAAACGTACGAGTATACTTCGTAATATAAAACTACTGAACTAGTAGTTTACTGAGACTATATTTAAAGTCTACTAAAAATGTTACTACAAGTATATAATTAGTAAACTATCAGTACACCTGTAAGTTAACTTTTAGTATAGTTGCAGTACAAGCTAAAAACTTTGATGTAAACTTGTTGTGTACTCAAAGTTTACTTCTGTTATGCTTTTATATACTAGAAAGTGGGCCAATTTAGTCCCAAGGAGTATTGAAATAGTATACTTACGAGTATACTACTTGTACATCTACTTATACTACATAAAGTATACTTAAAAATATACTTGAACTTTACTTAAGTATATTAAAAAATAAACTTGAAGTATACTACTTTTTGGTAAGGGTAGTCTCACTCATATAGTGATTTATGTAACATATCAAAAAATAATACAAACAATGACATTTAACATTATCTTTACGTTTATCTTCAAAATGAAGGATAATTTACATTTCTGATTTAACTCACCATGCTTTAATCTTTTAGTTCAAACAATTCTTTGTAGCTTTCATCTCACTTTTTGTTTTTTTTGATATGTGACTTGTTTATACTTTTCTCTGGTTCCTTTAAAAAAAAATCAAACTAGACTTAACAGGGATAAGTATGTATTCAAAAGAGCGGGATCACAGGTATGGTTGCAATGTTTGTTTCTAGTGCTGACGAAAGTGGATGAATTACAGTGTTTCCTTTATCATACAGTGGATATGTTTACTTATGATGGTATTTCACTCTTGAACTGATTTGTTGGGTCAACTGATACAAACGTCTTACCTAATTAATCTAGAGGTAGCTGTGCAGCATGAATGGTCTTGCCCCTGCAGGTTTGAAATATTAGAATGGGAAAGAGGTATTGGGGTTTGGGTGGGTGGAGGGTTACGAGAGTCTATGGGGGATTACTTTTTGTTTCATAGCAGACTCTGTTAACAGCTATCATTCATCAAAGTTCAGTGATCTTAAAGAAGACTCAGAAACCTACAACAAGATCATTGTACGCTAGTACAGACCTAAATATTATAAAAGATCATATGTTCTGCTGTAAGTACTGCTATATGGATTTCATCTAATTAAAATACTTTAAATAAAATTAATTTATTAGGAAATTATATACATTTTATGTATCAAACATTACAGAAGTGCACATACTGCCATTCAAAAGTTTGGGTGAGATTTTTAATGTTTTTAAATGGAGTTTCTTATGCTCTTTAAGGCTGTATTTATTTGATCAAAAAACAGTAATAGTGTGAAATATTATTGCAATTCCTGATATTGGTTTCCTATTTAATATACTTTAAAGTACAATTTATTTCTGTAATGCAGCGCTGAATTTTCATCAGCCATTACTTCAGTCTTCAGAGTTACATAATGTTGGATCTTTCAGAAATCTTTCTCATATGCTGATTTATTATCAGTGTTAAAACTATTTGTGCTGCTTAATATTTTTTTTGGAACCAGTGATACTTTATATTTGATTCTTTGATGAATAACAAGTTAAAAAGAACATTTATTCAAAATAGAAGTCTTTACTATCACTTTTTTAGCCATTTAACACATCTTTCTTGAATAAAAGTACTAATTTCTTTACCAAAAAAAAAAAAAAAAAAAAAAAAAAAAATGTACTGACCCCAAACTTTTGAATGGTAGTGTGTATTGTAACACAAAATATATATTTTGAATAAACACTGTTCTTTTTAACTTTTTACTTATTAAAAAAAAATATTAGGCAGCAGCACAACTGTTTCCAACATTGATAATAAATCAGCATATTAGAATGATTTGTGAAGGATCATGTGACACTGAAGGTTGGAGTAATGAAACTGAAAATCAGCTTTGATTGCAGAAATAAATTATATTTTAAAGTATATTAAAATAGAAAACTGATCTTATTACTGTTGTTAATATTTTTGATGAAATAGATACAGCCTTGATGAGCATAAGAAAGTTTTTTTTTTTTTTTTTTATAAAAATCTTACTGATCCCAAACTTTTGAAGCCAGTGTATGTTTTGCTGTAAATACTCCTATTGTATTTATTTAAAATTAAAAATGATAAAAATTGTAAAAAGATTAGATATCACTATTATTCAAAAGTTTGTATTAGTAAAAAAAAAAAAAAAAAAAAAAATTCAAAAATGACATTTAAATTGATCAAATGTTGCACTAAACATTTCTTCATTGTTATAAGTAAATGCTTTATGTTTTAAATAAAATTGTATATTTATCAAAGATTCCTAAAAAAAAAGTAGCATCCATAGTTTCCTGAACCTGGGAGAGTAGCCTACAATGTGGGGCAATTCCACATTGCAAAGACAGTCTGGCACTTGTGACGACCTGTAAGTACGTTTTCATATTTTAAGAATTTGCTACTGACTATTCAAACGTGAGTTTTGAGCAGTGTAGAGTAATGCTTGTTTGTCGTTTCTATGATCACAAATGCAGACATGGTGTTATGTTTCTGCGGCGCAATGCAACGCATAAAAAGACACAATGAGTCTTTATAATCAGTAGTAAATGCCTTGTTTATAATCCGTTTTATGTTTTTTTGTCTTGTCGCGCCAGGAAACGGCATCACAACATGGTAAGGGGCGTAACATTTCCATCACACACTTGAGGTATTTGGCCAATCACAGCGCACCGAATAGCTGGCCAATCAGAGAACACCTCGCTTTTCAGTTTGATGAGCTTTGTAAAAATCGAAAGCGTTTTAGAAAGGCGGGGCAGAGAGAAGCAACAGTAATGTAAAGTATGTGGAAAATAGTGTTTTTTCAATGAACCAAATTTTTTCCATACTGAAGTTGGACCGTCTTGATTTCAGAAGTCAATTCAATGTTTTTCAAATGTAAAAACAAATATAAGTGTGTATCTATAAATATGATATAACCGATATAATTACTCCTTCACGTGCAGTTCATTTCTCTATGCAAGCTCATAGCCAAAAGCGAATCCAACATTAGGCCAGAGACCAAGAGTGTCAGCTGTACTGCTTTCCCATGGAAAGTGAAATGTACTATTTATCTTACTTGCTATTTATTCTGTCTCTCATCTTGAAGCACCAAAAAGATACAGGATGTTTTCTGTTTGCCATTTGCCTGTTAACATTGCAATGTAACAAACTGGTTTGGCAATACTGCAATTCCATTAAACAGCTGGAGCCTCAGGCAGTCTCTGTTAGCTGAAGATATTGGGGTTGCTGATCGTTTCCACCCAGTCAGGCAGGACATTTGACATTTCCAGAAATGCAGTTTTGCAGTCTGACCTGACTCTGTTTGGGTTATACACCCCAGAGGACACCCCTTTCACAGGGTCCCTCTTTCAATAAGAGGGTCTTAGATGAATTTCACACTGGCCTTTATAAAGGGCAGATTCTCAATAGCAGAGTGATGGTCACCAAAAGATGGTATATGAAATATATATTTTGAGGCTCTTTTTATCTTTAAGATTTCAGAAAGGAATTTATTTAATATATTTCATAATCAAAGATGGCACCATGTCTCTTTGGGATGATGAATTGTACATTTCAGAATGAGTTTTTGTACTACAAATACGAGGTATACTGGGCTACATTACAAAGAAACTCCCTTGGATCCATACAACATTAACACCAGAATCTCCTGTATATATACAGTAAAGAAAAAAAAAGAAAGATGTTTCCTATCACCTTGCCATGACCTCCTCAGCTGCTATAAGCAATTACAAAGCTACATTGAATTTCAAGGGATTTTCTGTAGATGTTAGGTTAGAGTATATCAATACTCAGTCAGTTTCTGCAATTTAGTGAATCTGGATGTTTATTTGAGGAGGTAAGCCGAGCAGACAGTGCTAAATTTATTGTTTTGGATTTGAGCAACATACAGATACAATTCCAGGAGGCATAATGATGTGGGTAGTAGAATTTATTCACACATAATAACATAACCCGGTATGTGTGTGGGATATTAATTTAGGAGGTGTAATAACTTGCACAATCCCATAGGACTAACCAGGACCAGCAAGCTTTCCTTCCTGACAGAAACATACAAATAATATTTTGCCACAGGATTGTGAGAAAGACGGTTTTATTCCAGCGATTGATAGTCAGAGTCAGTCCATTTAATAGTCCTGGACAAAAATGTTTTAAAAAGATCATTATGTGATCCATAATATCTAAAGCCAAAAACCTGACAGGCAACTTCAGATAGTGATATTTTTAAATACAGTATAAATAATACATTAAACCCAGTCCATCATTCAAGACTCCCACCATTGTGGCCGCAAGCAGTTTTTCCAGGCTTTTTGTCAAGCAGTGCTTCATTGTCAAAGCAGTAAACACTAGACTCACTAAACACTAAACACTTTCCATCCCACTCACAACCTCAACAACTGATTCTAGTGTCCTTTTATTGTAATTCATGTTTATCTGCTCTCTTCACTTTACTTAGTCATGCAAATCTCATTTACTACTATATATTTATACTCACACACTATGATTTTTAATGTTTATGAAAGAAGTTTCTTATGATATTTTGACTTTAAATAAGTACCATCTAAATGCCAAGTTCTGTCATGAAACTCTAGATGACGCAGGCTGATGGGTCATTAATGCAAACTAATGATATTCACAGCGTTACACTACGTGGCAAATGCTGATTGGTTCATGTTGCATGTGCAGCCAGTGAGCTTGCTGCTTTACATTTAAATGGCTGGTTAGCATTTACTAGAGCAGTTTGCGTTTGCACTTGCACTTTCCCTCCACCTCCCCAGCTCCACCTGTATACGTGTGCTACGGGTTATTATACAGTGCTGCCTAAAAGTTTTCTATATTTCTGCATAAATATGACCAAAAAGTTAATCGGATTTTCACACAAGTCCTGAAGGTTGACAAAGAGAACCCAATCAAACAAATGAGATGGAAACATATAGTTTGTCATTTATTTATTGAGAAAAATGGTCCAGTGTTACATATTTGTGAGTTGCAAAAGTATGTGAATCTCTAGGATTAGCAGTTAATTTTACAGTGAAATTAGAGTCCATTTGTTCAGAGGTGTTATCAAACAAAAGGATGACTATCAGGTGCCAGTGTATGCCCTGTTTAAATGAAAGAACAGGAATCTATTAAAGTCTGATCATGTTTGTGGAAGTGAATCATGGCATGAACAAAGTAGATGTCTGAGAACCTCATAAAAAGAGTTGTTGTTGCTCATCCGGCTAGAAAAGGTTACAAAATCTCTAAAGAGTTTGGACTCCACAAATCAACAGATTGTTTACAAATGGAAGAAATTCAAGACTACTATTACCCTCCCTAGGAGTGGTCGACGAACAAAGATCCCTCCATTGCAAGACTTGTAACAGTCTACAAGGTTGCAAAGGACCTCAGGGTAACTTTAAAGCATATAAAGGCCTTTCTCACACTGGTTAATATTAATGTTCATGAGTCCATCATCAGGAGAACACTGAACAACTATGGTATGAATGGCAGAGTTGCAAGGAGAAAGCCACAACTCTTTAAAAAGAGACAAACAAAAAAACACTGCTGTTGGTCTGCAGTTTGCTAAAGATCATGTGGACAAGTCAGAGGGCTATTGGAGAAATGTTTTGTAGACGGATGAGACCAAAATAAAACTTTTTGGTTTTAAATGAGAAGTGTTATGTTTGGAAAAAGAAAAACACTTAATTCCAGCATAAAAACCTTATTCCATCTGTGAAATAAGGTGGTGGTAGTATCATGGTTTGGGCCATTACCTGTGGTTATTACTTCAAAAAGGGCTCACACCAGACACTGAAACCAAAGATTCACATACTTTTGCAACTCGCAGATATTTAACACTGGATCATGTTGTCTCATTTGTTTGATTGGGTTCTCTTTGTCAAGGACTTGTGAAAATCTGATGATGTTTTTTTGTTATATTTATGCAAAAATGTAGAAAATTCTAAAAGGTTCACAAAATTTCAAGCAGCACTGTATATGCTATTTGTGCAGCAGCAGTATGTCTTAAATATTCACAGCAGCATATTGGCGTATGTATTGGCAGCAGCAAGTTCCTGTACTTGCTTTGGCACAGCAGCAGCAATTCAGCAGCGTAGCAGATCTATTTTGCCAACACCAAATACATTAACAGTGTCATATCCATTACCATCCTAAAATCTTCCAAGAATTGTTATGATAGAACTAACAAAACTAACTAAAGCCTCAGACTAATGAAGGATCTAAGGATCCTCAAAAACGCAAACTGTGTTGTTTTACTTTTTTCATTTATTCATTCATTTATTGTCATTTTTCGTTGAATCATTTTATTATTCCATTTAACCATATAAACATTTATAATAAGAATTTTTACTGTTTATATACTCATTTCATTGATTTATTCATTTTAGTCATTTATATTATTGTTTATTATATTATTATTACATTTTTGTTTAGTCTTATCATGTGTGGTTTCAAGGGATGTTTGTCTTCACGAATAAAAGAGGGAATGTTTATGGAAATTCAAGATTTTGGAGGTTGTTGTGAAGCAGTAATTTTCCATTGGTATTGATTGTGGTATAATAGCGCTTGTTAGATTTGAGCATTGAAACATACTATTCAGTAAATTCTGTTCCTCTTTTATCATTATCACTTTGTCTCTTGCTTCTGCTCTTCACTGGCTTTGCTCAGTCAACTTAGTGTCTAATAGAAGATTGTTGTGTTAATACAGTTTTGGGTACCAGACAGAACTTGCTGTTAACAGGATTTAGGTATTAGACAATTTTGCTGACTAGTTGTTCTGTTACCTGACAAAACAAATATTTTCTGACAGGATCTGGCGTCTGGGGTTGAATCTTATTTTTCTGGCATGGAGACATGATCTAACACTAACTAAAGGCTTAATCTGAACAATCCTTCAGTGTCTACATTAAGCCTTGATATGTTGGGTCACAAATTTTGTTGCAACAGCAATAAATGGTCCCTTTCAATAAACAAATGCTCTTGATTAGTTTCTGACTTATTTTCAGGAAAAATAGGCTGTCCTGTCTGGACAAACTGTTGCCATGGTAACAAAAACAAATCTGAACTTTTGATTGGACAAGTCTGTGGATAGAGCCTGTGTGTGCCTAGCAACTGCGAACTTTTGTTTAGTTAGCACAAACAAAAACACAACCGTCACCTGTTGACACAAAAATGTGCTGCACAGAGGTGTGGTCAAAGTTGGGCTGTTACTTGCACTGCAAGTGCAGGTTATAAAGACAAAGGTGAGGTAAAATATCAAACTAATGAGTAGATTTAAATAGCTGACTAAATTACACATAAATTAAAACACATGGCTATATTTACATACTGTTCAGTACCTTGTGAAAGCATTCACACCCATTCATTGTTTTCACAATTTGTGTTGCAGCTTTATGTTAAACTGTTTTAAATTACTTTTTTCTCCACTGCGTACACCATAATGACGAAGCACAAAACAGATTTGTGACAACTTAGCAAATTTATTAAAAATAAAACACTGAAATAAGTATATTGCATAAGTATTCATACCCTTACCTCAGTACTTGAAGCACCTTTACAGCCTCATCTTTTCACCTCTCAAGCTCTGTCAGCTTGAATCAGGGCTGGCAGACATTTGCAGGTTTCTCCAGAAATGTTTGATTGGGTTCAAGCCAAGGCTGTGGCTGGGCCACTCAACGACATTCACAGGGTTTTCTATAAGCCAATCTTGCTGTGTGCTTAGGGTCATTGTTCTGTTGGAAGGTGAACCTTCTGCCCATTCTGAGGTTCTGAATGCTCTGGACTGGGTTTTCATTAAGGCTATCTCTAAATTTTGCTGTGTCAAGCTTTCCTTCTACTCTGACGAGTCCCTCAAACCCTGCCGCTGAAAAACAGCCCAACAGCATGAGGCTGCTATCACAACACTTCACTGTTGGGATGGTACTCTGCAGGAGATGAGCAGTGCCTGCTTTCCTCCAAACATGATGCTTGGATTTGAGGTTTATCAGACCAGAGAATCTTGTTTCTCACAATCTGAGAGTTCTTTAGATGCTTTGTTGCAAATTCCAAGTGGGTTGGCAGTGATTGAGTTTTGACATGACGCCATAAAGACCAAATTGTTGGAGTGTTGCAGTGATGTTTGTCCTTCTGTAAGTTTCTCCAATCTACATATTAACTAGAATCCCCATCAGCTTCTTGGTCACCACTCTAGCTAAGCCCCTTCTCAATCAATTGCTCAGTTTGGCCAGGAGGTCAGTTCTAGGAAAAGCCATAGTTCAAACATCTTCCATTATGGATAATGGAGGCTTCATGCTTTTGTAAATTCTCAATGAAGCAGATTTTTTTTCCTAAACTCTTCCCCAGGTATGTGGCTTGAATACTTGTGCAATGGAATCATTTCAGTTTTTTATTTCAAAAAAAATTCTAAAGCTGTCACAAACCTGTTTTGTGCTTTGTCGTTATGGTGTATGGAGTGAAGATTGATGTGGGGAAAAATAATTCAAATCAGTTTAACATAAGGCTGCAACATAACAAAACTTGTATGGGGTATGAATACTTTCGCAAGGCACTGTATTACAACACACATGATATATTACCCATAAGTATTTTGCTAATACTTTGCAATCAATTCTATATGTTAATATTAGTTGCATAACATTCATGCCTACTTTTACATCCATTATTAATTCTGATTAATGTTGATTTCTACATATACTAATACATTTTTAACATTTTAAGTTGCATACATCACCATTAATGTTTTATGAAGAACATGACTTAATGATTCATGAATGAATATTAATCACAGACTCTAAAAAGTGATACCTAATGCATTAACTAATCCTTACGAATTGAACTTTGTGAAATATTAGCAGTATTTTTAGTCCGAATTTAATGGACTAAAGCAGTCATATCGCCACAGCAGATTCTGAAATTAGACCTGTTCTGTGTTTTCCTCAGAAGTGAGTCAAGCACTGGAGTGCAAAACAGTGTAGTGTGTGCAGTGGAGAGGTCCTGAAGTCATCTATTTATTAACAGGGCCGACTGGAGGAAATCCTCAGGGGCACAAGGCTCACTTTCACCAGAAGGGGAGAAACACTTAACACTGAAACAGACATCCACGCTCGGCATACATCCCGAAGGGTGTGTGCTTCTGGGTGGGTTGGGTAACTGCTGTGTGCATCCATATGGCAGAAAGCAAGAGTTAACAGTAGGAACCTTTCAAGTTTACAAGCAACTTTGCTTAATTATATTGTGTTTATTTTGTGAAGCTTGAATGGAAATTATCAAACAGAGGTTCATGATGTATCCTCTGTTCTTCGGTCATTTTAGACAGGACATTTTATGAAACTAGGTGACTTTTGTTACACAAAGACACTCACACACACACACACACATAAATGCAGACATTAGAAAAAGACAAAATTGTCTTAAAATTTGTCACACTTATGATGTTTGCGGTCAGAATGACCACCACGAGAAATGAAAAGGAAATATGAAAAATATAGAGCAGTTTTTTGGTCTACATGTTGGCCACAATGTAGATAATGTCTAAATATATATCCAAATGCAAAACCTATCAAAAGTAAGTAATTATGCCTGAAAACTCCCTTACAGTCAACTAGGGAATACACAGCACCATCTATATATTTATATATGTAGGCCATAGGCAAACACAGAGATGAACTCAGAAGTGACAAATGTAAAAGCATAGTGGAAAGAACAAAACAAAACACCAGTCACAAATTAGAAGTACAAAATGAGGATTTATAAAGAAAAATGTTGGAGGTTTTCTATTTAAGCCAAGAGGACACTGGTTTTCCTTTGCTGTAAACAAAACTTTGAAACTTAGCATATTTTCACCAGAGCTTACACTATGCCTACGTCATCCGCTGAACACTACTCTCGTGAACACATGTACAACAGTTAGCAGAAGCTAGAGATTACAGTTTATAAAGTTGTAAAAATGGCTATTTTTCTTACACAAACGTATCGCTTCATTTAGCCTTTATTAACCCTAAAAGCCATGTCGGAGGATAACAAGTGTACTGTTTAAGCGAGGAATATCAGAGAGTTAAAAAGCTAATAGGTTACAGAGCTACAGTAAGAGCTACAACTTGCTTTTAGTCATGTCTTTTACCAAACTAAACAGGTTTTCCAAGTGTATTATTCTCAATTACAGCCTAAGTGATTTTTCTGTTTTGTAAGCTCTAACTGAGGAAACTCTAAAACAAAGATTAACAGAGAGAGAGAGCTAACAGCTAATGCAGAGCTTACAAAGATGCTAGTTAAAGAGCTTTGTTTTCACACATTGACTCTAAACAGGTTTGTCTGTGTGTAAACACTACATATTTTTCTTAACTCACATCAATGCTTAGTCTGAACTACACTGTAATTGGATCTCAATGGAATATCGATTTCAGCATGCAAGCAACTAGGATTAATTTGTTACTGAGACAATCAAGGCTAAATTGTTCACACATTTTACCAAATTTAGCATTGCACTCAAAGGCCTTATTCCACAATTCAGTGAAAAAAATGGTGTGCTTTAAGTACAGCACATTCAATCAACAACACATGAGAATTAAATCAGATTGACTCACCAACAAAGTGCCCTTGAAAATGAAGCAACAGCCTGACTTTCATTTTTTAAAACTGTCTGTCTGTGAATGAACTCACTGACATTTGAAAAGGTAAAGCAACCTGTAGTTTTCATCCTTTTTTAAAGTTTCTCATGCATTCATATATAAAAAATAATTGTTAGAATTTAGTCAATTAAGCATTGTAGGAAATTACAGAAATTACTTTTAAAGATATTAACAAGCATTTTAAAAAGTATATCCTTTTTTGTTTTTCTTTTGTTTTAGAAAATGACAGATCGTTTTGCTACATCTCAGCTGAGACACTTATTTCTCAGCTGAGATTGTGTACAGCCCTTTGAAGCTGCATTGAAACTGCATTTTCTAAAAAGAATTCATTATGCAATGCATTTTGCACCACAGCGCCCCATCTGGAGACACTTGAATGCACTGACCCCTAATTGTAGATACACAACTGACCACTTATTACATTCTATGTATATAGCATGAGCATAAATGGTTCAGGCAATGAGAAAGAGCAAAATGTCATTCAGTGAGTCATTGGAAAGGATAAAGTTCCTCTGGAAATGACCAATTTTCTTGTAACTGCATTGATGGAAGCTGTTTCACATGGCTCGAGGAATGCATGCTGAGTTCTGAGGAAGCTGATTTCCCAAATGCAAATCCCACATGGGAGTTCACAATTACTGTGGTGGGACTGGGCAGCTTAAAGACCGACAATCCTACTGAGACACATTGCATATGTCAATGTGCAACAATCAGAACACCATATCCAGATATGACTAAAAATACTCGAAACTGTAAAGCTGTTCCCAAAAGGCTTATTGAATTCTCTTGTTTTCATTCCCTCTTCCTTTAATTTAGTTATTTTTACCCTTTTATTTTTTTTGAGAAGGATGCGTAATTAGATTTGGGCAGGAGAAAAATCTGTTGCCATGTGTTTATTCCTAAAAAGCAGCATTTATTAACTTGCTATTTTATCTTGACTTTGAGTCCACATTTATTATTACACTCTTTTGAATCTTATTACTGTTTCTGCTCCAGGGTAAGCATATAAATTACATGTACAAGAGAAGCGGAGAGCGTCACACTTTCATTTAAGACCCCTTCCGCCGATGTGACAAGGCCCATCGGTTTTAAGACCTATCTGCTGTCCAGCTCAGGCCTAGCATGCTCAGCAAAGAGTGTTCAGGATATGGTGACAAATGACATTTCATAAAGCGTTATATCAAAATAGCCTGCTGTCTGGGGATACTCTTGGCGTCCCTGGAGAGAAAGCCACCGTTTATTCGTCCTCTACAACAGAATTTAACCTCAATTAATGCAGCTATGTCTCATAGGGGTGTTTGTGAATCTCCCTCATTCATGTAATCCAACAGAACATGCATTTTATGAGTTTAAATCACGTATCTCAGTTGTACTACTTACAATCTTGTAGCCTGTCAGTGTCTTGCCATTTGGAAGAATATCACAGTAAAGTCATAATGGTGAAGACAGCAAGCTGTTATTTATGCATGTGTAGGTGGAAAGCCTCTCTGGTTCAATTTACAGATAAAGATAGAGAAAGGGACATGAATGTATCTGAATCTTTGCATTATCTTCATTGCTGTCTGCAAATACAATTGTCTACCCATTGTAGATTCCAGCTATTATCACATGAAAATTATAAATGTGAATGAGCTAAAGATTATGAGTTACTTACAATAAATCTCTCAGCTTCAGGAGATTTTTCAACTGAAAATTATAGCAGGAAAAGTGCTTGCAGATGATTTTCAGCTTTGAGAGTTTGATGTCTTTCATGTGCAATTGTAATCTTGCAACTTGCTAGAATTGCAATTTGGATTTAATTCAGTTTAAGTACTTCGCATTTCATTCTGGGGACATTGAACATGGCACCTAAAAGATGTAGATGTAAACCAGCTGTTAAATAATTCAGAATTGCTCTCTGAAATAAATTTTAATGAGAGCTGACAGCACATAGAACAGGTATACACATATTACACACTAGCACTCAAAAGTTTGAGGTCAGTGACATTTCTTAATGTTTTTGAACATCTCTTATGACCAAGGATATGTTTATTTGATTAGAAATACTGTAAAAACAGTAGTATTGTGAAATATTGTTACAACTTAAAATAATAGTTTTCTATTTTAATGTATTTTAAATTGTAATTCATTCCTGTGATGGCAAACTGAATTTTCAGTAGCCATTCTTCATTCTTCGTCTTCAGTGTCACATGATCCTTCAGAAATCATTCTAATATGTGGATTTGGTGCTTGAAAATAGTCGTGCTGCTTAATATTTCTGTGGAAACCATTAAAAAGGGTTCTTTAAAGAAAGAAAAAAGCATTTATTTAAATATATATATTTTAAAAGTCATAAATGTCTTTACTGTCAATAAAACTATTAATTTCTTTAAAAATCTTACTGTACTGTATATCTATCTATCTGTCCAATCCAAAAAGGGAAAAAGAAGAATGGGATATTTAAAAAAAAATAAACAGCACAATAAAGTATCCACTAATGGCCAATATTGCTACCTGAACTCATGACGAAAACGTACCTCTGGGAACTTTTTAACAAGACGTGAAGTACGTACCAGTAAGTACATACATATCACTGCAGTTTCCAAAAGAAATTAACACTAGAGGATGTAAAAGGAGCACTTGTAATCATTTTTGTACACAGTTATGATTACGGCCCCATATGTTTCGCTTTTCGGATGTAACAAGCTTGTTCGGTAGCTCAGCCGGCACGGAATCGGAATTATGATGCGGAATCCTTGGGTACGAATATCGTGAAAAACAAGACTAATGATGAAAAAGCTGAAAGATGAGAGACTGAAAAACATGCTAAAACGGCATGATTGCGTTTGTACATCACATTCGCTTTTGTTCATACTATCGCATAGTGCAGGTGGTGCATTATTTGAAACAGTCACAGAGCATTAGAGTTAAAGCACGTACAAAACCAAGACCAACGTACAAAACCATATACAAAACCAACGTCACATAAAACGTACCATATATACGTTCCTCTGTTCCGGGGGAAAAAAACGAACACTCTTTTAGAGCCACCCAGTGGACATTTCATATTAAATATGTCCTGAAACGTACACGGCGGTACGTATTTTGCATCTTGTGGAAAAAGTTCCCAGAGGTACGCTTCTGCCATGAGACCAGGTTGCAATATTCATAAAACTACACTGTAAAAAATAAAAAACACAATTTGTTGAGTCAGCTTAAAATAATTTTTTACCCTGCTGCCTTAAAATTTTAAGTTCAGTCAACTAAAGTAAGTTTAGTCAACTTGAAATGTTAAGTTGTACTAAATAACAACTTTGATATTTGTGTTTGCTAAACTTAACAGATGGGTATCTCAGCTGCCTTAAAATTTTAAGTTGATTCAACTCAAATATCTAAGTTGTCACTTAGTATAATTTAACATTTCAAGTTGAATAAACTTTTTTTGAGTTCACTGAACTTAAAATTTTAAGGCAGCCAGGTTACAAATTATTTGAAGTTGACTCAACAAATTATTTTTTACAGTGTAGGCTCGGACAAAAAAATGCTTTAGCCTCAGAAAACACTTGAAGAATTCAGATGCAAAAACCTCTAAATCCATCAGATGTATTTCTTTAAAATTAGCCTTTCTTTCTGGCTACTTTGTATAGGTTTCTATGTAAGTAGTGGTACTTCTGATTGGGCTAAGGCTGAAATTTAGCGAGTTTGTAGTAAAAATATTTGATGGACGTATACTACGTGTCAGGAGCATTCACTCAGTATCATTATCTCAGTTTTGACCGAGATGGCTTTTAGCTGGTTTTGCATCTGAACTCTTCATTTGTTTTGCAGTGTATTAGTTTGCTGTGCTGTGTGGTGCTTTTTAAGTGTTTTTAGGCATTTCAAAACAAGTGACAAGTGAGTCAGGTGAAGTCTTAGTTGAATGTAATAAACTATGCCTGCCATACTTGACAGATGAATCGTTATGCTTCATCTAGACATTTGCTGTGGCTTTCTACACAATCTTCTTGTTCAGTCTGATACAAGTTGATCTCTTGACACAAAGTGATGGCCACAAATATTCCTCATAATTTGAAGAGGCCATATCATGGATTTTCCTAGAATTAAAAGCTTTTAAAATGCTACCTTGACACACTTTGAGGTACACAGTGTACAACTCCATCCATTCCCAGTCCATTTAGACCATTTATTGAAACAAAGTTGCAAGAATGGCTCAACTGAGAAGTCTTATTAACATTCAGAAAGATTTGCAAGAATCTGCAAGATAAAAATTACTTTGACACAAATACCTGATTTGGAAATCCACCATTTTTTTTCTACAGAATAAATAAAAACGAAACACAAAATGGCATTTTATTTTAACTTGCACTTGATTTCCTGATCACCCCCCCCTCTCCCACTCGCTTCCTGTCCTATCAAGGAAAAATTGCAAAATGGCAAAAAAAAACTTGCTCCAGTGACCCTTCGCAGGGAGTTTGATTGACAGGCAAGCTGACCAATCATAATGCTAAATCTGTCATTTTTGTCCAGCAAACAAACCAGACACGAGAGCAGATTAACATTAGTGGACTTGAACTTTAAAAATGATGTGTATTGACATCTTTGCGCAGGTGAAACATGATACTTTCTGATGTCCATTCATGTTTATTTCATGCTATAACTAGTAATGTATCTACAGTGATCTGTCATGACACATTAAAGAGCCACAAAACAGTATTCATTGTTTGAATTTATTATTAAAATTACTAAATTTTAAAGCTAAAACTGTTTCAGAACTAAAGTAACCTGCTCTGTCTTGTCTGTTGGCATGTTGTCAGTGTCCTCTTTACTTAGATATAGTTTTCACTGCGTGAGAACATGATGTGTGCATGCTGGACATAGCAACAGTAATAAAGGGGGCAGATCTTGCGAAGGGTCAATTGCGTACATGCAAAAAAAGTTTAGTTTTATGACTTTATTCATGTGTGCCATCTTTGAATTGCTCTGGAAAATTACAACTAAATCCATCCATTGTTAAAGCCATGTTAAGTAGATGTTCATGTGTTGTTTGGACATTTGCCCACCTAAAGTTCAATAACAGCCCTTGCTGAGGCTCTTCAATAAGTCACTTCAAGTTAAGGATTAATGTTGATGTGAAATTTCAAGGGAACACATTACCCTTTAGTAATGATGTTTCAGTATGAGATTATTCTGCTTTCGCTTGTAACACAATGGTTACAACAGACTGAGTCCTTGGTGTATTGTGAAACCAGTCAGGTATTAAAAAATGGCACATTTATGAAATGACCTGATCTGAGCTCGATGTATTCAGCTGTTCTCACAGAGAGCGTATACGGAGATGTGCAGCTGTCTTGCGTTGACAGTATTACCGGCACATTACTGCAGTCTCCCTCTGGCTAGATCAGGTGTCTGCTGCTCAGGATGTGGTGAGACAATTCATCCTCAGATTGATTCACTTCCTATTGAATTGCTCTCCAAACCTGAGGTGTAATTTAAGCTGTCCTTGTGAGTCATACTGCTTTGCTTCACTTGAAAAGATGAGGTTATGTTTTCATGTTGTCTTTTTTCTCACCGTGCCTAACATAAGCTGAAAGCAGATATTATTTGTCCGCAGTGACAAAATTTTCCTATGGAAGAAAGATTGCATCAACAACAAACACTGATGCACTGCATACATAGTTACCAGAAAAGTAATATCACGCAGAACAAATTTGCCACTCACTAATTATTTTCAAGGATATGCATGTTGGGTTTTGTTCAAATGAGTATCAGTTTCAGTAAATGAGAAAGCTAAGCTAATAAATGTACCTCCTTACGGCCAGGAATTGTCAGGCAGAGTGTGTGTGGTGTTAATTTGAGCTGAAGGCATTTGAGCTAGAGGAAAGTCAAATGATGTGTCCTGCCTGTGAGCCACTCTCTTGTTGCTGAACATCGCCCTGGGCTGCTGTTTTAACTCACGGCGATTCTAGATTACCACTGGGAGATATCGGCTTCAGCGCCTTAAAAACACACAAGGCTAAACAACAAAATCAATGCAGCATTGTGCAAAATAAAGCAACATTAATATTAAAGACCAGCCGGAATGGGTTCTCTGTCACTGAGGAAGAATTATTTGCTGAAGTGAGAACCAAAAAAAAAAAAAAACGCATCAACAGAGCATGTTTTCTGCTTGATGGCAAATATATTCATGTATTAATTAAAGGGAAATGTAAAGTGTTTCAGTCCCCCAGCTCTTGTCATTTCTGTTTTCTCTTTCAATAATATAGTCAGACAGTTGAAATTCATCTTTAAGATTTACAGTCTTCAAGAATCATACTCCTTTGATTAAAATTAAATTAACCGGCACTTATATTTATGCATTAAGCCCTGTAACTACAGCCCCTTTCACACAGTAATACCAGTAAATTGCTGTAAAATTACTGGAATGACTTTACCGGTAAATACAAAAATGCGCTGTTCACACAGACTATGACATTGTATCTTTTTACCAGTACGGCACCATTCACACATCAGTTTCAAAATACCGGTAAATTCTCTGATATCATTTGCAAACATGGAGGGGTGTGGTCAGTGTTTTTGTGTCAAACGTTCAGTAGCCCAGAGACATTGTATTAGATGACTACAGGGTTGCCAGGTTTTCACAACAAATCCAACCCTAGCCCGTTTTGTGTGGGGTTCCCCTGGTAAAATCTGCTTTCCAGGGGCTAAATATCACATTACTGGGGTCACTTCAACCTGCAGACATGAATAGCAACTCGTAACAACAGTTTTAAAGTCCTGTTTCATGGGAAAACCATGGACTTGGCAACACTGCTGGAAAACACAGTGCAGAATAAATGCGTCATGTGCATCGTATTGTTACGATTGACCCAGAGTAGACATCTTACGTCAGCACGTGCTCATACCGGTAATCTTGTTCTACAATCACACAGCGCACATTACCAGTAATTTACTGGTGATGTTAAAACTTCTCATACCTGTACATTAAACAAATTTATGGTACTTTTGAAAAGGTCCTGTTCACACATGATCTCTTAACAATAATTTACCAGTAAAGACTGTATGCGTAAAGGGGGCTTTAAATTACAGCCTGTTTGTTTTAGCCTAGTTTATTTTCTACACCAATAGCTTATAGTTATTGTGCTTACTTGTTTGCTTAAAAAAATAAATGATCTAAAATGGAAAATTTGCTGAAAATGTACTCACCATCAGGCCATCCAAGATGAGTTTGTTTCTTCATTAGAACAGATTTTGAGAAATTGTTGCATTACATCACTTGTTCACCGATGCGTTCTCTGCAGTGAATGGGTGCCGTCAGAATGAGAGTCCAAACAGCTGGTAAAAACATCACAATAATCCACAAGTAATCCATACAACAAGCGATGAAATTCAAAATTTCTCCAAATCTTTTTTGATGAAACAGATGGATGGCCTGATTTAAAAAAATACTTTTTTAAATAACTTTAATTAATTCTCACCCTCACAAAAAGGAAAATAAGTTAGGATATTTTTGATGCGTAGCTGTCTATACAGGGTCAGAAAACTCGGATTTCATCAAAAATATCTTAATTTGTGTTCTGAAGATGTTGAACGAAGGTCTTACGGGTTTGGAACAACATGAGGGTGAGTAATTAATGACCTTTAATAGATATAAACACAATATTTGCCCATTTATAACACACATAAAATTCAAATTTTATTTCATTTTTTAGTTTACATTATTATAATTATTGTGAAAATTTAAAGGGGTCATCGGATGCTAAGTTCACTTTTACATGTTGTTTGAACATTAAAGTGTGTTGGCAGTGTATGTACAAATCTACCCTATAATGATAAAAATCCATGCAGTGGTTTTTAATTAATCTGTAAAAATAATATTCCCTTTTTCAAATCGAGCCATTCTCAGATGCCTGTCGTTGTGGCGTCACACCGACAGAGGCCACTCCCACGATAATTGATTGACATGATCAGTTGTAACAGTCCAACCTCCATGTTTTGATGCCGGAGCAGGGAAGTTAGACAAGAATTGAGCGATTGAGTTGTTGTGTTGCTGGATATAATAATGAATATAGTGGTCATTAATTACTCCCGACATCTGAGCTGCTGAAGATGCAGTAGATTACGTTTGTTTGTGAAGGGAATGCACCTCCTGATCTACATATATCCGTCTATGTTCGTGTGAATCATTCGTGATCCAGCTTCACTTACAGCACATTCCTAATAATGTGCTAGTTAGCAAGTTTAGCGGCTAAACGCAGCTAAAGTAAACAGGCTCGTCACTCCACAGAGAGAAGAGAGGGCCGGGGAATGGGATGATTTTTCAGAGCTGTTTTTGTCAAGGTAAAAAGGGTGTTGTTTTACACTACCATTGAGAATTTTTAACCAAAGTATATTATTGACTTTTAATTAAAACCCTAAAGAATCATATCAGCTTGTGGAAAATGGGCATCTGATGACCCCTTTAAAAAGTAAAAGTCTAAAAAAAAAGTTTAAAAATTATCATTTTTAAAACCAATGGGCCTCATTCTACTTACTCTACTCATAACTATTCATACGTTTATTCTTACGTAAACAGTTGCATTGAATGTGTCAATTTTATGTAAGAACAAATTTTACCAAGATTTACACAGAAACTCATTCATTCGTGTTTCATGAATAAGGCCCATCGATCATTTTGAAGTGTTTTCTGACTGTCCAGAACTGACACGCTGACAGAAACAGTACAGCTTATGTAAAATTTTGTGATTAACCAACAGCAGTTCAACATACTGAGTATTTGAAAGCTGTCCTTGCAGCTCTAGGCCAGTGTTACATCATTTCACTTCCTTCTTTTTTTAAAGTTCTTCATTCTTCCATTGCCAAATCCTTTCACTTCCATGCCAAACTGAATTCCAAAATGCTACACAAAGAAAAAAAATGGTAACCCAGGTAACAACACCCTTCAAAGGCAATGCATTTTTCAAAAACATCTCATCTCCATTCAGAGAGGACCGGGGGGCGTGAGCATGCATTGCTCTTTGATCTCTCTGGGTCCTTTGCCTTTCATAACTTCCTTACAAGCTCATGGAAGAGCCATGACGTTCTCGCTAATTTGACCTGAACATGCTGCACTGTAACCTTACCTCAACATTCCTGTAAATTAGATAGTTTTAGTCACTTTGTTGTGTTTTTGTCATTTATATTATTTAAATATATAATATATTTTAAAACTTGTTGTGTAAAACATTAAGCAATTAGCAAGTGTCCAAGTTAAATGGTAAAACTTTTAAGCACCAACACTGATGTGATTCACCAATTCCCCACTGTAAATTGAATTTCTTTATGTTATTTTAACTGCACAGTGAATGTTCTCCTAAAAAGAGCAAACAAATGAGAAAACTGGTGCAGGGGGTTTTAATTGCAGCTAAAGCACTTAGTGATAATTATGGCACAACAAGTCAATCAGAGAAAAACAAACATGCCTCAAGGTTTGTTCAGAGGAGGAACAGCAGGGCTTGCTGGGGTTGCAGGGGGCTCCGGGCCTCTAGAGATCTCGACTAATTAAACAGACTTTTGTGGTGATGGTTGGGAGGGAATGCTAAAGGTTGCAGGATAGCAGGGGGAGTTCTCAGCAAACATGAGCAGATTTTGTTGGGGTGGAAGGGGGAGAACGTTGCCTTCTGTGGCAGCGGGAAACGGTGGATCATGCCCACACTGGTGTGCACAATTTGCAGCAATTTCCTGCTGCTGTTTGTACAAAGCTTGAGGCTGTGTTTAAAGGGTTAGGATGGAAAAGCAATCCTGACTCCTGCCTGGGCACTCACTGTGTGCCCACACCAACACAACCTACTAATTTCAACACAGAATAACAGTTAACTATGTATATGTCGGTTACTTCATGAAAACAAACATTTTCTCTTTTTTTCTTCTTTCTCTAGACTCTTTTTTTTTTTTTTTTAATGAAAAAACAAACCATGAGAAAAATCTAGGTTGGCACATGAGACATCAACTGTCATATACAAAGGAAAAAAGACCAAAATAAGAAAAATAATGGAAATACTATCCAAAAATTGTTCAATTTTTAACTACATTAGTTAACATTAACGGTAACACTTTACAATAAGGTGTCATTTGTTAACATTAGTTAATGTATTAACTAAAATGAACAAACAATGAACAATAGATTTATTACTGTATTTATTCATCTTTGTTAAAAATACAGTCATTCATTGTTAGTTAATATTAGTTCACAGTGCATTAACTAACGTTAACAAACACTACTTTTGATTTTAATAATTAGTAAATGTTGAAATTAATATTAACTAAGATTAATAAATGCTGTAGAAGTATTGTTCATTCTTAGTTCATGTTAACTAAAGTAGTTAACTAATGTTAACTAATGAAACCTTATTCTGAAGTGTTACCACATTAACAATAAACTAAGCACAGATGCGGTTCAGGAATTTCCCACTGTAAACTGAATTTCTGTGCAGTAAAATTGTTTTTATAATAGTAATAATATAATAATATTACTTAATATAACCTCTTAAGTGTCACCGGCCCACCAGTGGGCCCAATGGCGCTCTTTTTCTCGTTGTCTTTTTTTCTCTATCACATATTTTAGTAATCATTATAAATTATATATCATTTGAAAGCTTAAAACCTCAGAAATCATGCTGTGAAAACTGAAAATTTTTAAATCGAACACTGCATTACCTTGGAAATGGTACTTTAAAATCTTTTAGTGGTCTCCTCCTAATGTATTACGGTCTTTTAGAATTAAAAATTTTTATAATCTTGACAAAATACATATCGTCGGAAAGGTCTCAAGATTCCATATTTTTTGATAAAAGTAACTTTGATAGAGAAATTTAGACATGACAGAAATTCAATGGGGTTTGGATAGCACCCAGTGGCTGTTTGTGGTATAATGCCCTAAATAAAATCTCACTCAATTTTTTTAATATCAACTTCAAATTTGGAACATAACTTTTTTAAACATAATACATGTAAACATAAATTGCTTTAATTTTAATTTTGGATTCAAAAATATTTTGTAAATATTTATTTAATATAAAATAAAAAAATGGGTACAGTGCATTTTTTTTTACAGTAAATTTAAACTTCTATAACTTTTTGATACTTTAATATTTTGGAATGATTCCACTTCTTTCACATCTATGTTCAAAAATGGGGGGTGACACTTAAGGGGTTAAATTCAAAAGTTGTATCTGTTAGTATTATTTAATGCACTGTAAACAAATGAGCAAATTATGAACAAAAGTATTTTTATTAACTAATATTAGCATTAATAAATGCTTTAAGCACATATTGTTCATTGTTAGTTCATGTAAATGAATGCATTAACTAATGTTAATAAATGACCTTACTATAAAGTGTTATTCAAATACTAAAAAATAAGATCCCTCATATTTTTCATCTTCTTAAATATAAACGTATATACATTTATAAATGCATTTAAATAACTAAATACAGGTTTTTTTTGTCCTTTTTGTTTATAATTTTTGGTTTATAAAAATGTCTTTGTTTATTTATTTATTATTTTGTTTACATGCATATATTTCTGCAAAGCTGAAAAAAAACGATATAAACAATATGTACGAATTAGGGCTGCACGATTATGGCAAAAATCATAATTGTCAATAATTCCCTTGAAATTGTAATTGTGATTATTAATTACAATTATCACAATTTCCATTTAATAATGTTTTGGATAGCTTTATACCATTTTTTGAAGCACTATTTTATTTTAAATTTAAATTTAAAAATTTAAACTATGAAAAAAAAAACCTTACCTGTAGGAAAAAAACACACCCACCCTCACATCTTAAGCAAGCAAAATAATGTAAGTGGATTTTATTTATTTATTTATTTATTTATTTGTTGGAGCTGTGCCTTTGAATGAATACATAATTGTGGCATCTGTAATTGTAATCACGATTAGAAATTCAAATCACTGCAGTTTTCAGTTGAAATGAACACTAGAGGCAGTAAAACTTATATTCCTTCTCACACAAAATATGATTTACAGGTACAGAGTTTTGATTAATAAAACCTAATTTTTACACAGTTACTTACGTTATGGCTTAAACGTCTTGTGCAATTTGAAAACTGATACTTTTGAACACTGTCGTCACATATACAGCTTAATATTCCTGCATTCTCTAATTCAGTAGGTTTGCTCACGCGATATGGCATTGCACTTAAGTGATAAAGAGCTCCACTAAGAACCCTGTGAATCTACAGTTCGACAAAACAGCTCAAATCCACATAAGGAAGTTAAAATAGCATGGCTGCATCAACAAATAAATTTTTATATCACTTTTGCATTTGTTAACACTATCGGGTAGGTTTATGGTTGGTTTGGTGTAGGAGATATTTCCAACATGGTAGAGCGTTTTAGTTTTAGCAACACTCCTTGGATATTTGAATTTTCAATAGCCGCAATATGTACCTCAAGCAGCGTAATAAAAACAGAGCAATAAGTGCCTGTACTAACATAATAAAAACATGACACAGACATGTATTGAACGTGTTTTAGCTCCATTCTCTGGACATTTCACTTCGAAACTGCCACGAAACGTGCAGAAAGATCGTAATTACGGTGTTAAAAAAATATATTAGAGGCATTTGTTTTCATAAGTCTGGGCGGGCCACTGATTTATCTAAAGGGCAAAAAAACTCTCCCTTTTTAATTGCATTCCAACGATTACATTTATCAGTGACCCACTTGATAAACTTTCTCTACTTGATAAAGACAGTGTAGCACTGCAGCAGTGAGGAGCGGACAGGCTAGTTTGTGAACACATCACACAGAAGCCGCTCTAATCAATAATGAGCTTATGACAGTGATGGACTGCCTGAATCTCCAGAGAAACAGGAGACAAAAGTGTTCACTGCTCACAGTGCTCTGCCTGCCCTTGCACCAAGGTCGTCTACTTTTTCACAATGACTGGAAACAAATGTCTGGATAAGGCATTTTTTATTACAGTACCTTCTAAATAACCTTGACCTGAAAAACTGTAGATTTTGGACATGTGCGACTATGCATTTTATGGAAGATGTTTGGTGCAGCTTATTAATGAATAATCTCCCTTTTGCAACATTCTCTGCAGATTTTTAGTAGCTGTGTGGTTTAAGGGCAAAGGCAATCATGATACATTGTCAGTATTTATAGTAGACTGAGTTTTTGTCCAATCTCCAGGCCTAAATTGAGGCTTTTGAACAGAAACCGCATTATGGGATAAATATATTGCATGGGTTTGACACTTGACCCTTAATGAAAACAAAACAAGCAAAAAAGGAAGTTTAACTCACCATGGGGCTGTAGCACTGAAATTTATTTCCTTTTATTGGCCATAAAAACAAATTGGCTCCCTATCTATTATTTTAGCGAATAGAGACTTCTCTTCCCTGCTTCATTTGAGGTGCACAGAAAAAAAAAAAAAAAAAAAACTCTTCCAGCCTTCACAGTGTCACATCTTTAAAACGGTGGAATCTTTGATATTCTGTTGTGCACATCAGAGAAGACAATGCCGAACGTATTAAAATGTCATCTCAAAATGAGTTGCAAAGAACAGAGAGAACGTTCCTAGGATAAATGTTTTTAACCTCAAGATGTGTTCGTTTCAGATTATGCCTGAGGAGAACTGAATAAACATGAACTTCATTTCTCTGAAGCAAAAATCAAAAAGTGCAATCACCTTGAAAAGTGAACATAAAACTTACTGTCAACGTGTGAAATTCAAATTCTGCACACACTGGTTGAGTTCTTTTTTTTAAGGTCTTGAAGAAAACATGACATTGGACTACTAATGTTGGCGGTATCCCAGCTGCATAACAATATGAGTGACTGAATAACAAGACATTTTGCATTACAAACAGCTAATAAAAAAAATGCCCAAACAACTTTCCTGTAAAATCAATAACTTCTTGTTTTTAAGTGCCTTTCTCACAATACCAAGGATCTTCTACTACTAGCTATTGCCACCGCATTCACAATACCTCATATAATTCACCAAGCATTCTAATTCCACGCAACAATTACCTTAATGGTTGCTGTGCCTGTGAGTTAAAATTATGGTGCAAAGCTCATTTTTATTCAGAGGCATGGATGATTTTAGAATGTTTCCTTTAAATTGGTAACATATGCTTCAAATGCTCAGACTCTAGACATGATACATTATTCTGCCAGAGCGCTTAGCATACTTCTCATTGCATGGGGAAGGGCACAGGCTAATATAACCCAAACCGGTTTTTAACAAGCCCTCTATTTCCAGCTGTGTTTCCTCAGCATGGATCCCTTAGAAAATGCTTCAAGTGCTTTACTTTTCCCCCAAAACAATTAGAAAACAAAGTCTTGGTTTGGTATTTAAAATACTGTAAGCAACTCCAATGAAGTCGAACTGAACCAAATTATAAAACTCATTTACATGCATCTAGAGTGCAAATTTAAAAGGGACATTCTGTTAGAATTCTACATTTTAAGGCTGTTAAGCAATATGATAGAAAAGAGGATGTTACAATTGACAATATATTTATAATGTAGCACTGGCTTAAAAATGTATATAAAAGCACCAATATTATATATTTGGCTGATACCAATAAAACAATAATTACATGGTGTTAAGTGACAGATCTATTCTATTTGTTTCAAATAATTCTATATTATTTTGTTAACAGTAAGAACTGAAATCACTCTTTTTAAATGAGCTTCGGAACACTTGATCAATGACAGAAATTAACCGTCCCATTATAAAGCGCTATTTGACTTCTTGAAGTATTTATTCTTTTTTTTTAACTTTTGTAATGCAGTTTTTCTAACTTTATTATATGTATGTCATTCTTTGTGATTTAGATTATAAAATCAGGAAGAATAAGTTACCAGGCAAATGAAATCAGCAACAACGATTCATTTTTGGATGGCAGGACAAATGTGGCATTAAGGAATATTTACAGATTTTTTGACCAGATTCAGAAGTGGCATCAATGCATTTCATAATAACAGTGTTTTAAGATTAATGTTTTAAATATTAAGTTTTGAATTTACAAATATTAAACTGAAACTGCCAGTGGGTGGCAGCAAGTCAGAGTCTTTGTCACTGAATCATTCATTCAATCAATTTAAAAACGTAGATCACTTTTGTACACTGTAAAAAACAAAAAACACAATTTGTTGAGTCAGCTTAAAATAATTTGTTACCCTGCTGCCTTAAAATATTAGGTTCAGTCCACTCAAATAAGTTTAGTCAACTTGAAATGTTAAGTTGTACTAAGTGACAACTTAGATATTTGTGTTTGTTTAACTTAAAAGCAAGGTAAGTAACCCAGCTGCCTTAACATTTTAAGTTGAATCAACTCAAATATCTAAGTTGCCACTTAGTACAACTTTTCAAGTTGAGTAAACTTTTTCTGAGTTGATTGCACTTAAAATTTTAAGGCAGCCAGGTAACAAATTATTTTAAGTTGACTCACTTTAATTTCATAATAAAACTAACCTTGGAACTGAATCCCCCCTCCCCCTCAAAATTTACTCACCGGACTCCGTCCCCCCTGCGTCCCACCCCATTTCCAGTCCTGAGACCATTTTAATGTACAATATGCAATGTAATTTATATTTCTTTCAAAATTTGCTTAAGATTAAAAATAGGAAAATAAAATATAGCTATACAACTATATTCAGCGATATACGCGAAGTGCTCGTGACTCTTTAGCTCCGCCCACGGCACGCTTCCTGGAGCTCGACTGTTTTTGGAGAGAATCGTAAACGTGTATTTTTCTTCTGTAATTCTGAAAAAACTAAAGACTTTTTGGCGATATGAAGGAAGCAATACTGCTCTATACAGTAGGTACTTAAATTACACTCAATACGCTTAAATTACACTAATTTATATTTATAATAATAAAGTTGCAATTACATAATTATACTTCTACTCTAATTCGTTTTTTGAAATATAGACATTTAAGTGGTGGCTTGACAGATTTATATAATCATCAATTAAACATTGAAGAACAGTAAAAATCACAAAGAATATGTTATATGGTGCGTATATTTAGAAAATGCTCCTCTTTAGGGTTCTTTTTTTTTTAGTTGATGGTCACCAAATATGTTTTTCTAAGGTAAATGTGACATTGCATGACTGTTATACTGACGTCTTTTCGCAGTTGAAACACTGATTGAGCGATTAGATGAGACAGGACACAGATTTCAGTAAGTTGTACTCTTTCTTTCAACATACCTATTCATGAATATACATATTTATTTCATGCTAAAGCTTTTATTAAAATGGAGGAGATGATCAGTTCACGTGCACTTCGCGCTGCCACTTCTCTTGAGGTGAGGCGTTAAAGCGATCTGTCACTCCACAATAGCGCCAAAACGGTATTTATTGTTTGAATAATGTAATAAAATGGGCAGAATTTAAAATCTGAGACTTTGTTTCATATCAAAAGTAACAAAGCGCAAAGCTTATTATGATTTATTGGACGAGATATGCACTGCAGTGTTGTTCATCAGCTGAAAACAGGCTAGAGTAATCATTTTTTTGCGAATTAAGAATCAAGATTGTTTTATAAAAATGAGAATCGATTAAAATGAAGAATTCAGTATTTTTTACCCAGCTCTAATAACAATGTGGTACTGCTATATCATGCATTACATTATATTGTGTATTAAGAACAGTGAGAACGTATAAACCAATGAACTCCCAGGATCCCAACTATGTTTTATAATCTGCAATATAAATGCACAACACTGATAAAGTGTCTCTACATTTGCCTGTTACATTTATAGACTGAAGGTACATTGTAAAATTACGTGAAATACAGTGCAGGTCTCACAAACAATACTTGCACACCGACGCAGCATCAATATAAAGATCTGAAGTTCAGTGCTTCCAGTTTTGTTCTTAAAGGCTGATTTTATGGCCTACATTATTAAGCTCCCATGCACGCACAGGCCAAGAAAGCATGAGTTGAATCTGGCACGCGCCTGCTCCGTACCCATCACGCACACCTCAGCAGATTATGAATCCCAGCCCAATGAGCCTCAGCAGAGATCAGAGGTGGCCACACACAGAGGTCGACCTCAGAATCCTCCCATCACACAGTTTTTTATTAAAGCTATATTTCAAAAAGCAGAACGTGGTGAACGCACGCACAGCTCCAGCAAGCCACACTCTGGCAAGCAGCTCCTGATTAACAGAGACACTGTACGGGAATGGAGAGCCATCCTTGGACAAACTTGAAAACAAACTCTGTCAGAGTTCTAAATAATGCACAAAAGCTCCGAGGACCGTCTAGCCTGCAAGGAGTCGTAAATACAACACACATGGTGCGAAGCCTTGATAAAATATGCATTCGCTCCAAGTTGCAGACAGCAGGAATTTGCACCAAAGCTCAAAGCTGGAACATGGGTGACAAAGGACATTATGTTCAAAACGGCTTTGCGCTTGATGTGTGTTCAGCCTAGCAAGTATGCACTCTCCCGTTCTTCGAGATTCTGGCAGAGGTGGTTGGGTCAAAAGACCATAATATATTGCTTTTCCATAGGCTTCACCTCACTTCAAATTGCTCCTGTACTCCAAGAAAAAAGGATCTGACAGAGAGACGGTAGAGAGTGAGATTGAGGTTTATTAGGTATAATTTTCTGCCTCATCTTTACCTCTAGCTTCACTTATTTCTCCCGCTCTGATCTTATGGAGCCACATCCATGAGAATTATTCTGAGGCTTAAAAAAGAAAGAAACATGGCTGTTTTTCTCTGTGCTTGTGTAATTAGAACAGAAATATTTCACCCAGGCTATTAGTGATAAACTTACAAACAGTCATCTCCCTGTTGTAGCGTGTAAAAGAGAATAGAAAGCTGCAAAAAATGCTCCAAATATAAATACTGCTTTCTCTCATGCTGGAGGAGGCCAAACCAGGAGATAATTAAAAGGGCATAAATCATGTTGATAAGGATGATGTAATTAAACACTAACACATTTCACTCAGTCTCTTGTGTTGGGAATGCACAACACTCTTTGCTGGGAAAGAGACTAGGTTTAAAGCCAGTCTCAGATTTAAGCAAATGCTTCAATGTGGGCAAAAATATTTTATTTTTATTACTGAGTCCTTTATTTAGTACAGAGCCCCCTAAGGGACATTTAGAAAAAAAATAGTAATAAAACATTAGTCTTTTCGCAAACGCATGATTACTTGTCACATCTGCCGTCTTACTATGAAGAAAACAAGAGCATGGACGCGCATGAATTAATTCAGGTCTATTTTAAACCTGGCCTTCAATATAAAGACATTGTTTCTGTTGTTGCATTCTGACACAGATATGTTATCGCTGAGCGGCATAACAGCTTTTTCCCTCACATAACTTCTTAAAACGTTTCATCTGTAAAAAAGCACGCTGGCACATTCATAATACTGTCTATTTTCTGTATGTTTTGTACGTAACTTCTCAAAACATTTGCAGATTAATAATTCTATTTTCTGTATATTTTCATTAACATATAACTGTTATTTCTTTAATTTATTGTCTGTTCTTTTTATTGTTAGTGTTATATTCCCTTTAGGGACTCCATAATTGTGTGTTGCTGTTAATAGTTACAGTGGCCCTTAAAAAGTATTTGGGCACTTTTGGACAACTAAGACATTTAAAAATGTCATATCATATACAATAACAAAATATGAAATCATGTTGCATCTACAGAACCTTTCGCAAAACTGCTTTAGTCTTTTTGTGAATAGTAGTTCACCAGAGATCACATTAAGTATGGATAAATTCCATAATGTCTGTCTAAAAGAAAGTCAATTTTTTTTGTTGATTTTATCTGTTTTCTCCTTTCATACGAGTGTTTGTGCTGTATTTCTTTAAATTAAAAGGACAGGTCACTCAAAACTCACCCTTATTTTTTAGTTTCAAACGCTAAGACCTTCGTTCATCGTCGGAACACAAATTAAGATATTTTTGATGAAATCCGAGAGCTTTTAGACTCTGTATAGACAGCAGCACAACTGACACTTTCAAGGTCCAGAAAAGTAGTAAGGACATTATTAAAATAGTCCATGTGACATCAGTGGTTCAACCACACTGTTGTGAAGCTACGAGAATACTTTTCATGCGTAAAGAAAACAAAAATAATGACTCTATTCAACAAATTCTTTACTGTGTCAGTCTCCATTGCAGTTTTACGAAAGTAACAAGACGCATGCAGATTTCATAAAAAATATCTTAATTTGTTTTGAACTAAGGTCTTAAGGGTTTGGAACGACATGAGAGTAATTAATGACAGAATTTTAATTTTTGGGTGAACTATCCTTTAAATTTACATAATTTCAGGGCTTAATGCTAAGGATTTTTTTCACTGGACCTGCCACAAAAAAATAAAATAGTGTTTTTGACCCCTGTTATCTTTTATTTTAATAAATATGTGATTCTAATTTTGATACCACAGCAAAAACTACTAGCCTAACAAATCTAAAGTTCAAAGATTATTATTTTTTTTTAATTATTTTATTATTTTATTATGCAAGTGCAGCTCCTATGATTTTGAACAAGGAACATTAAATTCTCCAAAACTGTTCACAAGCTGATTAAATTTCATATTTGAAATCCCCAATAAAATCTGACAAGAACTGATTCTTAAATATTGTTCCTTATGTTCCAATAGCATTAAAAAAAGCATATTTTTCAGGCTGGATCAGCCAGTGCGCATGCGTAGTACTGAGTGCATGTCTCAGAACGCCGACTGTTTCTATAGCAACCGGGACTTCAGCTGCAGTGACGCGCTGACTTTACTAATCAACGATTGGCTCTTTCATTAAGTAGGCGGGCTTCGTGGCCATAATGAGCGTTGCATCTTTTCCCATTCAAAATTATACGACAAGACTTGGGTATTCTGTAGTCTTTGTTATGAACGCTAATTTAAACCAATTATGCAGAGGCAAATGAAAAGAAAATGCCATGTAAACTTTTCTTAAAACAGTCAGTTCCTCTCAGAGATACATTCATAAAAGCCCCCATTTCAGTATGTAGGATAATATTTCCAATATTTCGTGCATTGTGAACCATGATCTTGCTCTGCCTGCTACGTTTTTTTTTTTTTAAGTCTTTGCATTTGTCTTCAGCGTCTCTGGCCTCTGTTAGCGGATGTTTAAAGAGTTCGTAATATTTCCACACACATGACATTTTGAAAAATGATTGCATGCAGTTCATGAGCAAACCTGGAAGAGAGATTGGTTAAAATATGTCCAGTCAATTGGTGCATCTGTTCTCCACTGTATAAATGAAATATAAATTAATCATTGTTAAAGCTACAAATTTACTCGTCAAGATGTAAAGTAAGAGTATTCAAGAGTATTTTGACATACTTTTGTAGGCTATTTGTCCGTCAGAGATGCGTCTCTCTGTGATCGCTTGAAATTTTAAATGAACAAAGCTTAAAAACATGTGGAAATTATAAATCTTTTGTGACAACGCAGCAGTGTCCCGACCAGTAACAAATTTGTCAACTGTCCCGAGCGTCTTTCACGTTGGCCCTGGACTACCGGGTGCTCCTTATTGTCGAGCCCTGAATTTCTATTCAGAATAAATTGTTAGATTTTATTTGAGTAGTTCTTACGGTAATTTTATGTGCAGTCAAAAAAGAATTTCACTGTAGTTTTACTATGCTAATCATGCCAGAAACATGCTAACAACCTGGTAATTATGATAAAAACATGTTGGTAACATGCTAATCATGCTAGAAACATGCTAATCATGTAAACAACATGCTAACAATATGTTAACCATGCTAGAAGCATGCTAACAACTTAATGTTAAAACATGGTGCCAACATTAATCATGCCAAAAGCATGCTAACAACATGCTAATTATGCTAGACACATGCTAGCAAAATACTAACATGTTAATAATGGTAAAACAGGTTAACAACACATTGATCATGTTAACAAATTGCTAGCAACATGTTAACAAAACTCTAATAGTGTTAGAAACATGCTAACAACATGCTATACACATGCTAGCAATATGTCAATCATGTTAAAAAGTTCACATGGTAATGTTAAAAACCTGTTTGCAACATGCTAATAATGCTAAAATGCTAAAAACATGCCAGCAACATGTTAACAACATGTTAATAATGCTAGAAACATGGAGACAACATGCAAATCATGTTAAAACAAGTTTGCAACATGTTAATAATGCTAAAAACATACCTGCAACACGTTAATCATGTTAGAAACATGCTATCAACATGCTAATCATTCTAAAACATGTTTGCAACATGCTAATCATGATCGAAACATGGTAACCATGCTAAAAACATGCTAGAAACATGCTAACCCTGGTGAAAAAAACAACATATGCTGGTAGGTATGTTTTGATGCTGTAATGCTGGTTAGGTATGTTTTGATGCTGGTTTATGCTGGTCCATAGCTGGTTTATGCTGGTCCTTTGCTGGTTTATGCTGGTCCTTAGCTGGTATATGCTGGTCCATAGCTGGTTTATGCTGGTCCTTTGCTGGTCCTTTGCTGGTTTATGCTGGTCCTTAGCTGGTATATGCTGGTCCATAGCTGGTTTATGCTGGTCCTTTGCTGGTTTATGCTGGTCCTTAGCTGGTTTATGCTGGTCCATAGCTGGTTTATGCTGGTCCTTTGCTGGTTTATGCTGGTCCTTTGCTGGTTTATGCTGGTCCTTAGCTGGTTTATGCCATTGACCAGCAACATGACCAGCATAAACCAGCTAAGGACCAGCCTAAACCAGCTAAGCGCCATCTTAAACCAGCATCAAAACATACCTAACCAGCATCCCAGCATCAAAACATACCTACCAGCATATGCTGTTTTTTTCACCAGGGAAGATCATGCTAGTCATGCTCGAAACATGTTAACAACATGCTAATCATGCTGGCAACATGTTACATCATGTTAGCAGTATGCTAAGGCATGGTAGCAAAAAGCTACAACATTCTCTCATCTAATTTTTCAAATTTCAAACTGCTCCAAACTTTCAGACAAAGCTTTTTCAAGCAAAACACAATTTGTTCACAAACTTGATGTTGACTTGCATTAATTTTAATCTGGGTGTGGAGAGTCAAAAAAAGAATTTCACTGTACTATGTCATACTATGGTGTGTGTGAGAATTTAATTATTTATCAAATTGTAATAAAATTGGAATAAACTTGATCATAATGAATTAAAATTATGGAATAAATAATAATATTATTATTTAATAGTAATAGTAATAGTAATAGTAATATTTATGTATATGTAAAAGTATTTATTTATTTCACATCTGACAAATCCACTCCAGCCACTTCTGTCTGGCAAGCCAGTTGTTCTGCCTATCAGTTCTTTATTAAATGACATGGGGCTCACAAAACCGCATGCCTTTTTGGTACCGCCATTCCAAATATATCAAAAAGGCATGGAATACTTATGATCTAATTACAGTGCCTCTCCGAGTAGCTTCAGGGCTCACTGTCAGCCATTGTTCTTGCTCATCTGAGGGTCTTTACAACTGTGCATGTGCAAATCTTGTAAATGAATGCAGGCCGCTGTCTCATCCCTGCCCAGTGAACTCTGAATCCCTGAGTCTGTGTGTCTGGGCTCTAGGCTGGTGATGAGTTACAGAGGTATAAATCCCTTGTTTGGCACACAGAAAGGACTGCTCCATTGGAGGGTTTGTCACTGCAACTGCACCCCAAGACAGCATCTGTGCATTCTTCGAAGGCCTGAAATCCCTGTGGCATGTGGTTCTGGGGCGTCATCCAGAGCTCCACCACCAGCTGAGCAGATTTAACTTGACAGTTTGCCTTGTATGACTGTACTCCTCGTCCCAATGGCTGAACCTGAACAAAAATAAATAGTGGTATAAAAAACATAAAAAATCCAGGAAACCTCTTCAGGTAGAAAAATAAAAGTAGTAAAAGCCTATGTTGACAGATCGAGGGTTGGCATAAATGATATATGGGAATTTGAGCTCTATATCTGGCATGAATTATATACCTCTCAACTCTCACCATATCAACATGGAGGAAGTGAGATATCTGTGTTGTTTTATAGCCCTGATGTCGAGCCTTTGTGATTAGTATCCTTTCAAGGTGTTGAATGATTGTTATGGCATGAAAAGAAGGAGAAAACAATGTTTAAACATGTTTCAGAAATACGTTTTTTTTCCATTGATGCTACTTTTTATTCTTAGTAAACACTGAATATGTAATTAGTCCTTGTGCAGGTGATGTTAATTCAAAATATTTGGAGACCACACACACTTACACACAAAAAAAGTGGTGATGAAAAACAATCTCCATTGAACAACTTCATCAAACAGTATTTTAATAATATTTTTCTTCATCATAGTGTTGATATCTGGTAACATGTCAAGACAAGGTTCTGGTGCACAGTTTTTATTGCTTTTGCTGGAGTTGTTTCGCATGTTCCTGCTAAGCAAAAATTAGTTTCATTCGTTGCAATATTTATTTATCCCTGTTTGTAAATTCAGATGGATCTAAAAATAAGTTATGTATAATTATTCACATCTGTTTTGAACTAACTTGCAGTATTAATACCCTCATGTAATGAATTAAAGAGATGGATCACCAAAAAATAAAAACTCTGTCATTTACTCACCCTCAAAGAAAAAAACTCATACATGTTTTGAACTGGGTGAGTAAATAATGACAGAATTTAAATTTTGGGGTAAAATATCCCTTGATATGTTTGGAAGCTTATGGTTGATCTTAAAACATCTGAATGTCTGTTAAGTAACTGAAAACTTAAATGAATACAATGGTCTGCAGAGCTTTTGTAAGCTGTCCCACACACACACACACATATGTGAACACACACAATCGATCTCCGACTGCCACTGAGATAATCTGTGTCTTAGGTCATTCGATACGGTCTGATCTATTACCTATCAAAGGCCATCCAGCCGTTCCTACAGAGGCAGTATTAAATACAAACCCAAACCTCATTGATCTCCTCTCACGAGGCCCATGAAAACAATGAGTGTGAGGAGTAATGTTTCACAGAGGAAATGTTTGGAGTAGATATCTCTGAAAAGGTGGCAATGTAACCTTTAAATAAAAACATGGCTCAGATAAGCACAGAATAAAGCTTTTGGGCTTTGAAAGACTACAGTACATTGTACTCTGTCTATCTGTTGGTGCGGTAGAGATACGATTGTTCACAGGTCTTTACATTTTTTGCAGGCCAAATGTTGAGCATGGCCTGGATTGTCACTTTATTTTTTAGTTTGGACAGACAAAAGACTTAAAAGGACATATTTTTGTTAAAGTAACAGTTCTTTCTGGTCCTTGATTCTGATTGGCTGACAAGAGTGTGATATTCTAGTGATAAGACAACTCCAGCTGTTTCATTGTTTGTATCACTCTGCTTAATACTGATTTTGTGTCACAGAATGTAGTTTTAAGACTTTTTATAGGCACGAATGTACTTCTTTAGACTTCAAATGAGTGGTTTGTTAATAGTGATATCATCTATTTTAAAATTTGTTTCGATGCTTTTGGAAATGTGAGTTCCAGGGTGTCAACGGCTGTTCAGCGCTCATGAACCTGCCGAGAGCAGCCTTGCCTCAGTCAGATCTTCTGGAATTTGTCACTGGCTCTAGTGTTTATAGTGTATATAGTGTTAAACATAAGATATAATTCATTTTGGGTAAATCTAGTGGGCAATCTTTGGTTCCCATTAAAGTCCACTTCCAAAACAAAGATTCACATATAATGTACTCACCCCCTTGTCATCCAAGTTGTTCATGTCTTTCTTTCTTCAGTCGTAAAGAAATACTTTTTGAGGAAAACTTTTCAGGATTTTTCTCCATATATAATGGACTGCTATGGTGCCCCGATTTTGAACTTCCAAAATGCAGTTTAAATATGGCTTCAAATGATCCCAAATGCAGTTGTAAACAAGTCCAGCTGAGGAAGAAGGGTCTTATCTAGTGAAACGATCGGTTTTTTTTTTAATTAAAAAAAAAATACAATTTTAATACTTTTTAATCTTAAACGCTCGTCTTGTCTCGCACTCCCTGAACTCTGTGAATTCTGGCTCAAGACAGTTAGGATATGTCGAAAAACTGATCGTTTTTTCTCCCTCAACTTTAAAAATAATTTTGAAATCATCCTACATCGCTGCAGAAGTACCAACACAGTCTTTGCAAAGTGAACATGCAAAGAAGATCAAACACCCTTAACAAAAAGGGTAAAATAGCAGTATAGGATGATTTTGAAGTTGAGAGAACATGAGATGCGAGTTTTTCAACATAACCTAATTGTCACGAACCGGAAAAAAAACAGTCCAGGCAGAGTAAGACAAAACGAGCGCTCGACATTAAAAAGTATTTAAATTATATTATTTTTATGACAAAAACAAATTGTTTTGCTAGATAAGACCCTTCTTTCTCAGCTGGGATCATTTACAGCCGCATTTGGGATCGTTTGAAGCTGCATTTAAACTGCGTTTTGGAGGTTCAAAATCGGGGCGCCATATCAATCCATTATATGAAGACAAATGCTGAAATGTTTTCCTCAAAAAAACATAATTTCTTTACGACTGAAGAAAGAAAGACATGAACATATTGGATGACAAGGGCGTGAGTACATTATTTGTACTTTTGAATAAAACTGCTCAGCATCATATTTCAATAAATAGAATGAAAAAAAAATTATAACTCAACAGAAATAAAACACTGCAATTATGTAACATAAAAACAACAAACAATAAAATATAATTTTTTTTATATAACCAAGCTATAGTGACATGGCAACGAAATAATCTGGCCTGTGTGACTGATATATGTAACTCTGGACCAGGGTTGCCATGTTTTCACAACAAAAAATGCTCAGTTGCTCCTCAAAAGTAGCCCAAAACTAGCCCAATCACATTCCAGGGGGTAATTTTTGATTAGTAACGTGCATTGCTAAGAACTTCATTTGGACAACTTTAAAGGTGATTTTCTCTATTTTGATTTTTTTTTTTTTTTTTTGCACCCTCAGATTCAGAGCTGTATCTCGACCAAATATTGTCCTTCTGACTGGTTTTGTGGTCCAGTGTCACATATATCTGAAAGATATATTTCCCAACTAACAAGGTGGCTGCTTTTTCTTTATGCTCAGTTTGATGTCCCTCGCTTTTATCAAGATGTTCTGCACTAAATTCAAGTCAGAGCCTCTCTTGAATATAATATAAAGTCTCTGTACGAAATAAAGCTCAGACCGCCACAGTACAGCTAAGAGATTCCAACTCCTCTTTGTCTGCTACGCCGCTCACTGTAAAGATAAATGTGTGGCTGGCTGACTGTTAACACAGCAGGCAGGTAGACTTCCCCTGAGTTACTGCTTTCATCCAGCGCACTTCCAGAGCACTATGAAAGTTGATGATGCTGAGCAATTTCAGCTCTGACAGAGTTGCTGTAGAAATGCTGCCAACAGAAAGGCAATACATTTAGCAGCATGCATTACAGGTGCATTTTCATTTGAGAGGCAATTACTCTCTGCAGTAAAATAGCTTTCTCACAAAGACAGCTCCACCGCTGGAGGGCTGGTGATTTGTTGCGGCAGGCTACTTGGCAGGAAGTATAGGACTGATGCTGGTTTTCCGAACCATTGTTTGAAAAAAGGGTAAATCTGTAAGCAAAGTACTCCTCCCTGTCCCATTTGTCCCATCTGAACAGGGATTGGGGTCACGTGTGTTACTCTTACAATTCAAACATGTCATTGCATGCATGGAATGTGCTAGTAAAACAAATAAGGTTGACATCAAACTCTACAGGCTCCACCAAGCAATCTTTGGTTAATTACTTCTCTTAGACGAAACCACAAAATATTCGTTTCTACCTGCATGCTTCTTTTGGAGAAGCAGCTGTTCACACAAATTTAGGTTAACGATGATTTTCCAACTTTCAGATGTCAGTGATTTTTATTTTTTTTTATTGAAATGAACAGAAATGCAACATTTTCTTGTTGTGTATTGTCAGAGAGGGTCAGAACATTGACATTAAAGGGATAGTTGACCCAAAAATGAAAATTAGCCCATTTTTTTTACTCACCCTCCCGGCATTCTAGGTGTATGTGACTTCCTTATTTCAGATGAATGCAATCTGAGTTATATAAAAAATTATCTACGCATTTCCAAGCTCTGTCATGACAATGGGCGGGTGTTTCTCTTCATCAGTCCAAAACAAGTCCGCTAAGTGCATCCATCCATAATAAGAAGTGCCTCACATGGCTTCAGGGGAAGAATAAAAGCCTCCTATTGTGAATCAAAAAATATCCATGTTTTAAACATAATAATCACTTTAAACTAGCTTGCGCTAAATGTTGTACATAGAAGCTGTTCCGGGCGGATGACGTGGTATGTCGGCGTTGTGCATGCGCCAGTAAGTCTCGTGAAAGTTTTCTTACAAACACACATCGATTCACTACAGGGGACCTTTATTCACCCCCTGGAGCTGTGAGGAACTTTTTATGGGTGGGTGGACTTTTTTGGACTGATGAAGAAAAACACCCGCCTATTGCCATGATAGAGCTTGGAAGTGCCAGGATAATTTTTAATATAACTCCGATTGCATTCGTCTGAAAGAAGGAAGTCATTTGAACCTATGATGCCTGGAGTGTGAGTAATCAATGGGCTAATTTTCATTTTTTGGTGATCTAACTCTTTAAATGGCATTAAAGAGAAAGTTCACCCAAAGATCACAATTACCCCATGAATTACTTGCCCTCAAGCCATCCTAGGTGTATATGACTTTCAGATGAATACAAGCTGAATAATATTAAAAATGTTCTGGCTCTTCCAAGCTTTATAATGGCAGTGAATGGGTGTTGAGATTTTGAATCGCATATAATAAATGCATCCATTATTCATAAAAAGTACTCCACATGGCTCCAGGGAGTTAATAAAAATCATCTAAAGCAAATCGATGCGTTTGAGTAAGAAAAATATCCATATTTAAACCTTTATAAACTCGGTCTTTTGGTAACTGTTGTATGTGCATTCATGAGAGGTGGCGTTCCAGTGGATGACAAACACGGTAAGGAACGTGGAACAGCAAAGGATCTCTCCTTTGCTGTTCCACGTTCCTGGTCATGAATTAGAAGTACAAAACGGGGATTTGTAAAGAAAAATGACGGAGAATTTCAACAAAAGCTAAGAGGAGACTGGTTTTCCTTTGCTGTACACAAAACTTGGCTCTCGCAAGACTAGCATATTCTCACCGGAGCTTACGCTACGCCTACGTCCTAAGTCATCTGCTGGAACGCCAGTCTCCCCGTGAACGTGTGTATGACAGTTAGTCGAAGCTAGAGGTTACAGTATAAAAAGTTTTAAATATGGACATTTTTCTTACACAAATGCATCAGTTTGCTTCAGGAGGCCTTTATTAACCCCTGGTGCCGTGTGGAGTACTTTTTATGATGGATGGATGCACTTTAATGGACTTTAAAATCTCAACAACCATTCACTGCCATTATAAAGCTTGGAAGAGCCAGGACATCTTTTAATATAACTTTATATGTCTTATATATAGTTAGATTTTGGAAACTGAACTATGGAGACAGTTCTGTTTCTGTTGCTCTAAAGAAACAGTAGTGTCATTATTTAGCTCATGTCAGTTTAGTGTTTGTTCTTTTCAGATAGGGCTGCAAGATTAGTCATAGTTTAATCATGATCACAATTTCTGCGCAGTTTTCTGCAATATTTGCCTGCTGGCTATTTATCCTGAAAGTGTTTCACTTTAATTTGGTATTTGTGTTATATTGTATTGGTAACAAGTCTCTACAAGCTTTAATGGGTTGTAATATAATATAATAATAACAACCATAACCCACAGGGTTAAGCCCACAGAGCCAAGGGTGCCCATAATTGGGAAAAAAGTGCTGTCTTTTATTACTTTTTCTTTGAGAATGGAATGTTTTTAGCTTGCTAAAGGCTGATCTACTAATATATGCTGTAGTTTTCACTCACAACCAGATCATATTCGCTTCATATTCTGGTGCTGAAAGTATTCCACACTTGAAAATCTTTGTTTAATCCTCAACAGTCCGCATCTGATAGAACCGGTCACAAATATGCCAAAAAACCACATATCTATATTGCTATCTGTAGGCAACCAGTTGAGCGTAAACCAATCTTGCACATGGCCCTTGTGATTGAAATCTGTATTTTCTATTACCTCTCTGTAAACAGATGGCAGATAAGAAATGCCAGCAGCTTTGAAAAAGCCACCTCCCTGGTTCCTACTAGCTGGATGAAGTACAGAACGGGGTTCTCCGTAGTGGTATGGGAATGATTACCCCCAATCTGTCTCAGAGCTGCAAAGCTTCCCCATGGACTGCCATGACAGCTCGGCTCGGAGGACAAAATGAACATTTTTCCCCGAACAAATTGCCAGGCTTGGTGCGATACGGATTTGCGCTAATTGACAGATGATGTGTTTCCACAGTTCTTTATGAAAGTTAATTGAAATGAAAACAGGACTGTGAACCTTTGACCTTGAAGCATGCTTCATAATAGTGAGGCATGACCAGGTAGACAGTTTCTAATTACAACACACACAATACAGAAAGGCACTTGAATAAAAATGCCGAAATACATTCTCCATGCACTCAATTTCCACCTTGTTTGAGCAGCAATCTTCATTCTCTCATTCTCTGAGAGTTTTATTAAATCTCTACATGGTTGCTGCTGATTACAGCTTACCCTGGGACACCCAAGACATGTCATACGCAAGGTAGACATTTCATAAATCATTTAATTAGGATTCCATTAGTGAATTAATCTGCCAGCTGCATGCCGCGATAAGACGGTTCACCAGAGGGTGTCCAGAGAATTTACTCATGTCTATCTGTATCTAAAATGGCCTGTCTGTCACAGTGCTGTGGGGTTCGGAAGGCTGTTTCTGAAAATGACTTGCCTTATGAATGTTCACCTTACGCCGCAGTGACAGCGGGCAGATTGCTCTCCGTTGCGTGCTGCCAAAGCTGTGCGGCTAAAACGCTCATCACAATACTCCTATATGGAGGAATTGGAAAGGCATGAAATCAAGGTCAGGTAACATCAAGCTAGTTGTTTACCTACAGATTCTTCAATCCAGCTCTTTATGGAGGGGTGAAAGGGATTTTGGAATCATTTTAGATTTAGTTTTTTATCTGTACCGAGCTTGACTGGCAAGATTGCAGTAGAGGAAGGTTATAAATAGCAGATAAAGCTCGTATAAAATGTGCCAGTGACATGAATTCCAGAGTACACGGCTGACTCGGATGAAAGACAGAAACATATTGCAAGCCAGGACTAAAAAAGGGGAAGGAGTATCACTCCTGCCAGTGAATGGAATGGTCATAAATTTGTCGGTTTTGAGCTGAGTTCATATCCTGTCTTGTCTTTCATTGTAAAGTCTGAGATGAATTACAGCTATATGTTTGCACATCATTGTGGTTGTGATTCTATAGCGTGGAGCCAGCACACAAACCGCCACTTACACACAACTTTCGATCACACCATCCAGTTATTGTAGTCTGCACTGTGATTGCTTCACTTTTGGCTATGTATAGGTGGCACAATATCAAAAGAAAAATTAACATACTTTTTTTTTTCATTCACAAATAATAAAAATCAATAGTAGACTGGATCAGTAGACTGCCTGAAAAGTAGACTAAAATTCTGGGTTAAAAATAAACCAACTTGGGTTATTTGGCAACCCAGCACTGGGTAAATATTGGACAGAACACATGCTGTTTTTTAACTGTTTTTACCAAACATGCTGGGTTATCTTATATAAGTCGACTGATGTTTAAAAATTATTATATTTCCGGCTTAAAATGGATTGGAATTTATAAAAATAAACACAGTACTACTAGAGGGAACAGCAAGAATCAAAAGAAGAACATCTATTATTAAGCAAGAACACATGGACAAAATACAAGACAAATTGAATTTATTTGGGTGAATACAACATAGTTTACAACATTACACACATTTAAAATTGTTTAACAAGCATTTTAGACATTAAAAATGTAATTAAAAAAATGTACACTAAAATTGTAATTTTAGTGTATCTAATCATTCTTTGTAATCATTTTTTACCAAAATAGCGTTGATTCTCATGTCGCTGTGTCGCTGAAATCTGAGCTGGTGAAGGGCTGCTATTCACCGGGTTAACTGCGAACTTCAGACTGCGGCCTTGCGTTTTACGTATAGCTGAAAGATGCCATGAATGACTCCAAAAACTGCCCATAAACAAACAGTATGGACATTAGAGAACATATTTTAAGATTAAACTCAGTACAATAAAGAATAAACTCTAATAAATTAATTTTATGCAAGGCAAAAAGTGTTTTAATCCTGCAAAACAACCGCTGCTGACGCAGCTGACTGACATCTTGTCCTTATGTTGCATTACGTAAAATAAAACAATTTACAAAACAATCTTAATTTACAAATTAAATCAAATGTATACAAACTTACGTCATTTCCCTGAAGAAGTGCAAATCAGCAGAGCTGAGAACCACTCACTCCTGTAGACTGACTGTAACTTAGCAACTGGGTTGTTTCATCAGAGACGGGCTCAACCCAGCGGTTGGGTAGAAAAAAAAGAACCCAGCGATTTAAAAATGATCCAGCAGCTTAGTTACAGGAAAGACTACCCAGCACCTGCGTGAAAAAATATTAAAAATAACCCAATAAAATTACCCAACAAGTTGAACCCAGCATTTGGGTTAAAAAAATAACCCAGCACCTGGGAAAAAATATTAAAAAATAACCCAATAAAATGACCCAATGGGCTGAACCCAGCATTTGGGTAAAAAAAAAAAAAAAAAAATAACCCAGCATTTTGTTTTAGAGTGTAGTAACAGTCTGCCTCATGAACATTTCATCACTTTATTAATAAGGTTTAGAATTTGATCCAGCCTGTGTGTATACAAGAAACGAGACAAGGTAAATATTAAAAACACAAACAACCCAGCTCAGAGGCTCCACAGTGATTGTACAGTCTTTATGGTATCCTGCATTTATGAGTATGACATGGACAATTATCACACCAGACCCGAAAACCCATCTCTAACCATTCCACTGTACGGGGTATAGTACTGCCAGAGGCGGGCCTGGTCATAGAGCCATAAACAGATAATAACTTAATGGCAGACCAATTTGGAAGCAGCTGGAAGCAGGTCTGTAGAAAGCAGCTGTTTTAACTCAGACATACACACATGGACATATAGTGTATGCATGCACTGGCACACTTACACACCACCACAACAACCACAAGACATCTGATATCTGCTGCTTGGCTTATTATATTTGCCTTTTATACATGATTAGTGAATATATCTTATTCTTTTATTGTCTAAATGTGTGCAGACACACACTCGAACACATTGCTCATAATAATTTAACCTCTGTGCATGCTCTGAAGCATCTCATACAAAAATACACATACAGTGGCATGGAGCAAAAAAATTAATGTAGCAATTTTTGAATTTAGAATTAACTCTGTGTCTCATATTCGAAATATGTCAAACCTTCAAAAGGCAAACTAATAACGTCTATAATTGTTGATTATGATGGAACTTTGTAACATCATGATGAACTAAGAAGAGTGACAACTTTTAATGATTTTGTAAATGAGATTGAATTTAGACTGATTTAATACAACAGTTAAATAACCAAGAAGTTCGTATTAAGTGACTTACATTGTGTGACTATAACACTATTGCATGATTTTGCTCTATTTTGTTGTCAAAAAATAGTTTGAAACAAGTCACAACTGAGCCCCTGCGCATCTCCAAACACAGCGGTGTTGTGTTTATGAATGAACGTGCATTTTTAAAAGAATCTGTTGAGTCAGTGATTCAATTTTCCATACATAAAGACAGTCACTTGCTTTATTCCTGAATGAATCAGCCATTCAAACGAATCAAATGAATGAATGATTCAGTAATTAAATCAGTGACTTGCCGCCACTTACTGGCAGATTTACTTTCATTTTTAAAGTATCTTTTCAGTTATTTAAATCATTTAATATTTCTGTGTTCAACATTGTATATTTAAAACATTAATCTTAGCTTGAATTTATGAATTTAATTGCACTCATGCCACCTCTGAGCCTCATTAAACATGAAAATACACCTACAAGCCACTTTTGTGTTCTTTTGTGCCACCTCTGTAGTACAAATGAATTGTTAATACTGATTTTATTTGATTGGTAACTTATTCTTATTGTACTTGTTCTTATTCTGTTGTTTTACTTGGGCATAAAAAGCCTATAAAATATGATTTTTAAAAAGAAATTGACATAAAAGATGACATACTTTTAATAAACGTAGAAAAATGCAATTACAAAGGTAAAAACAAAATGTAACATTTTCGGAGGCGAAAACTCCCACTGTAACGTTACCTGCTGGTGTTGCTGTTGAACAATGTTTCTTTAGAAAAGCGAATTATTTGTTACTTTGTTAATGCTGTATTTTGTAATATTGGCGTTGTTTTGTTTTTGTACTAAGAATTTTTTTCTGTACTATGATTTTTTTTTTTACTGCCTCCCTTGCTTCCTCAGAGGAAACGCCCCTGATATATGCATAGATATAAAATATGTAGGCAAGAAAAATGGAAATGCCAGTGGCTAATTAGTGTGACAGTATAATTTTCTCAATTTCTAATATATCATGACCTGATTCTTGTCTACCTGTGTTCTTTTGTCTAGACTTTCTTCAAAACACAGCTTTGAATAAACAAGGTAAGATCTTCTAAATTTCACAATAATTTCCTGGTGGATTAATTAAAAGGGAGCAAATCTCGACTGGCATATAAACAAATATTCACGTCGACAATGTGAATTAAACCAGGTTATTTACATAAATCTAGGTTAGCTCAATTTATATTCAAACCTCACAACACTATGAATATCACTCATTACCTATGCCACGCTTTTCCCTTTTGTGGTGCACTGTAAGGGTTAAAACGTACATTTGCAAATGTCTCTTTGATTGCAGTTTCAGAATGTACAGCTATAGCCATATATCTGCCAGACCATTGGGGCGGAACTGAATTCATAACCCCATTGGACCAACAGTCCCATTCCTCATTAGTTCAGCCTAACTTCATGGGAATAAGACATCTCAATGAAGATCCATTTCATTTGGTTTAGAAAGCTAACAGCTTATGCATATGGTCTCACCGTTACTTTGTCCAGAACCCATTAGCATTCTTAAACTGTAAATATATCAATGCATTTGATATGTGGTAAAGCGGTGCATTAATATTTCTATGTGTGGATCAGAGGACAGTTATGGTCACATAGCTGCAGGACACACATTGCCCTCTGCTGGTCGCTGGAGCACTCGTCTGCGGTCTGGGACGACATGTCTAAAGTCCTCATTAGAAAACCGTTGTGCACGTTCCCGCGGCCACAAGCTAAGATACTGTAATTTTGTGGCTTGGACGGCTCCGCTCTCTCGCAGGAGTTCTCCGCTCCACTTACTGATTTACTGTACTGATCTCATAAGCACAACTCAGACTGTTCATATTACTGCTGTCCACCCCAAACACAATACATCAATCAAACCCACACCTGTAATATTGCTTTTTTTAAAACACTTGCATTACTCAGGGAATATGAGAGTTGGCAGCTTGGAAACAAAATTCAAGTCTTATCATTCCTGTATTGACTTGTAAGCCTATTTTAAGGCTGAGACGGCAGCATCCTCTGCAAAAATAAAATCCTGTGGGTAATGGTTTGTGTCAAAACACAAGGAACCAACCATTTGTTTGAGTTAAACTAAGCAATACGTCTAAACACAGCTTGTTACACATACACATTCAAAGAAACACACATTCTTAATACCTATTTAATGACTAGTGTGCCTGGAACGGCTCAGAAGGAGAGAAACCAACCTCACCAAAACAGTTCAGATACTTCCTTATCTGTTAACTATGATAATATTATAGGGGGGGAAAGACACTGTCCTTATAGAAGCCAATGAAATAGATCCACTTATGGATCACGTTCTCTGTTAGTCACACAGATAGCCTTTCACAATAAAGACAAGTAATTAAACAGCACAGAAAGCAAATTATGCGGTCTATCTAACTTGATTGTGTTGTCTGAGTGAACCAATTTATTGCAACTCTATACCTTTTGGAAAATGTACAAAGATTCCCAAGGAGAGAAAGAGAGAGCTTGTATTGTGCTCGTCCTCTATCAGGCATCTCAGTCCAAAAAACTCACAATAGCAACTTCATAACGGAGTAAAAAACAACCCCGGGCTGCATACCTTCACTAGCTCTTATTCACAGCTGTGAGAACAAGGCACATAATCCCTCATTTGCTCTTCCTATTGCACAGATTTAAAAGAAGTACTTGGAAAATTAACTTTGAGTATTTCTGACTATTACAAAGTCATTTGGACATGCTGGTTATGACAAATGCTATATTTTACACTATAGTACAAAAAAACTGCGTCAGAATTGGCATATAAACGACAAAAGTGCATTTAGAGAGGCCGTTTAAAGGCGTACACTGTAAAAAAACAATTTGTTGTCAACTTAAAATAATTTGTAACCTGGCTGCCTTAATTTTAAGGTCAGTCAACTCAAAAAAAGTTTATTCAACTTGAAATGTTAAATTGTAGTGACAACTTAGATATTTGAGTTGAATCAACTTAACATTTAAGGCAGCTGGGTTACTTACCCATCTGTTAAGTTTAACAAACACAAATATCTGTTACTTAGTACAACTTAACATTTCAAGTTGACTAAACTTATTTTATTTAACTGAACTTAAAATTTTAAGGCAGCAGGGTAACAAATTATTTTAAGCTGATTCAACAAATTGTGTTTTTTATTTTTTACAGTGTAGTTCACCCAAAAATGAAAATTCTGTGATTACTCAACCTCATGTTGTTTCAGAACACAAATTAATATATTTTTGATTAAATCCGATGGCTTTCTAACCTTGCACAGACAGCAACGCAGTTACTACGTGGTACTGTTGTGAAAATACATTATTTTACTTTTCTTTGCGCAAAGTATTCTTGTAGCTTCATGAAATTAAGGTTGAATCGCTGATGTCACATGGACTATTTTGAAGGTCTTACTATCTTTTTGGGTCTTGAATGTGTCAGTTGCATTGCTGTCTATGCAGGGTCAGAAAGATCTTGGATTTCATCAAGAATATCTTAATTTGTGTTCTGAAGATGAATAAGGGTCTTACGGGTTTGGAACGACATGAGGGTGAGAAATTATTGGCAGAATTTCTATTTTTTGGGTGAACTATCCCTTTAAAGGTACAGTTGAAGTCAAAAGTTTGCATAAACGTTGCAGAATCTGCAAAATATTAATTATTTTACCAAAAGAAGAGGAATCAGCATGTTATTTTTTATTTAGCACTGACCTGAATAAGATATTTCACATAAAAGACGTATACATCCACAGTTCACAAGAAAAAAATAATAGCTGAATTTTATATAAATTACCTTTTTCAAAACTTTACACACACTTGATTCTCAATACTATGTTGCTACCTGAATGATCCACAGCGGTTTTTATTTATTTTTATTTTTTTTGTTTAGTGATAGTTGGTTATGAGTCCCTTGTTTGTCCTGAACAGTTAAACTGCCTGCTGTTCTTCAGAAAAGTCCTTCAGGTTCCACAAATTCTTTGGTTTTTCAGCATTTTTGTGTATTTGAACCCTTTCCAACAATGACTGTATGATTTTGAGATCCATCTTTTCACACTGAGGACAACTGAGGGACTCATATGCAACTACCACAGAAGCTTCAAATGCTCACTGATGCTTCAAAAGGAAAAACAATGCATTAAGAGCCCTGAAATTGAAGATCAGGGTAAATTTAACTTATTTTGTCTACTGGGGAACAAGTAATCATCTTTTATAGCTTCTGAAGGGCAATACTAAATGGGGGGAAAAAAAGATATTTAGGGAAAATAAGAAAAATGTACACATCCTCATTTCGTTCAAAAGTTTTCACCCCCCGGCTCTTAATGCATTCTGATTCCTTCTAAAGCACCACTGGCAAATAGTTTTGTTTTGTTGTTTGAAAGAACAAATGGTATTTACCAAATGGGGCAAGAAAAAAATAAAAAACCTTAATTCTCTAAAAACCAGCATGACCAAAAAACAGATAATTGGAGATTTCTGAAACATAACGAAAAAATCTACTTAAAGTTACTGTTAAGTTACTGTTTCTCTAATGTCATGATTGATAAACGTACGTCACAGCAGTCTCCCGCCAAAATGGTTTGGCACGTGTATGCCAAGGTTTCAAATACTCTGCTCTAAACTGTAAATGTGACTAATGGGAAACGTCTCCTTGTCTCAGCTGTGAATGTTCATGAGCTGCAGTCAGAATGCTGAAGCTTCTCTCCCGTGGGAATTCAAATAAAATCATCATTGTTGAAAGATTTCGGCGTGAATGCCAAAGGCAATGATTTGCATGGAGTCCTCTTAACCATTTGCAGTGCAAATGTTTGCTTTCCTCAGGCCAGTTCAGCATTTGCTGTACACATATTCTAGAGTATGTATTTATACATACTCTATGTTTTAAAGTGCAAAACTGTTGCCACTCCAACTGCAGACATGACATATTTCCAAGTTTAGCTTGAAGTCGCTGACTGGGTTGTTTTAATATAGCCTGAGTCTGAGAGAACGAGGCGGGTGTTGTAATGAAATAAGCCTGCAATTAATTACGATTATTGCTGGTATCATTTACACGACTCCAGTTATAAATCATTGAAGTTGTTTACCACAGAAACGCAACTTAAAAAGTTCTCAGCAAAGTGTTTCTTCCAGACCTCTTTCTAACAGCCAAGGAGGCAAGGACATGGATAAACAAACAACTCAGCGTTCTACATCAGAGCCCATGGCGTATGAAGATAACGCACTAAATTATTAAAAGCTCAGTTGATTAGACTGTTGTGCCACAGTCGTTGTGCTATTTTCATCCTAGGCTCAGGTCATACACACCAGCTCTGATTTCACGCGCACACACAGAGACCCCGCATGTACAAACTGTCTCCAGCGCTTCCGTGGAGCCCACTTGCACTTGCCCCAGGTTGCAACCTTTCTAAAATCTCCATTTTGACCTGACAAGTTTAAACAAAGCAATTTCAGGCGCAGCTGCACCTGCCGTGTCCACAAACGTCCTCTGCGCTGTCTAGCGGGAAGACAATCATTTGTCTCGTTACACGGCTGAAATGAGCTCAGGATCTCTTTGGCTTGCTTGCAGTGCGTGTGTGTTTGGACGGAAATTGGCGTAAAGAAAATATGTTGTGCAGATGGTGAAAAAGTGCACAAAAACAGTGCACACCATAATTGAGCTATTATATGCCGTTCAGATGCTTCAAAAACATTGCATTTAGTGTAGCGCAAAGACATATGCTGTAGTAGTTTAGACATACCAGAAACACAAAGACTCCAAAAAGCAAATCTATCTGTATCTGATACTGAGATACTGTTGCGTACATTGAAATTCTGAGAGACCACTGGATCGCCATTTGCAATCTTCATGAATATGGATGTTTCCCTATTTTCTTTCACAAGGACAAACGAATAAAAAAGGAAAAAGATATTAGCTTAGAGCGTTAAATGATTTGGGGCTTTTTGAGCTTCTCACATGGGTGTGAGTGGGTTTTAACAGTGCTGAGGGACCTTTAAAGATAAGTGAGATTTGAGGAAGGATTTGAATAATGGCTGATGTGAAGACCGCTGGAAGGGAAGAGACACATGCATGGCTGTATACCAAGCACACAGAGGAGGGTAGAATAACAGAAATACATAAAAATTATTTGAAAAAAAAAAATATATATATATATATATTCTATTGTAACCATAGCTGTTTTTTGACAATTAAATTGGGTAAATGAAACTGTCCACTATAAAGAGAAGAAAACTCTAGTTTAAAAAATACTAAGGTCTTAGATCTTCATACGAAAAAAACATAATAATTTTCACAAAAAGTTCATGACTAGTGTTAATAGCATATCCTACCATATTCTCCTTATTCTCTATTTTTCTCTATTTTTAACTAAACATTAAACATCAACATATTCACAATTAATATATTAATATAATTAAGTAATTTTATAATTCATGTAACAACATGAACATACACACATATATATATATATATATATATTTTTAGATTTACAATTATATTTTCAGAATTATAACTATGTATACATGATTTACATTACATTTATATATTCAGACTTATATCTATATATTGCAATTTATATTTATATATTCAGAATTATAACTACATATTCACAATGTATACATTTATATATTCAGACTTAACTATATATTCAGATTTACTTTCATATATTCATGATTTTTATCTTTATATTATGATTTATATTTATATATTCTATATTTATATATTTATAATTACACATTCAGATTTACTTCTATACATTCATGATTTACATTAATATATTAAGATTTTTATCTTTATATTCTGATTTATAAATAAATATTCTGATTTACATGTATATGTTCATATTTATAAAAATACTTTCTAAATTCTATATGTTCACAATTTGCATTTATATATTCATATTTACATTTATATATTCTGAATTTTTAAATATGTCTTCCGATTTATAATTATATTTTCAGAATTAAAACTATATATTCATGATTTACTTATGTACAACCTACTGTTATGCATTCTGATTTGTAAATAATTATTCTGATTTTCCTTTATGTATTCACAATTTCATTTATATATATATTCAGATTTATAAAAATATATTCTGATTTACTTCTGTATATTCACAATTTATATTTGCATATTCAGATTTAGAATTTTATTTTCTATTTGGCGCTTCTAATAATAATAATAATAATAATAATATTTCCAGAGTAAATGTTAATTTTAAACCACATTTATGTGTAGATATATATATTTATTTATTAATATTAATTTATTCATGTTAAAACCCATATCATAAAAGAATGTTTATCAGTTTCTTCAGTAACATTGCATTCAGTGCAGCACAAAACACATTTTTAAACATACCAGTATAAAGTGCTCATCATAAAAGAGGTGTACTGAAGATACTGTATGCATAAATAGCATTTGTAATGCATTTTTGAATAAATTAATACATCCAGGCGAAACAGAATGAGCGCCATGTCACTGACCCACATGCATTTGGTTCATTTGGGTATTTAAAATGTCATTTGGCTAACCTCCAAACTCAGTTTGTTACCATTCATGCATGCTAATTAAAGCAGGCTAACATGGGTTTTAGCATTATGAGGGTTAATCCATTTGTCTCCCTATTTGAAAAGCTCCATTATTATGATTTTTAAAAAGCGGATCGACTTTCCCTTCTCAGTTTCTTCTCTGGGCCTAAGGGGCCTGTTGCTAGGCAATAGTGGCTATCTCTGAGGTGACGTGATCTCCCATGGGCCTGCTTCTCACTCATCACCCTCCACATAAAGACATATGCGCGCACACACTCGCAGAAACACACAGATAGGCGAAGGCTCACACAGACATATGCATAGAGAAAGAAATGAAAGAGAAAGTAAGCAGGCCAAAGATAACAAGGCGAAAACAGAGAGAGAGAGAGAAAGTGCGATTTAAACACGTTCACGCTATCACATTACTTCCTCTCGACTTGTGTCCTTATCTCTAGCAGCCTGTTCTCACTCACTCATTGCAGTGCTGTGAGGGGCTTCCTCACACAGGCCAGTGGACCCGGCACACCACAGGCCCTGGAGGACAGGCAGATGGCTTTAATGAGGGAGCCATGGGTGTAAGGGCGGGCATCTGGTTGTCTCCCCTCTCTCCCATCACCTCTTCTCCTCTCCAGAGCTGTGAACGGAGCACTTCAGGCATTCATCAGCCAGAAATTAGCCGAGACATGACGTGAGAAAAATTCATCACGAATGCTTGAAACAGCAGGCCCCTCGGCGAGATTTAGGCTTCAAATTTATTCACCGCTTCTTAGGATTCTGCAGGGATGGTGAAAGTGTGTGAACCAGGGTGGCGGGTTAGGTACTGCCAGGGGAAGTTAGAATAAGTTTTAGCAACTTTAAATGGCTCAAAAAGTATGGAATCCAATGACAGAAAAACATTAAGTAAAAGAAAATGTCATTTAAAAGCGACATATCATGAAAATCTGACTTTTTCCATGTTTAAGTGCTATAGTCGGGTCCCCGGTGCATCTACCAACCCAGAAAACGTGAAAAAGGACAACCAAGTAACTAACTGTTTTGGTAAACCTTTCTCTGCAAGCATGTGAAAAAAACAAGCTGCTCAGATTTCACTTTCCCAGTGACGTGTTAAGGGGATCTTATTATAATATTACCGCCTCTGAATCAGCACGTTTCCACCCACGGCGTGCCATTACGTATTGCAAGCAATGGAAAAAGTTTGAGCAAAGCATGCTAACTGTTCTGTCGTTGGCTGCACAGAGGAGCACAGAGACAAGAGAGCAGTGGATTTATTGATTTATTTACTGTATATTACGCTGCCACACAGATCGTATATAAACATACAATTTCTTTCTCAGCTGTTTACCCTCACAGACATAACTGACTGTTTTTGTAGCTCATTTGTGTTTTTAACTTAAACTTGTGTGTATTTGACAGTTTAAGCACAATAAAACATGAAAGAGAACTTAGTTTAGTACTCACATGCTATATAACAGCTGCTTTAGAAGTTTAGGCTATTCTGGCTTTAAACGCATGATTTTATTGCGATAGACATGATGATCACAACCAAACAGATGTTTTTTGGCAGGTATCTGAGGTAAAAGCTGTAAAGGCACAGCCCTATTCTGGAAAAGGAGGCGGGTAGCAGCAGCTCATTTGCATTTAAAAAGACATGCACGAAAATAGCATATTTCTGCTTCCACTCAAGAGGCATTTTTAAAATGATATAATAAGTTATCTGTGGGGTATTTTGAGATAAAACTTCAGACACATTCTGGGGACACCTGAGACATATATTACATCATGTAAAAAGGGGCATAATAGGTCACCTTTAATACTACTGCTATTTAATTCAAATTCAAGAACATATTAGGTGTTCCATTACTCAGTGAGCTGCCTACAAAGGCAGTAGTCACATGTCTACCAAAGCATTTTTTTTCTGAGGCTAGCATATTTTGTTAGTTGTTTCCAATGGGAGTGGCAAGTTATTAACATGTTATGAGGCACTCATCATGCTCCTGCCTTTTTTGGTTTTGTTTTTTTTCACAGTGAGCACTGCATGCTCTCCTTTTTTTTTTGTCCACCAAAGCAGTTTTAGCCAGCTGAAAGTGTCAGGTACACTGTAAAAAACAATTTGTTGAGTCAACTTAAAATAATTTGTAACCTGGCTGCCTTATTTTTTGAAGTTTTTTTTAATTTTTAAGTTTAGTCAACTCGAAAAAAGTCTATTCAACTCGAAACATGAAATTATACTAAGTGACAACTTAGATGTTTGAGTTTAATCAACTTAAAATTTTAAGGCAGCAGGGTAACAAATTATTTTAAGCAGACTCAACAAATTGTTTTTTATTTTTTACAGTGTACTGTGCTGAAAACGCCTTGCTGTGAACAGTTGAAGGCGCTTCTGATTTATGTTTTTCAGTTGAGATGCTTTGGCTGCTATGATATGGAATATTCACAGAAGTGTGTAACTAGCATCTGATTTTGCAGATTTATTTATAAATATACAAATGTTGACAATATAAAGTACTTGCTATGGCCCTTGTTTTAAAGGGGTCATTGGATGCCCATTTTCCACAAGTTGATATGATTCTTTAGAGTCTTAAAAAGGTTTACATTTCTCAATGGTAGTGTAAAACAACACCTTTTTTACCTTGTCAAAAACGGCTCTGTTCAAGGCGATGAATTTCAGTGAATGTCCCTTTAAATGCTAATGAGCTCTGCTCACCCCGCCCCTCTCTTCCGTGGGGTGTTGGGACTGTAAACTTTAGCCACATTTAGCCATGAAACTTGCTAACTAGCACATTATTAGGAAAGGCGATTTGCAACGATTCATAAAAAAAACCGTTATACTCATTACTTCTGTAGGTAAAGCTGAATCACAAATGATCTGCACGAACTTAAACGCCTGTAGGTAGATCGGGGCACATTCCCTTCGAAAACAAAAGTAATCCACTGCGTCTTCAGCGGCTCAGATGTCGGGAGTAAATAACGACTGCTATGTTCATTACATCCAACAACACTCCACCTCAGATGCTTAGGAGCCATCCTTGTCCACCCCTCCTTAGGCTTTGAAACAATGGTGGGAATTTTTATCATTATAGGGTGGTTGTGTACACACACTGCCAACACACATTTATGTTCAAAGAACATGTAAAAGTGAATTTTGCATCCAATGATTTTGTTTTGTTGTTTGCTTCTTGTTGTCATCTGTTGCTGTTGTACAAGGACAATGTGGCAGTTGGTCGGTGTGGAATTAATACACTGTGATTGGACGGATGACTAAAAAGTGACAGTGATGGGCACTGCGTTTTACCCAAAGATAAATATTTGTCAACTCTCGATGCCGAGCACTATGAAAAAAAATGCTCAGTTTTGTAATGCTCCTGGCTTTTTAGAAAATGTGGCGCTCATTAAAGAAAAAAAAAACATCATTATGTATGTACAGTGTCACATGCAGTCATTTAAACTACAGTTCAAAAGTTTGGGTTGTTAAGATTTTTATCATTTTTTTTTTAAGTCTCTTGTGCTCACCAGGACTATTTGAACAGTAAAAAGATTGTGAATCATCATCATTATTATTATTTATATATATATACAACAGTTCTTTCTGGTCCTCAAATCTGATTGGCTGAGAGAAGTGTGATATTATAGTGATATCGTAACTCCAGCTATTTCACCGCTTGCATCAATGCGCTTGTGGTATTTCTCACAGCGAGTGGCATGGCAGACACCCAAATCCACTATAGTTGCCATTGGCTCTATAGTGGTTAAACATGAGAGATAATTCATTTTGGGCTAAATCTTATCGCGTTATATTTTATGTAACATTAATGCTGTATATCAGAGCGCTGCCTTTGTACTTTTGACCAAGTTGCCTAGCGACTTTTATAATGGCTGTTGTTGATTAAATAATATTATTCAATAAATAATATTTTATATAAATAATCATCATATTTAATCATGGTATTTAGTATATTGAAATGGTGCATGTGTTCGTGATGAGGATTTTAGTTGCACTATTCCGCCATTAGATGGCGACAACAGACAGTTTTTATGAGTGAGTCAGCAGTAAAGACTTTTATATTGAAAGAGACTGAAACTGGGTTGTAAACAAGCAAGTTTTTTTTTTTTTTCAACTTTCAACAACACCTTGTCATCGAAAATCACTCTCAACACACGAAAGGATAGTATGACAAAGATATCGCTTTCCACAACAGACATTGAGGCTAATGTTTTATTGTGAATATGAGACTGAGCTGAAAAATGAATGCTGTATCAGATGCAGGTAATCACACCTGCTCAGTCCATTCCTCTCTCATAATACTCTGCATACTGTAATACAGTGAGATTTTAATTCAGTAATACAATGTTTTTGAATTAGTAACAGAGGCTTGGGCTCAGCTGTCAAACTGAGATTTGAATCCATAGCGGAAAAAGTAGTTTTTAAATGCACTCCGTTGTTGTTTATGTACTTACACACTTGTGCCGTCAAACTGTTGTATAAACACAATATCAGAATACTCTTGCCACAAATTTTTGAACGTTAGTTTAACATTGTGTATTGTTTTGATCTATAACTTATGAAAAACTGCAGATTGTTCCTCTCACATGGAGTGTTCCATATCAGTCACTTATGAGTTTTCATGACAGTTAGTAAGCAGCCTGTGTAGGCTGGAGGCAGCATACTGGGTTTTCGAACAGAGCTTTAGTGTGTGCCAATGTTTTAAGAGGAATGTTTAAGACAAATAACAGTGAATGGTAGTCTGAGGGCTCAAGCCAGTTCCACTAGTGCCAAAGGGCCAGCAAAGACTGAGTGAATGTACAAACTGCATGAAACAGAGCCCCCATTCAGCGCTTAGCACGACATGACAGCCTATGTCTGCTGAACATGGCTGTGCAAACACACACTCGCACAAGAAAACCTCCAGTTGGTTTTCAGCAAAGCCAGTAAAGTCCCCATCAGCAGAGTGTTTATCTGATCTCGGTTCAGAGGCCCCAAACAGGCCTGACTGTGGACCATCTCCACAGCCATGATGAGAGACATGAGCCTGGATCCTGTGTCCATCCTCAGAGTGGCTAATCCATCTATCATGTCCAGCGCTGATAACCTCCTCCATGTTTGGCCTCTCATGTCACCGCTGCTTTGTACACTTATCTGCACCATAATGTTGGGTTGTGGGGGATCAGAGAGTGTTAAGTATAGCTAGCATCAGGGCAGAATTGTCTTGCGTGGCGTATGTTGGGTGGTTGTCCTAGAATGGGTCAATGACATTATGGTCACTTTCTGTACTATCTATATATTCAAAATATATTTTAAAAACACATAACAATGACACGAATACGCGTTTTCTAGGATAGGCATGTTTTAATTTTTGTATAATAATAAAAATACCTATTATTTTATTTTGTATCATTTATTTTATTATTATAATTATTATTATCATTTATTTATTTTTATTTATTTGATTTATAAAATCATGGTGTCAGCTGTTCTGTCATCTAGTGTTGTTTTCACAAACTAAACCAAAAACTATAAAAAAGAAAGAAAATGAATAGAAAGTAAGTTTTCAATTAAAATAAAGCTAAAATAAAAACAATAAACTAAAATTAGATGAAAACCTAAATGAAAACATATTAAAATAAATTGGACTTATACAAGTGTGTTGATAATAATAATAATAAGAAGAAGAAGAAGAAGAAAAATAATTTTATTTTATTTTATTTGTGGCATATAAAATCATGGTGTCAGCTGTTCTGATCTAGTGTTGTTTTCACAAACTAAACCGAAAACAATTAAAAAAAAAAAATACAGAATATAGAAAATACAAAGAAAGGAAATACTAATAATTACTAATAATTACTACTACTACTAATGATAATAATACTACTAATAATATTTTTTTTTTAATTTTTTTTGTATATTATATTTTTTGTGCAATATATGTATAATTTTTATTTTATTTATCTTATTTTATTTTTTGTGAGGCATAAAATCATGGTGTCAGCTGTTCTGTTATCTAGTGTTGTTTTCACAAACTAAACTGAAAACAATAAAATAAATAAATAAATAAAATAAAATACAAAAAAGGAAAAAAAGTTGAAGTATTAAAATACTAATAAATACTACTACTAATAATGATGATAATAATAATACCTTTCCTGAGCATGTTATTATTTTTTTGTATAATAATAAAATTCCTTATTTTATTTTATTTTTTTATTTATCTTATTTTATTTTTTGTGAGGCATAAAATCATGGTGTTAACTGTTTTGTTATCTAGTGTTTTTATAAAGTAAACTGAAAACAATTTTAAGAAAGAAAGAATGTTTTCAATTAAAATAAAGCTCAAATAAAATTAAAAAATACAATAAAGTAAAATTAGATAACCTAAATAAAAACAAATACATAAACTGACATTATACAGGTTTAAGTTTTTTTATTTTATTTAATTTTATTAGTTTTATTAATTTATTAGCATAAAATCGTGGTGTCAGCTGTTCTGAAAAAGAAAAAAAGAGAAAATGCAAAGAAAGGAAAAAAGAAAGAACGTTTTCAAGTTTAAGTTGAAGTATTAAAATACTAATAAAGAATCATTATGATAATAATAATACCTTTCCTGAGCATGTTTTTATTTTTTGTATAATAATAAAAACTCCCTATTTTATTTTTTGTTTTGTTTTGTTTGTTTTATGTTTTTGTGGGGCATAAAATCATGGTGTTAACTGTTCTGTTGTCTAGTGTTGTATTTATAAACTAAACTGAAAACCATTTTTAAGAAAGAAAGTTTAAATTAAAATAAAGCTCAAATAAATAAAACAAATACAATAAAATAAAATTAGATGAAAAACCTAAATGAAAGCAAACTGAAATTATACAAGTTTAAGTTAAAGCTGATTTTATTTTAGTTTCCTTTATTTTACTTTATTTATTTATTTATTAATTTTTTTGTGGGGCATAAAATCATGGTGTCAGCTACTACTACTACTACTAAGGACAAAAGTACATAAAGTTACTAACTTTTTAAATTGAAATGTAAACTGAAAATATAAAAATAAAAGTTAATTAAAAATTATAATAGATTGCATAATAGAGCATAAAAAATAACATAAGATTGCTGTTATAATCAAGAAAAAAACATAATTAAAATAATGAAATTCTTGAAAATAAATCCCTTTTTTTGTTTTTGTTTTTTACAAACATAATTGTGGTCCAATATGCGGGGGAAAAAACAAACAAACTGAATAACATAAAATAACTATGTCAAGGTCAGTATCGTAAAATATTAGAAAATAATAAAAATGTAAATATGTAATGATATATCTAAATTAATAGCCTTGCAAAATATATTTAAAACCCTTTTTAAAAAATGCTTTAGTGTTTAAGATGTGTACACTCACATGACAACATGATCCAAAAAACAGGGACTGATTTACTGTATTAATATGAATGAATTTTAAATTTTTTTCCCACGTGTTTTACCTTATTTAGTATTTCCATCTGCATTGGGTTGTGTTTTAGGGTTAACAGTAAAATGAATAGATACTGTCCTGACAGTCCTGTTTTGTTTTGTTTTGATATGATGCGAAATGAATACAAAGAGTATATTTAAGAACTTGACACATGTTAAACTCGAGTTTTAAAAGACCCACTTGTGCAACTGCCCTGTTGTCCAACGTGGGAAAAGTGTAGTGCTGAGTGGGAAAACTTGTGAATGTGACGCAGAGCTCAATGTCTGTGAATTCAATATGTGGTTGTCTTACACGTAAACAGCAAAGACATAAGACAAAGAAAAGTGAGTGAGAAGGAGAAATCACGGTGTGTATGAAAGCTATTGTTGACCACACTGATTAAGATTGAGTTCGCTGTGATTAGGACCCCTCAAACTTCTGGACAGATGCCCTCTGTGCTTTTTCCAGCCAAAGACGTGTCGCTTCACAAACACAAGCTTCTACATACAACATGATACACAAATATACATTATTTCCACAAACAAATGAAAAACAATACACACATTTCTTTCACACACACAAAAGATCTTTTTTTAAACTGCCCTAAGACAACAGGCTCCGGGTAACATTTGTTTCACAGCTGTGTGGGCACATCTGGGATGGCAGGAAATTCAGCGGCTGTCAGCGTGACGTGCAACGAATGTTTTCCAAGCACTTCAGAGGATGAGCTAAACTGCAAACCCCTTCCCCCTTCACCGTCTCCCACCCCTCTAGAATTTATGGAGTCCAGCAGCAAGTGGTTTTCATTAACGATGTCATCTTCTTAACAAATTGCTGCGTTGCTCTCGCAGCTGGGGTTGCGCTTATGGGGACTTATTATGTTATTTACCCCATATCGTGCTCCGTTTCGGCTGAATTAGAATAGTTTGAACTGTATCTGAAAGCTTTTTTCACCTTCTACATTATTGTTTATTTGTCTGGACTATGGGAATATATTTGTATGTAATGCATGCCAACCTAAACTGTTACAGAAATGTTCTTGGAAAGTTAAAATAAACATTTTTAATTTATTTTATATGTATCGCATATCATAGACTAAAAAGCTTATAATACACTTAAGTGAAATATGATTCAGATCAGGGTCATTTTATTATCATTGTGAAACTGTTGTTTTTTTATGTCAGTAGGTTTCATAGAATTTTATTTTAGTTTTAGTTATTTTAGTACAATTGTTAATTTTTTAAACTTAATTTTGGTGCAAATAATTTTATTAGAATATTTTACACTTAAAAATAAAGAATGCAAACACTCTTTGTTGCACTAAAATAATAAAAAAATGTTATTCTTACTAAGAACATTTTTTTGATTACTTTGATATACTGATTTCATTACTCAGAATTTATGGAGATTACAAAAAAATACAGAAATGATCTTGGAAAGTTAAAATAAAATATTTTTAATGGATTCATTTATTTTATATGCATTGTGTGTCATGAACCAACTATGCATTAAAAACCTTTATTAATACACAAGTAAAAATATGATTAAGATAAGGGTAGTTTTATTATCATTGTGATACTGTTATGGTTTTTATTAATATTTATGTAAACAGGTTTAATTTATTTTAATTTGTAGTTTTAGTTATTCCAGATGCACTTGCCTTGGCAACTAGCTGATATAAAATAAGATTGATTGATTGATTATTTTCCACATTTACATGCCTAATAAAAACATTTACATTTTGGAAAATTCTAACAATTCCACATCATACTGGTGTGAATTTTAGTGCAAATAATTTTATTTCAATTAAATTTCAATTATTTACATTTAAATGATTTATCTTTTTTAATATTATTCATTTGTTTTAATTTCAGTTGTAGTTTGTTATTTTAGTACATCAAAATAAACTTAAATAAAGTGCGTAATAAAAAAAAAACAGCATAAAGTGGCTGATCTAAAAGATTTATTTAAAAAAAATTATTTAAACAAAAACATTTACATTTTGGAAAATTACAACAATTCCATATCATACAGGTGTGAATCATTGTGCAAAAAAATTATTTAAATTGTAATTATTAAGAATACCTTAAACTTAAAAATAAATAAATCGTTGTGATACTGTTGTATTATTTTTTTTTTTTATATATATTTATATATTTTTTTATATATTTTTTTTATATTTTATATATATATTTTTTTTCAATAGGTTTCATTGATTGTAATTTCAGTTGTAGTTTTAGTTATTTTAGTACATAAAGATAAACTTGCTAGGTAAGTAGTAGCTGATCAAATTAATTAATTAATTACTTAATTAGATCAGCTACTTGATTGATTGATTGATTAATTGTTTAATGTAATAATTTAAACAAACAATTTACATTTTGGAAAATTAGAACAATTCCACATCATAAATGTGTGAATTTTGGTGCAAATAATTTTATTTAAATTATACTTAGGAATATTTTACACTTAAAAATAGAATCTGCAAAGGCTCTTTGTTACACAAAAAAATTACTCTTACCAAAAACACTTTTCACTAAATTTGATTCTTGAGATGACTTGAACTTGGAGTTTGTCTGTTAGTTGGCTAGTATTTCGAATAAATGTTACGAACGGTTAACTTGATCTTGATTTGATGTTCCTGAAAATATTTGGTGTAGTCATACAGTCAGATATTGTTACTTACTGTAACTGTGCAGCCCACTCACAGTGTATTTAATGGTCATTTTGGTGGCACCTGCAAAGACCTTCTTGGGTGGACCACATGTTCTTTTGCTGACGTGGTCATTCCTTGATTTTAACAGACTCGCATGTATTTGTTCTCTAAGGCTTTCTTCGGGGTGATGAACAATTGGATGTCTATTGATCCCTGTGCTGTGTGCAAAACAGCTGTGTCAGGCCAGGTGCAGTCAGTTCATTTCTTCTGTCTGAGGAACAATTTATACCATAACTCCTGCTGGATAAATCTTGGTTCTCAGCTGCCAAGGAAAACCAGATGAAAGCTGTTAATGCAGGGTGGCTTTGGAAACAAAAACGCCTCTCCATAAAGGTGTGGATTTCTTTCTCTGGATTTTTTATTTTGTATTTTTTTTTCCTCAGTTTCAGCTCACTTTCATGCTTATTTTCCTTGTCAGGCCCACAGCTGGACAGATGCTTCAAGTCACACCTCACTCCTCAGTCACAGAATATACATATTCTCTTTGTGAGATTTTCCATATTTCACTTTTGAAGAATGCACAATTATGACAGACTCATAATTATGCTGAAAAGTGAGCAGAGAGAATAATATTACATTTCAAAGACAGATACAGAGAGATGGAATTAAATGTTTGCTCAGTCTGCTACAAAACAGCTCAGCTTTAATTTACAAGTTAATGAATTCACAATGAGCAAATTGAGTTTTAATTTTCCCAACGCATACTTTTATTCATCTTAATCAGGGTTATTATAATTAACTAATACTAACTCTACATGCATAAAGCAATTTTTATACTTCAAATAAAACATTTGATCATCATTTGATCTTTCATTGATCAGAAACTTAAAGGGCACCTATGTTCCTTTATACAAAATGTAATATAGGTCTCAGGTGTCCCCAGAAAGTGTTTGTGAAGTTTCAGCTCAAAATACCCCACATATCGTTTATTATATAATTTTGAAAATGCATATTTTGAGTGGAAGCAGAAACGCGCTGTTTCCGCGCATCTCTCTTTAAATGCAAATGAGCTCTAGAAATTTTTGTTTGTTTTTTGCAACGATTACATATAAATGTCAGCTCTCCTATCGTCTCTCAGTCCCATAGTTACACATACAGTAACATTATGTCAGGGAAAGGTCTTTAAATTCTAATCAAGGAAATATTATACTGTTGTTGTCTTCTTTTTAAATAACTTCAGAAGTTGTGCTTGAACCATTTTGCGCAAAAAAAAAAGTTGAAAACTTGCTGTAGCTTGTGCGATTGATACTTTTTTTCGGTACTTTACTCTCAATACAAAAACATGTATTTCAGTAATAATAAAAAAAAAGTTGTCCAAAATTCTTAATTTTGAATTTTCTTTTCTTTTCTTTTGAATTTTTCTGATAATCAAATGAAGGCATTATAAACATTTCTTTATCGTTAGTCAAATGAAAATTAAACCCTTTTATTTTTTGGCAAACAAACAGAGGTTTACTGTTAAAATGAATACATGGAAGAAAATGTGTGTGAATATTCTGTTAAAAAAAATGTTAATAATAATTGTAGAATTTTTCTACAATTAAGTGGTTAATCTGGTTGTAATGTAATTTATTTTAATTTATTTTTATAATTTAATTGTTTTATTTAAATTGGCCAGAAATAGAAATATATAAAGACGTACATTATACTGTACAAAGTAATGCAAGAGTAATGTATTTCTGTTACACATCAAACCGTACTTTTGTTTTGACAGGTTGCGGTTAAGATTCTGTGTTTATACAGTATGATATGATGCTAGTTTTCTCAAATGAAACGGTGAAATTCACCTGAAATGACTCTCACAGCAGCTCTGGAGATGAAGTTAATGTGTTCATGTCGTCATATAATGAGACGCACAGGCCAAAAATCACCGCGAGCCTCACGTGTGATTCCGTATTGGTGTAGTAAACAAACTGTGTTTCCGCCATTAATACATACAGAGCAAAGCGGAACATGCAGGATTCATATTTAAAACCGTCTTTTTGCTTTTTACTATTCACAGACATTAGTCCATATCGCGATTCAAACTAAGTGACAGACCCAATTTTGATTTATTCATCTAAAAATGGACGAATTCCATGGCATTCCGCGCTATAGATTAAATTCCGTTTTTATGAATGGACTCCACGACCCCGTCCGTGTTTTCGCGGTGGAGAAATTGTAGATGCGCGTCCATGTAGAGGTGATAAGGTTTACATAATACAAAATATTAATAGTCTAAACGGGATGGTGAGGTGGGATAGTGGTTTTACAGGGTGGGTGCCATCCCTTCTGCATCCCCCCTCAATTCAAGCCCTGACTGTAAGTAGTGTGCTATACTGTTGGAAAGATCGAATTAATTAAGATTATTATCTATAAGAATTTCATCTTTGGTCATATAAATATCTGCAACTGCACCAAATTGCATATTTTTGCTCAATTTGGGCCTCAATTTGAGGTGTTTGTTTTTCCTTTTAAAGGATTTTTCACTACCAGGATAAAAATTTCCTGATTTACTCACCCCCATGTTGTCACGCTTAGACGAAGCACACAAACAACGACGTAAATAAACGAAAGGTATTTAATAAATCCAACAGGGAACACAGGAGACACTGGAACACAGGGTAGTAACATTAACGTCCGACAAGGCAAGAGGGGAAAACACACGCTATATATACACAGACTGATTACAACCACAGGTGCAGACAATAAGGGAAATACCAAAACACACAAAGCTGTAGGGGGAATTGACAGGAGAAACCAACTAAACAGTCCAGGGGAGTGACATTACCTCCCCCTCCCGGAAGGCGCGTCCTCGCGCCGACAAACAGGAAAACAAAATGTACAGTCCTAGGAGGGGGCTTCGGCGGAGGACGGACTCCCGGGAGGAGGGCAATAGATGGAGTCCAGGGTGGTGACGGAATAGTCCAAGGAGGTGATGATGGAGGGAGGAGCCAAGGAGGAGACAGGAGAGGGCTGGAGCAGGAGGAGCCAGGTGAGACCCAGACCGCAGCCATGATGGAACCCCACAGTGGAGCTGATGGAGGGAGGAGCCATGGTGGAGGAAGGGCTGACGACACCATGGGGCCGACCGACGGAGGCGGAGCAGGTGGTGGTAGAGCCCGAGGCGGAGACGGAGAGCCGATGATCCTGGGCGACACCGAGGATCCGGAGGGCCCAGGCGGAGCCCAAGGCTCTGGCGACCGAGGCGGAGGCGGAGATCCGGAGGTCCGCGGCGGAGCCAGAGCGACAGAGGACCGAGGCTGTGCCCGCGGGAGGGAGGAGGTCCACAGAGCCGGAGGGACGGAGCGACGAGGCGCAGCCGGAGGAGTGGAGTCCAGAGGTGAAGGTGGGGCGACGACTGACCAGGGCGGAGCTGGAGGGACGATGGAGCCCGGTGGAGCTGGTGGACCGACGGGCGACGGTGGAGACGAGGGAGCTGAGAGACGGGGTGGAGCCGCAGGGTCGGAGGGCCGAGGTGGAGTCCAGGACTCAGAGGCTGGAGGCGAAGATGAGGGATCCTCCAGCCATGACACTGATGGAGACTGGCAGACCTGCGGCAAACCCCCCGCACAGATGGTGGGCTGAGGGTGAGCAGATGGGCTGCCAGGAGACAGCGGTGGTGGGACAGAGGCAGCAGAAACAATAGACAGAGGGAGGGTGGGTGGGAAATCCAGGCAGTCAGGTAATTAAGATGGTGGAAGGAGAATGGGCATATCTTCATATACATCTTCAGAGAAATTATTCAAATTTAGTTCCAGAAAATTTAGTCCCAGATCCAGGCGTTGCTCACCCTCAGCGGTGGTGCAGTGGGCGGTGCTGTCCTCAGCACCCTCACGCCCATCAGGAACGTCCACCGTCGCAGGCTCTGTGGCCGGCTCTCGCACCTGGTCAGACGCAAATTCCTCCAGCTCCGTGGTGATCGCTCGCTCTGTCGCTCCGATGGGCAATGGCTCTTGGGTCGCGCTGGCAGCGCGGGGTCCGTCTGCGGTGGGCTCGGGCTCGTGCTCCGCGTGTCGGGGTGGTGATAGGCTGGGTTCCGGGTCGTGCTGCAAGACGTCTGCGAGGTGTGGCTGGATGGGGTCGTAATCTTCCTCCGCTTCGTCCAGACAGAGTTCTGAACCCCAAGTACTCAATAAGATGTTAATATATTGCGTTAGGGTCCAGCATGGTTCACCTTTGGGCATGACGAAGCGGAGGTCATCATCCAGTCCACACCAAAATCCCTCCATAAGGCAGACGTCATCGCAGCTAGCAAGATGGCAAATGCTAATAAACTCCTCCACGTAGTCCTCAAGATCCCGGCCATCCTGGAAGATAAAGATGGTTTTTCCTCCCAGAATGGCATCTCCCCTCCTTGGGGAAACGTTGATGGAAGCGAGTTTCATAGTAACTGGTGAAAACACGACGGAAACAAAAAGACTGAAAAAACACGACAAACAAAACGGGGAGGAAAACGCAAAAAAAACTGTATCGGTCGGACGTTCTGTCACGCTTAGACGAAGCACACGAACAACGACGTAAATAAACGAAAGGTATTTAATAAATCCAACAGGGAACACAGGAGACACTGGAACACAGGGTAGTAACATTAACGTCCGACAAGGCAAGAGGGGAAAACACACGCTATATATACACAGACTGATTACAACCACAGGTGCAGACAATAAGGGAAATACCAAAACACACAAAGCTGTAGGGGGAATTGACAGGAGAAACCAACTAAACAGTCCAGGGGTGTGACACATGTCATCTAGGATGTTCGTGTCTTTCTTTTTTCAGTTGAGAAGAAATTAAGGTTTTTGAGGACAACATTTCTCCAAATAGTAGAGGACTTCAATGGGGATGACTGGGTCGAAGGTCCAAATTTTCTCCTCCAACTTCAAAAACGTCTCGACGTTGTTTTACCTCTTTTTGTAAAGGGTGTTTGACTTTGCGTGTTCGCTTTGTAAACACTGGGTTGGTACTTCTGCCTATGCCACGTGTGACTTTTACAATGTGACTACGTAATGAGTGAGGTCAAGCTACTGCGAGACAAGCATTTATGGTTAAAGAAGTCCACTTCCAAAACAAAGATTCACATAATGTACTCCAAGATGTTCATGTCTTTCTTTGTTCAGTCGTAAAGAAATTGTTTATTGAGAAAAACATTTCAGCATTTTTCTTCATATAATGGACTGATATGGTGCCCCGATTTTGAACTTCCAAAATGCAGTTTAAATGTGGCTTCAAACGATCCCAAATGCTGTTGTAAACAATCCCAGCAGAGGAAAAAGGGTCTTATCTAGCAAAACAATCAGTTATTTTCATTAAAAAAATACGATTTAACTACTTTTTATTCTCAAACACTTGTGTTGCCTTCTCCTTTAAAAAGTATATACATTTTATTTTTATTTTTAGAAAATTATCGTTTTGCTAGATGAGACCTGGGATTGTGTATAGCCCTTTGAGTCTGCGTTGAAACTGCAATTTGGACCTTCCACCCACTGATTCCTATTGAAATTCACTATATGGAGAAAAATCCTGGAATGCTTTCCTCAAAAACCTAGATTTTTTTTTTTAATTAGATATTATTTTAAAGTTCAATACATGTTCTAAATAATAGATTTGTATTATTATTATTTAATGTGTCAGGTTTTACATGGTAAAGTAAGGTTGTACGGCAATCAAACCATCATTGTGGAGGTTTTTCCTGTCGAGCAGAAGGACGGCTGCTGCCCCACATGCAGATGGAGATCTTCCAGTGTCAGACATTCCATGAGCAGCTTGTAATATTTCCAAGCCTGGCTCAGTCATATCCTGACGGTCTTGCACACAGCTGCGAAGCAGTACAGTAATACCGCCTTGAGGATGTGAGCACATTACAAAATGGGGCCCGTTATGGTGAGAGAAAATATAGCAATCAAAACTGAATAAATTACAAATTAAAAGTTTCAGCACAAAACCCAAGGCAGCACGAGCAAAACAGCTGAAGTCTGCAAAAATACTCAACTCTGCTAATGCGATTTGTCATGTGGGTGCAATGTTGGAAAAAAAACTGCCATTTTGGTTTCATACTGAGAAAACGGCTAAATCAGCTTTTAATCGTTCTCTGGCCATGGTTATGCTTTGTTTTCCTTTGTTCATGTACTTATGGGATTGTACTGTTATAACACAACAGTATATACTATTTAAAATTACAATATGTAAAAGCCACCAGGGATTTTATTTCTTGAATGGGCCTTTGTAGACAACATACGAGCAAGGCTTCAGGCTCACCGCAGTTTGTTTGGATGACTACCACACACAAGTTACGGTCATCTTTTTAGCAATTATCAAACACCTACTTCTACAACAATGCAAAGTTACGCTGTGCCCTTGGCAAGGATTTGCAAGTAAGCTGAGTCCATTTAAATCTAAGCCTGCAGACAAAAAAGGAGTCTGTTGTAGATAAAGACTTTCGCTGTTTAAATCCACTTATTACCGCGGGACTGTTTAATGTCCTTCTCTACACCTGTGGATTGACACTCTGAGCACCTCTGCTCAAATGGCACTTAATAAGTGAACATATGTTTTGCGTCAGCATATAAGTCATTATCAGTGTCAAAAATGTACCTTCTTTTTTTAAATTAAGTATTGCAGTGTTTATTTACAATTATTTAATCTTGCACATCATTATTTGTTTATAATTCATGTGCGCTGGTAATCTTTAATCAAAAACATGACTTTTCCCTCCCCCAACAATGACATCTGTGGTCTGATTATGTGTGAACAGTCATGAGGATGGGAAAAAATCTCTCCCCTCCAGCAACCTGTCACTCACATGAAATCGCAGCAATTAGCAGTCGACAATAATCCAACCATCCAATCAATTCCAGACGGACAAAATCAAGTCCCGCCCTATGTTTTTATCTCATTGGAGAAGTCATTTCAGTTAGATATGTCACAACAGAGACGAAGAAAGACGATCACAATTTCCATTTCTTTTCGGCTTTTTAGACACCAAGAAAATTCCAGTTCTGCTCAAGGTTTTCCATTTCCCACTCACCCACACATAAATGTTGGAGTTTGAAAGACAGAAAAATATGCTCTTATTAGTTTTAAACCCAACAATGGAATTACTGATTTACATGACATGAAAAAATACTTATTTCATTAACAATAATAAAGATGGGATGAAAATTTCATATCTACAATAACTGAACAATTTTAATTAAAACACAAAAATATGATGAGTAAAAAATAAGACCACAAAAATATTAATAAATGATTCATATTATAAAATATTTTTAATATTTTATGTTTCAATAATTAATGAATAACTACAGCATATTCGCAGATTGTAACAAAATTGTATTACATTTATTGTCTCAGTGTACTCTCAGTGTAATGTTGATACATGCTTAAAAATAATACACAGTGTATGTGTGAATAATTATAATAAATTATAAATTATATGTATTTAATTATAAATACAAAAATATGACCCTGGATCACAAAAACAGTCATAAGGGTCAATTTTTCAAAATTGAGATTTATAAATCATGAATAAATAAGCTTTCCATTGTGGTTATGGTTTGTTAGGATAGGACAATATTTGGTCGAGATACTGCTATTTGAAAATCTGGAATCTGAGGGTGCAAAAAAATCAAAATATTGAGAAAATTGCCTTTTAAAGTTCTCCAAATACAGTTCTTAACAATGTATATTACTTATCAAAAATTAAGTTTTCATATATTTACAGTAGGAATTTTACAAAATATCTTCATGGAACATGATTTTTACTTGATTTCCTAATGATTTTTGCCATAAAAAAAAAAACAATAATAATAATAATTTTGAATGTATTTTTGGCTATTGCTACAAATATACCCCAGTGAATAGTTCACTATTTCATTAAATAAAATGTAATTTTTATTTAATTAGTCATAGTAAAGTTTGTGCAATTTGTGTGGGTTAATTATTATTACTTATTATTATTATTAATAATAATAAATAGTTCACTATTGCATTAAATAAAATATCATTTTATAGACTATAATTAATCGGAGTAAAGTCTGTGCAATTTCTGTAGCATTATTTATTATTAATTAATAATAATAATAATAATAATAATAATAATAATAATAAATTCACTTGCATTAAATAAAATATAATTTTTACAGGCTGTAATTAGTCAAAGTAAAGTTTGTGCAATTTGTGTGGGTTTAATAATAATAATAATAATAATAATAATAATAATAATGATAATAAAAATACTAAAAAACTAAATCTGGTTTTATTTTAATGAATATAACATTCTGAATTTAAAGAATATGTATGTAATAAGACAATAATTATGACTAATTTGGTCTGGGACACTGTAAATGCAGACAATAGAGGTATAACGGTGCACATATACAAACCCCCCAAAAATAATAATAATAATAAAAAAAAATGGACCGAAAACATTCTGAGCCATGACCTTTAAAACCAATACATGTATTGTTACACCCCTAGTAGACAAGCTGAATTATACAGTGGTGAGGTGTCACAATGCTGCTGGACTAAATATCAGAATGCTGCTCAGCCAATTAAATTTGAGGACCGTATCCACATTATTTTTCCTGTAAGAGCGGGTGCGGTCTTTTGTAAATTTTATGGGTCTGGCTTCCGATCTTATTCACCTCCAGCTATCTTCAGTTGTACAAAAGGGCTTGTTTTGCTGCTTGATATTTCAAATTGGTGTGTCTTACCATATTGTTTTAATGTATTATCTTAATTATGAACACACTGGTTTGTAGTGCAAACAGTTTACTGCACGTTGTTATTCGTCTCCTTATTTCCTTATAGCAGCTAATGAACCGGAAGTCTCGGTGGATAGTAAAAATTATATTAGATTTTTTTTTTTCTTAACCAGAGCATTGTCTGCTTAAAGAATACACTGGAGAGGTGACTGCAAAGAAATTTGCTGCGCAGATTGACTGCTTTATTCCATATGCCATGCCTGAGCAGCTTTTGCTGGAATCAGCCCCAGCTTTCCAGAACCCAAGGCCTCTTGGTGGAATGTAAAACAGGTGCCATGCCATTGGTTCCCCCCACAGTGGGGGAGTAAGAAAAACTCCCACCCACACAGGAGCCATGACATGACTGACAGCACATCACATTCTTCAGCCAGCTGTGTCTTCTGCTGATTTTCCATAAAAATGTTCCCAGAAGACACTGAGAAGAAGATGCTCACCATCACAGCAAAAATCACCCAGAAGAATAACACATGTCTGACCACACACACGCGACTGTAAGCTTTGCTGTGGTTTTCTTCTCTTCACACCTTACTTATTGCATTTTAATGCTTATTCAGGTCTTTTCTTCAGACATATTGCGATGCACCGTTCTATTACTGGCAGTTAGGAGAGAAAAAACGTTGCCAAGAATGCATATTCGCTAAAGAAATCAAACTACCCTGTTTCTCCCCTTGATCCATGTGTGTTTCCTCACGGTTCTCTTTTCTCTGGTATGACCTAAGCCATGTAGGAGACTTTTGGCAGGGGATTTAAAGAGTCAAACTGCTATTTGAATCGGCACCAAAGCCTCAGAGATTACCATAATTCCTCTTGGAATAAAACTGCCAACTGCTCGCTTGTGTGTCTGATGATATGACCTTCGTACTGCCTCTCGCTGATGCTCATGTCTACATAAGCATTTCAGTAACTAAAACAAAGCACCAAAACAAATTGCGTGTTGCGCGTTTAATGTGTGTGAGTGTGTGCGCATATTCCAACAGGAACCTTAAAGTCTACTAGAGAAAAGATTATTTGGGTTTAAAGCAGTGATTCTCAAGCTTCTTGTCCAACACTATTTCAGAAGGCCATCCAATTGAGGTTAAGATATTTTGGGAATTTCTGCTGTAATTATAACTGCTTGTAGCTTGTTTTCCAACTTAACATATTTAATTAATTAACCATGATTCATTTTACGAATCCAGAAGTTTCAAGACCCATGTGTTCTTCAATAAAAGCAATAGTTATTTCACTGAAGAAATTATCTAAAACATTTACTCCCTTACATCACTTCTAACCTACAAGACTTTATTTATTTATTTATGTAACATAAAAAGAGAAGTTCCAGTGGAAGTGGATGCAAACCATGAGCTTTCGAGTTAAATAAATAAATTAATAAACAAAAAATAAATCGACACTCCAGTAAACAAACAAAAAACATAAAACAACCAAATAAATAAATAAATCTGCACTGCAGTAACAAAAAACAAACAAAGTTAAAAATGGATGGAAACAAGGTGCTTTCAAGTTAAATAAATAAATAAAATTGAAGTGAATAAATAAATCTGCACTCCAGCAATAAACAAACAAACAAAGTTAAAATGGATGGAAAGAAGACGCTTTCAAGTTAAATAAATAAATAAGCAACCCAGTAAATATATAAAAAACATTGAAGTGGATGGAAACAATGACTTTACTAAATCTGCACTCCAGTAATTAACAAACAAACAAACATTTGAAAATGGATGGAAACGAGGCATTTTCTAAATAAATAAATAAATAAGCACCCCTGTAAATAAATAAATAAATTTACTCTCCAGTAAGAAGTACATAAATACATTTGAAGTGGATGGAAACAATGACTTAAATGAATATATCTGCACTCCAGTAGTAAACAAACAAACAAACAAACAAACAAATGGATGAAAACGATGTGTTTGCAAGTTAAATAAATAAATATGCACTCAAGTAAATAAATATACTCTCTAGTAATAAATAAACAAACAAATAAATAAATAAATAAATAACAAATAAATACGCACTCCAGATAGATAGATAGGTGTATGGATGAATGAATAAATGAATGAGTGAATGAATGAATGCAAGCAAACAGTCAATTCTTTGAGGTGTAATACAAGAGGAATGTGCTATTTTCTCATGTCAGTATTTACCGTAGTCTCAAATCACCCTAAACAAAAACAAAAAACAAAAAAAACAAACAAAACAAAACTCAAATGTAATTTAATTACAAACATAAAAAGTCAAGCGATCATACATGTTCAGTCACACATCATTCTTTTATTATTATTATTATTTGCAAATCTTAGAGATACCACAAAGCATCACCCTCTTGTTTTGGTCTCTCTCACCCCACCACCTTTCCTGCTATCAAACCGCCCCTGATCTCAAAGCCCATCGCCTCACGACCCAACCTGCCGCTGTGCAACAATGCTCATATTCACAGCCTTCAGACAGCAAATTGCTTCTCTCATTCCACACCACACCCTGTGCGCTCAGCCACCTGCAAAACGAACCCTGCTGGAAATTTCACTACAAATTACCCTGTGTCTACTCAATCCCCCCTGGGAGAAGAAAAAAAAAACCCTATTCTCTCTAGAGCCCACAGTAACCATGCTTATCAAACACACATACTGTAAGTTACAATAAATCAGCATCTGGATTAAAGCTACAATATATACACCTTGAGCTTTGAGTGCTTAAAATAATACATATGTATGTGTGTATATGTTTATATAACCTACATGTATGCATTCCCATAAACCAAGCCTGAAATTGCTATGTGCGAGAAAGTTTCAAGGGACAAATGAAAGCAATACCTAAGGCGTACTGTAAATAACAATCATCTACATGGAATGCTTTCATTTTTTTTCAGTCTGCAAGTATAGGATAAGGGTGCCCTCTGGTGGATTTCACTCGATAAATCATCAAACTGGGTGATGTATACATGCAGACAAATGAGTTTGAGGCAAAACTGCCAGAAAGATGAGTGTTGAAAGCTCCTTGGAAAAAGGATTAGGGCTGTTGTGGCCACATGGCATTCTGCCAACCGCAAAAGTGAGGAAAGTCTTTAAAGCCACAGTACCAGAATCTCCTCACCGTTTTTTACTCAATGCAGATGCTTCAGATTGACTGATTTGTCCCACAAGTACACAAGATTGAGCCTAAAAAAACAAAGGACTTCTCTACAAACACACAACACACATAAATGGCTACTTGCTCCCATTTTGAACCATTCAAAACAAGATTCCTTTTTTTTAGGCAATCAAAGGCAATTAAATATTCTAGATTTTTAAAAATGAACCATTTTACATTGCCCAAAGAACCATTCAGCAAAGTTCTGAAGAACCTTTTGTGGAATGGAATTTCCATGGATGATAAAGGTTCTTTAACGAGCCATCAATGCCAGTAAAGAACCTTTTAAAGGTTTTAAAGGTCCACTGAAATGCTTTGAAACACACAGCGTTATTCTGTGTTGATGTAATTTCAACTAAAACAGGAAGACCTGCTCCCTTTTTTTAAATAGCCAATAGAGAGATTGCACTTACGTCGCACTTTGGTCAGTTACCCGGATGTGCGGCCATATTGGAGATACTTGGATGTATACAACGCCATTGATTGTGCATTGATAGGCCTAGAGAGTTAATGGTTAGAGAGTTGGGGTTGTAACCCGAAGGTTTCTGGTTCGATTCCCACACTAGCAGGAATTGAAGGTGGGAACTGTGAATGAACAGCACTCTTTCCACTTTCAGTACCATGACTGAAGTGCCCTTGAGCAAGGCACCGAACCACCAATTGCTCCCTGGGTGCTGGAGCAATGGCTGCCCACTGCTCAAGGTGGGTGTGCGTGTTCACTTCTCACTGCTGTGTGTGTGCACTCGTGATGGGTTAAAAGCAGAGGACCAATTTCGAGTATGGGTCACCATACCTGACAATACGTTATCAGTTTTATTTTTCATTGCATGGTTGATGTACTACTGATTGTTCTGCTAATTTATGCTGTCGAAACCATGGAAAAAAATGTGTGGAAGCTGCTAAGTCATATAGAGAAGGACTTAGTGAGCAGGGAAGGGCGCAATAGTTTGACAAACCAAAGTTAATAGGTGGTAAAGATACGTAAGAGCACACTCTGCTGGGTAAAATATGGACATACCCAGTGATTGCGTTGTTTTGACCCAGTGGTTGGGATAAATGTTTAACCCAATCTAATGAATAGTAACCCAACTGCTGGGTCAAAACAACCCAATCGCTGCACTGTAAAAAATAAAAAACACAATTTGTTGAGTCAGCTTAAAATAATTTGTTACCCTGCTGCCTTAAAATTTTAAGTTCAGTCAACTAAAATAAGTTTAGTCAACTTGAAATGTTAAGTTGTACTAAGTATCAACTTAGATATTTGTGTTTGCTAAACTTAACAGATGGGTAAGTAACCCAGCTGCCTTCAAATTCTAAGTTGATTCAACTCAAATATCTAAGTTGTCACTTAGTACAATTTAACATTTCAAGTTGAATAAACTTTTTTTGAGTTGACTGAACTTAAAATTTTAAGGCAGCCAGGTTACAAATTATTTTAAGTTGACTCAACAAATTGTTTTTTACAGTGTGGGTGTGTCCATATTTTACCCAGCGCTAGGTTGTATTTAACCCAGCAGTTTTTAGAGTGCACTATATTAGCCTAATATTTCACCTACCTGACCGGAAATGATAAGAAACACGAATGTTGTCAAGATTATTGCCTTGGAAATCCTAGTTGAGTTTGGCCAACCACAAACACCTTTTGTTCCTCAGAAAGTTTTTAGCACTCTTCTCTTTGATTTGTTATAACCTTTGGCAGTCTGTAGTACTCCGCATGTTTTTCCCAGTCTGACTGATTAGTATAGCTAAAAACATGACAATAATTGACCATTTTCAGCCTCAATAATCAGCAAAATTTGCTCGTTCTGTTCAGTCCAGTGGTATTGTTTACGCTCATTGGCGCCAGTATGACCGATTGATGACACTATAGTGTTTCGTTAATATCACAGCTTGGGCCAGAGCCGCTGAGCTTGGTAAAGCCGCATTTGACCGCGTACGACAGACAGAATCTCAACCATAAATCCATCTCATCTATAAATTACAGCATTCTGTGTAGAATTCAAATGGATCCGATTTTACGTGATACAGCACGGAACTCTTTCAATGGAAAGCGAATTGTGCACTACGTGCCATTCACCGTACAGAAAACTAGAGAAAAACGTAGAGAAAACTCTGTGGACAAGATTTCAGCAATTGCTTCAGCGTCTGTTTATAGTGTAGGGGACACTTTGGATTCTAGAGAGCATTGGACGTTAAGTTTGATAATACGCAGGGTGATGTCATCAAAATCGTTGATCCATATTGGCGGAAGTTCGAGACTGTAAGTTTGAATGTTTATATCTTGTAAATGCGAATGTTGTCATTGTTTTGGAGCACACTAGCTTAAAGCTAATTTAATGGGGATTCGTGGAATAATTCCATGGATGTTAAAGGTTCTTCATGGAAACACTGATGCCAATAAGTGCATGTTTTTAATAGATTTATAGTTTGCAAATCCCTCTGATTGCAGAATATCCTCAGCCTTTCTAATCTATGCTAAAAAGTCTGTCTGTGTCTTACCAACATTCAGAATTTGAGATAATGTTCCTAAATCTCAGATCATACAGAAATCAAGAAGCATTATCAAACAGATCACATCAGAACTTGCTCAGGGAGCGTTTGCGTAATAACTGCGGTTTGGGTTTGCAGACAAAGAAAGGGGTGGTCCTCTCGCCCTCAGTCTGTGCTGCAGCCGAGGTGCAGACGGAGAAAAGGCACGGGGCCAAAGCTGTGGGGCCTGGAGCAGGATCACAGCAGCGCCTGTTTCTGTGAGCTGAGCCTGGGAGATGAAGCTTTCAGGTTGTGAGATCACATGGGACTGAGTCTAAGCAGCTGTTGAACAAACGCTAACAATACATTTTTTTTCTCTCTCTGTAAAGTTCTTTTGATTTTTTTTTTTTTTTTAACTCAAACCGGTGTTGACTGTTTCTCTATGGACATTTTATATATAAAGACATTAATATGTTCATCTAATATTTTTAGTATTTATTTCATATTTGATATTACCTGCCTGAAGTTTTATTCCACCATAATATATTACTGTCATACCAAGAAATTGATCTATACCAAATGCAAACAAACAGTTATTGTTTCAACTAAATTTCAACTAAACACATTGTTACTTGAAACTTATTTTAGTTCAAGTAGTTGCCAACATTTATTTTTCACTTGGCTTAACTTGAAGTACTAAAATGACTAAATATCTAAAACTGAAAGAAAAAGAAAAGTAATAATTAAAAAATGCATAGACATATTAGAAAATAATAATAAAAATGACATCAGATTACTAATTTTAACTACAATTCAAATGAAAATGTTAAATTTAAATAAAATAATAATTCAAAACATCACTTAGACTATAGCAGTATATTAATGATGCTACAGCAAATAACACTGCTACAATCTAAAGTGGATGGAAAAAGAAAATGGGACAATGAAGACTTGGAATTGGAGTGCAAAAAAGATTAGAAACACATGGTGTAGGATGGAAAAATGGCTGCAAGCTTGTGGGCAGGGACAATTTGTTGGTGGCCTGTTTCCTTTTAGATAAGTTCCAAAAATGATGAAGTTTGTTTGAAAGCTAGTTCCTCTAAAATAAGTAAAACCTCAATTAACCAAAAAAAAAAAAGTTTGAAAGCTAGTCCCTCCAAAATAAGTAACCAAATGTAATATAAAATAGTGACATAGTGAGTGACTGATCATGTTACAGTCTGTCACCATTTATGAATACCAGAGAAATGAAAATGAGGAGTTCAGATGCAAAACCAGCTAAAAGCCATCTTGGTCAAAAATGAGATAATGATACTGATATTATACGTCCATCAAATACTTTTACTTCAAACTCACTAAATTCCAGCCTCAGCCCAATCAGAAGTACCAGTACTTACATAGAAACCTATACAAAGTAGCCAGAAAGAATTGCTAGTTTTAAAGAAATGAGTCAGATGGATTTAGAGGCTTTTGCATCTGAACTCTTCATATTTAATGCTGTAAATTCATGTGTAATGCTCTTACCCGTAACAAAAAAACTCCTCATCAAACTTTGTTTCACTACAACGTTTTTTATCCTGAGAATAGCATTCGAATGTATAGCCCTACTGCTCAAAAACATAATTCTGCAAATAATGATCCTAAATTCACCACCAATAGTGTCATTTTTGCCTCCAGATGGTGTCGATGATAACAGAAATCAGAAATGTTCAGAAATTCAAATCAGAAAATCAGAAAATGACTATTATATAGACTTTAAACACTCAAAATCCAAAATATACTTTACCTAAAACATTAGGCTGCTTTTTATTACACAGTTCCTAAATGTGGCCTTTTCATAGAAAATGAATGAAAATCAAATCTGGTCCAGATTTTCCTCAGCCCTGACCCCGTGGGTGTAAATTTAACTGTAGGGGGGACGATAAACATTAAATAATATATTTTTGATACCATTTCAAACGCTAAACTGTTAAGTAGATAGAGTCCACTGGACAACTGAAGTTAGAAACTGAAGTACATTGCATAAGTATTCATACCCTTAACTCATCTTTACAGTCTCAAGTTTTATTGGGTATGATGTGACAAGTTTTGCTCATCAGCATTTCGCAATTATCTGCCATTTTTTTCCTCACCTTTTTACATCTCAAGCTCAGGTTGGATGGGGGCAGACGCACATTTTCATGTTTCTTCAGAAATATTTGATTGGGTTTAAGCCCAGGTTTTGGCTGGGGCACTCAAGGACATTCACAGAGTTGTCTATAAGCCACTCTTGCTGTGTGCTTAGGGTCATTGTCCTGTTGGAAGGTGAACCTTCTAAGGATCTGAATGCTCTGTACTGGGTTTTCGTTAAGGCTATCTCAATGTTTTGGTGCACTAAGCGTTTCTTCTACTCTGACGAGTCCTTCAGTCCCTGCCGCTGAAAAACAGCCCCACTGCACGAGGCTGCCACCACCACACTTTACTGTTAAGATGGTACTCTTAAGGTGATGAGCAGTGTCAGGTTTCCTTCAAACATGATGTTTGGAACTGAGGTTCATCAGACTAGAGAATATTGTTTCTCACAGTCTGAGGGTTCTTTATGTGCTTTTTTGCAAATTCCATATTGGTTTTCATCTGTCTTTACTGAAGACAGGATTGAATTTGGCCACACCACCATAAAGTCCAGATCGGTGGAGTGTCGCAGTGATGTTTGTCCTTCTGTAGGTTTCTCCTGTCTCCGCATATGATCATGGAGCTCAACTAGAGTGACCATCAGGTTCTTGGTCACTACTCTAACCAAGGCCCTTCTTCATCAATTGCTCAGTTTGGCCAGGAACCAGCTCTAAGAAGAGTTCTGGTTGTTTCAAACTTATGCCTTTAAGGGTAACGGAGACTACATGCTTCTGTGAACCTTCAGTGCAGAAGAATTTTTTTCTAAACTCTTCCCCAGATGTGTGGCTTGATGCAATCCTGTTTCTGAGCTCTACAGGCAGTTTTCTGACCTCAGACGTGTGTGCCTTTCCAAATCATAACCATTCAAATGAATTTGCCATAGGTTAACTCCACTCTAAGTGTAGTAACATCTACAAGCAATATGAATGCTCCTGAGCTAAATTAAACTAAAGTGTTCAAGATAAGAGTATGAATACTTATGCAATGAAATTTTTTTTTTTTTTTTACTAATTTTGCAAAGATGTTAAAAATCTGTTTTTTGCTTTGCCATTATGCTATATGGAGTGTAGACCGATGTGGAAAAAAATTCATTTAAAGCAGTTTAACCTAAGGCAGCAACATAGCAATTTTGTTCTTATTGGTTAATGACAGAAGCATGCCACCCTATTGTTTTCATTTGAAAAGGTGTTTTAATGTATTCACCCACTGGCCATCCCACTGCAAAACACACATGTAAGAAAAAACAGTACTATGACGTAAAAGATATGTTTTAATATCACAATCCAAAGGTCAGAGTGTGTCCCTTTGCACATGAGTTTAGCCCTTCCTGTTAAATATGTTTTTATTGCACTTTTAATGACTGAACAAACAGTTATTTAATACACGTCCCTTCTTTGGCACTGCGGGCACTATAGTGCCTTTCCACACTATTTGGCAGTAGTGTTCTAACAAAATACTAATCAGACAAATAGATATAAAGTTGCAAAACATCAAACCAAATTTTATAAAGTACCTTTTTTGCCTTTCCTTCTTTGCATTTTTCTCTAATTGTTTTCATTTGATCAATCACTGATATACAAAGACAGGACCACAACAAATACGATGAATTTGATGAGAAAAGCTGTTTCATATTGACTTTTGAAGGTTTTTTGTTTTGTTTCTTTCTCCATAAAGATAAAATGTTATAACCATTTCATAATTCAGTTAAATAATAGCACCCATGAAACCAATAACAACAATTTGAGTGTGGAGTGTATGCAAACGCACTCTGTTTGTAATGCAAACTCATAATCTCATTTGTTAAATTGTCTCTTTATGTACCTTCACTAAACAAATGTAATTAAAGTGATAGTTTACCCAAAAACCTCTGTCATTATTTACCCACCCTCATGTCTCTCCATATTCTGTGGAATAAAAATTTTTTCATGCAAAATAAATTGGGATTTTGGGTGATCTGTTCACTTAAATGAATGTACCACAATAATGTGAACTCATAATACTAGGTTTATCTGCAAATTACCAAACCAAATTTTCATGTTATACTTACTTTCTTATATTCCCAGGGTTCAATGAGCTGACGCTCACCCCGTACTGTTTGAGGTAGTCACTGAGCTGTTGCCAAGTCTATTGTGCACTACTGATTCACCATTATCTTGAGTTTTAAAATATACCACGTAGAATATTGGCAGGACAATGCCAATGAGTAACATGGCAATTACAGCATTCCACCACTGGATCCCCCAGTCTGCACCGTAGCTGCGCAAACGCTGGCTTCTCCACCCCCATCGTTTGGATGCCCTGGAACCGCCAGAAAATACTTCTTCTGTGGGGTCTGTGCTTTGGATTAGACGCTCAATGTCACTATCTACCTCTTTTAGGTAATTGGTGTACTCCTGCACCTGAGGTCTTCCCGAAACGTTTGCTTCAGCACTGTTTGATGATTCTACATCATTGGGGGGTCTTTGCTGGGGGTTCCTGAGCTCTGAGTTGGCCTCGGTTAGCAAGCCATGCTTCATTACAGGGATTTTGATGGACTTCAGTGCATACATGTCCTGCTCTTGAAATAAGTTGTTCACCCTTTTTATGTCAGCCACCTGGAAGTCATAGAAAATGATTATTTCTAAAGAAATTGGTAGCCCTAAAAATGAAAATTTGCACAAATGTACTCATCCTCAGGTTGTCCAAGATGTAGATGAGTTTGTTCATCAGAACAAGATTTGAAGAAATTTAGCATTACATTACTTGCTCACCAATGGATCAGTGAATGGGTGCCGTCGGAGTGAGAGTCCAAACAGCTGATAAAAACATCACAATAATCCACAAGTTCAAAATGATCAAGGTGTCCCATACTCAAAATTTGTGCTTTGCATGCTGTTTTTGCTTGTAAACAGTGCTTGATTTTTTTTTTGTTTTTTTTTGCATATTTATCTCCTGATTTAGACGAGACAGTTTTTTCACTGAAGAAAGCAGTATTATAGATAGAGGACTTGCATGGTAGCTGGAAGACTATTTTGATCATAATGATGGATTTGTTTCTTACAAAAATGCAGCTTTTTGCTTCGCAAGACATTGACTGACTGGAGTCATGTACATTACTGATGTTTTTTTTTAATCAGATGTCTGAACTTTCATTCTGACGGCACCCATTTACTGCAGAGGATCTATAGGTACACAAGTGATGTAATGCTAAATTTCTCCAAATCTGTTCTGATGAAGAAACAAACTCATCTACATCTTGGATGGCTTTATGGTGACCTGTTCCTTTAACTGAGAATGATCTACGCAATCAAACTTGATACCTTGCATCCGTATTGAAGGGCCAATTTGTTGAGGTTGTCCTCATGTGAGATGTCCCGTTCCAACAACAGCGTTTCTCCCAGTCTTTCTCTTTCACGTGAAGATGACTCTCTGCTCCGAGGCCGGAGCTCCATGACATTGAGTTCTTCATCCTCAGATGACACTTCTGGTTCTTCTTGTCTGTGTCTGAACATGTACACTTGGCCGTCCGCACTGGCATGTACATCCACTGGAGCCTGAAAGGCTCGAGGGAGAGGATCTCCTCGCCTCATCACTGCAACTAGACCAGTTTCTGGAAGAATAAGTAGTAATGCCAGTTCAGTTTACTTATACTAATTTTCAGAATTTTTTTTTTTAAGGAATTAACATTTTTGAAAGTCATTGGTAACCAAATCACCTTTGTTACCAACAGTCTTCAAAATACCTTCTTTTATGTTCCACAAAAGACAGGTTTGAAATGACATGAGGGTGAGTAAATGATGACAGAATTACTTTTTTGGTGGTGAACTATCCCTTTATGTTTTTGTTTTTATTATTATTATTTTTTAATGAAATTAATAAATAAAAATAAATAAAAATCTAAATCTGCCAGCAGCTGGCAGTAAATGTCTATATGAGTCATTGATTTGATTCGTTCAAACTGATGATTCATTTAGAAATAAAGTAAATGGCTCGCTTTATTAATGGGCCTTTGAATCATTGAGTCATGATTTGTTCAAAACGCTGATTCATTCAGAAACAAAACACTGCTGTGATGCTCGGAGACGCATAACAATTCTGCTGTGGCTTCAAAGGTAATATGTTCTCTGCAAAACTGAGCAGAAACATAATATTGTGTTAAAATATAACACAATATCAAACTTCTCATTTACTGAACTGTTGTATAAAATCACATTTTAGCTTGTGATAAATCGGGACAAAATCAGCACTCATGCCATTATGCTCTTGCTGCCTGTGTGATATGTGATGTATATAAATATGACACAAATACTCATACAGGAGCATTTTTGCCCCAATATCTTAAATTTTAGGACATAACTGCATTTATGGAGTTTTTGCCCTGCATCATATTTGTCAACAGTCAACTGTATGAAATATAAGATGATGTACAGGGTTGGGGGTGGGGCCAGCGCATTAACTGCATTAAAATATTTTAATCATGTTATTTTTTCATAACCAATTAATTAAGTTAACACGTTAAACTGACAGCCCTAATAACAACTGTTTTTAACAACAAATGTTTCTTGAGCATCAAGTCATCATATTAGAATGGTTTCTGAAGGATCATAAGACACTGAAGACGATAATATTTCACACTATTACTTTCTTTTTTTTTCTCCTGATCAAATTTTGGTGAGCATAAAAGACTTATTTAAAAAATGTTTAAACAAAAAAAAATCCCTAAACTTCAAATGGTAGTGTTCATCAACTTTAAGCACTTTCATGACTTAGTAGTTAATTTAGATTATAAATACATGCCATTTTTAATTGTATTTGTTTTATTTTTTATTGTTTTTGTTTGTTTGTTTGTTATGTAAAGATAAACTTTTTGGAAACATTATCCATACCTTTATGGATTATATTTCCATATTTTTCAAGTGTATTGTAGCATTTTACAATTGTACCAGCAGAAAAAACAAACAAACAAACAAACAAACAAGTAAACAAAACGTGAATATCTCTTGTAAAAAAAAAAAAAAAAAAAAAAACAAAAAAAAAAAAAAAAACTTTAATTTTCACACCATGTGCAGTCAAACAGTAATTATGTTGAATTATGCAAAAGGCAAAACATTATTATTTGTGTATATTTCTGATGGATAAAATGCTAGCTAAAAATCAGGATTACACTTTACAATAAGGTTTATTAGTTAACAGTTAACTATGTTAGTCAACATCAACTAAGAATGAACAATACTTCTACATCAATTATTAATCTTAGTTAATGTTAATATCAGCATTTACTAATGCATTAATCACATTAAAATCATAAGTTGTTTGTTAACATTAGTTAATGCTATTAAACATGTAATTTAATATGTATTGACAGTTACATTGTGGGAATGTTCATTATGGAACTGTCAAAAAAACATGTTCTCCTGTGTTGGATTTACACTGTGTGCAGAATTATTAGGCATGTTGATAATCTGGTCATATTTTTTTACCAAGCACATTTTACCAATTCCAAACCACAACAATCTTAATAGCTACTATTAATTTTGTATTTAATCATTTGTAAGTGATATATAACTGTCCGTGAAGGCTGGAAGTGAAAAACTCCTTATATTCAGGTGTGCATAATTATTAGGCATGTTTTCTTTTACAGATAAAATGAGCCAAAAAAGATATTTAACCCAGACTGAAAAGTCCAAATTATTAAATGCCCATGAGAAGAATGCAATACTAATGCATTACAAGAATTTGCAAAGTTAAGGCTTGACCATTGGACAGCGAAATGCTTGTTGAGTCTGCATGGTCAGAAAAAACAAATGGAGAAGAAAAGATGCTTGTTAACTGCAAAAGATTTAGGAATTAAGGTGAAGAATTAGGTGTGACACCATCAGGAACCGTTTAGTCTCCAGCGCCACCATTTTCCAGAACTGCAACCTACCTGGAGTCTTCAGAAGTACAATGTGTCAGGTTCTCAGAGACTTTGCTTGGTAAAAAATCCTAAAAAATGCCCCTGACTTAATAAGAATAACAAGCTGACGTGTTGTGAAATACATGAAGACAGTTTTTTTTTTTTTTTTTTATAGGCTTTATAAACAGATAAGTTCAGAGTGACTCTTGAAGGACAAGCATCACATCCTCTTGTACCTCTGATTCAAGAATTTATCTTCCAAAAACTGGCAGTACGTTTTGGGAGTTCATTTTAGTCCATCTCTGCAAGTCAGACTTTTCAGGATAGGAGACTAAACATGAACTCCCAAAACTTACTGCCAGATTTTGGAAGATAAATTCTTGAATCAGAGGCACAAGAGGATGTGATGCTTGTCCTTCAAGAGTCACTCTCAACTTATCTGTCTATAAAGCCTAAAAAAAAAAAAAACTGTCTTCATGTATTTCACAACACGTCAGCTTGTTATTCTTATTAAGTCGGGCATTTTTTAGGATTTTTTTACCAAGCAAAGTCTCTGAGAACCTGACACATTGTACATGCCTAATAATTAAGCACACCTGAATATAAGGAGTTTTTCACTTCCAGCCTTCACGGACAGTTATATATCACTTACAAATGATTAAATACAAAATTAATAGTAGTTATTAAGATTGTTGAATCAGAATCAGAATCAGAAGAGCTTTTATTGCCAAGTATGCTTGCACATACTAGGAATTTGTTTTAGTGTCATTAGCTTCCAGTACACAGAGACAACAACATACAGACAATAAACATAAGATGAGAAAAAAAAAATACACATATGTAAATATAAATAGACAAAACTTAGAAAAATAAGACGAGAATAAACTACACATATGTAAATATAAATAGACAAAAAAATAGAAAAATAAATTGAGAAATAAATAAATAAGTGGTATGTACAGTTGTGCTACAGATGACAGAATAGAATAGGATAGAATAGAATAGAATAGAATAGAATAGAATAGAAAGAGGTAGAGATGCGGGGGTGTGCTAGGATGGGGGTGGTAACTAATAAATAAAAAGTTATTGCACATTATATTGCACAATGGTGGTTTGGAATTGGTAAAATGTGCTTGGTAAAAAAAAAAATGACCAGATTATCAACATCCCTAATAATTCTGCACACAGTGTATATACATCGTTAGAAATTGATATTAACAATAATAATAATAATAATAATAATATTTATTAATAAATAAATAAATAAATAAATAAAAATAAAAAATTAGGGTGTATGACTTTTTTTTTTCTTCTACAGAACCAAAAGTGTCCATAGTTTAAAAACCAAACTCCAACATATTACTTCAATAACTCAGTTGAGATCAACTTTATGGTAATAAGAAGTTTGTAACTACAGTAAGAATCGTATTGCAGAATGTAAACATCAGGAACAATGCATCATTGTTTATAAGTACACATCTACTGACTTGAGACATTGCGGACACTTACAGTAGTTCAGAAGTAGTAAATCAGAACTGGAAAGTGATTATTGTGTGTAGCTGAAACAACAGCGGATCAGCGCTGAACACCGTTACATGAACTGACATTGACTAAAATGATTCCCCCCCAAAACCGCACAAAACAAAAGACAAAAATCAACAAAACACGTTATACTTAACATTTGTTAAGAATAAAAATGGAGTATGTGTACAGTAAACACTTATAAAGGTTACAGTAACTGACACTCGCAACGTTAAGCTCATTTTATACTACCAGCTCGGACTTAAAATCAGCTTTTACATTAACTTCCCAAATATTGATCTAACTATGAATGACACTCACCTTTCTAGGGAGAAACAGCTACATCGTGCTGACAAAAATATCACAAAGTATCATTTTAGAAACTTCAGATCGCAACCGAGTTTGCTAGTGCTGGCGAGAAGGACACTGTAGATTGACAGGTCGCTCCAGCCAATCAGTTCGTTGAAAAAGGCGAGTCCTCTACTGTAGATTACGCTGCCTATTACATAAGTGTTTGCGTGCGCGATACTTTTTGTACATAATATATGACGTCCTTGTTGCGAAATCAAAAATCTGGTGTCCGGTGTTCAATTAAAATGGCAAAGTGCCATGGTAGATTACACGTATCTTATGTTTCCCCAAGACTATAAAGTTTCTCTCCGTGTTAAGTGTGGTTGAGAACACGGGCGTCTCTTACGTGTCACGGCAGGATGTAGTAATTCTCAGAAGGTGAGACCTGTAGGTGTAGTCGTCTATTGTTGAAACACTCGTGTACGCCACTTATGAGTATGTGTGAATATTTGTCATCTTATCAACACAACTAAAACTGCTAAAACTGGAAACTGTAATATATCAGGATTCTCTGATGAATTGAACGTTTAAAAGAAGAGCATTTATAAATATGTTGCAGTCAAAGACATTAAATGAAAGATATTAAATGTCTGTCACTTTTGATCGATTTATTTATTGTTGAGTCACGATTAATTGCATCCAAAATAAATGTTTGTGTACGTATGTATGTGTATTGTGTATATTTATATAAATATGCACACATGTATATATTTAAGAAATATTTACATGTATATAAATATTCATATTTATATGATTTATATAAAATATAAATATATGGTAGCCTACATATATTTCTTAATTATATGTGTGTAATTGTATGTACAAATATACACAGTACAGACACACACATGTAAACACAAACTTTTATTTTGGATGTGATTATTTTGATTAATCAATTTGACAGCACTATTTTATTTATTTATTTATTTATTTTTTAACATTATTTAAAAGATACAATATGTAATATGATATATAGTCAAAGGAATTTTTCGTAGACTGAAATCCATTGGGTATTGCATGTAGGCTATATATATGTGTAGTTCTGCTAAATTTATTTATTTTTTTTTTCAGTCAAATTATCCGCATTGATATTCAAAGAAGGAAACATGAAACTGTGGGTTAGGCATTATGACAAAAACTTGAGCTGATCGCGTAAAGGTTGAATCACGTGGTTTTGAAAATCAGAAATATTTCAAAAAGATCATATAGCCTTTGAATGACATGAGGGTGATTAAACAATAGCAGAATTTATCATTTTAATAGGCCTAATATGGTATATACGTAAATTATTACATATAAGTTAAAGTCAAAAGTTTACATACACCTTGCAGAATTTGCAAAATGTTAATTATTTTACCAAAATAAGAACAAAATGCATGTTAGTTTTTTTTAGTACTGACCAGAATAAGATATATTACATAAGGTGTTTACATATAGTCCACAAAAGAAAATTTATAAAAATTACCCTGTTCAAAAGTTTACATACAGTTTACATTCTTAATACTGTGTTGTTACCTGAATGATCCACAGTTTTTATATATTATTATTATTTTTTTTTAGTGATGGTTGTTCATGAGTCCCTTGTTTGTCCTGAACAGTTAAACTGCCTGCTGTTGTTCAGAAAAATTCTTCAGATCCCATAAATTCTTTGCATTAAGAGCCAGGGGGTGAAAACTTTTGGAATTTAAAGATCAGGGGAAAAAACACTTATTTTCTCTGCTGGAAAACATGTAAGTATTTTCTGTAGCTTCTGAAGGGCAGTACTTAACCAAAAACATATGATATTTAGGCAAAATAAGAAAAATGTACACATTTTCATTTTGTTCAACGCATCATGAATTTCTTAATGCATCGTGTGCAGTGTTAGGGAAAATTACTTTTAAAAGTAATGCATTACAATATTGAGTTACTCCTTTTAAAAGTAACTAATTACGTTAGTTACTTTTTATGGAAAGTAATGTGTTACTTTACTTTTGCGTTACTTTTTAAATCTGGGCAGGGCTTGCTTGTTTGTTTTTAATATAAAAAGCTCTATTTTTGGCAAATGTAAAAGCCTTTTCACACCAAAAGCCTCAGACTTTAAGTAAAGTAAATTCAGTAGACCGCAGAAAAAGAAGAGGAAAAAAAAAAAGTAATGAGTAATTTTTGCTTACTAGTGTGGTTGAATTGGATCATCAAAGGTCGGCAGCAAAGACATTCGTTAATAAAATGGGATTAAATGCATAAAGGATATTTGTATTATTTAACATATTTAATTATTTTGGTTTGCGTCATATTCTGAGTTTAATTTCACTGTTTTTATTTATTTTGAGGAATCTTGAATCTGTTTTTTGTGAGTGAGATGAATTAATGCATGTTTATATACATTTATTCTAGAACTAACATCCCGATTTCTCTCAACATGGGGACAAGGAGAGCTTTTAATCAATAAATGCGGGAAAAGTAACTGGAGTTACTTATTTGAAAAAAGTAACTCAGATTTTTTCTTGTCAATTAAAAAGTAATGTGTTACTTTACTAGTTACTTGGATAAAGTAATAATATTATGTAACTCACGTTACTTGTAATGCGTTACCCCCAACACTAATCGTGTGAGTGTTTGAACTTTCTGTAATAGTTGTAAGTCCCTCGGTCCTCAGTGTGAAAAGATGGATCTCAAAATCATACAGTCATTGTTGAAAAGGGTTCAGATACACACAAATGCTGATACTTTTGAACAGGGTCAACTATTATTTTTTCTTGTGGACTATATGTAAACAACTTTTATGTGAAATCTCTTCAAGTCAGTACTAAATAATAAAAAAAAATAACATGCGTTTTGTATAATCCCATTTATTTTAGTAGAATTATTAACATTTTGCAGATTCTGCATGGTGTATGTAAACTTTTGACTTCAGCTGTATATCTACAGATTACACTGGGATAAATGTGCTGCCAGTGTTCTTTTCAATCACACTACTTGCCAGCACTTCTCAGTTTTACCTCAAGATGTCGCCATATATCTGCAGTAGTTTCAAACCAATTTTCTCTATGATGGCTCGCAGAAAAGCGTTTTAAACCTCTATTTGCCAAAGGTCCATGTCCCTCATTCACCTCCTTTGTCAGAATATTCTTTGTCAGCATCAGAGGAACTTGTCCACTCCAGTCCAGGAGTCAATTACCATGGCAGGGCTGTGTCAGAGCACGCAGTGCTATTGAGGTGCTTCAGGTCGCCTTAGTCACTCCTGCTAAAACACAGGTCAGTGCTCATGCTCAGCAGTTCATGATGGAGGACATGAGCCTGCTGTAGTTGATCCACATTTGGACACTGATGTTGGGAGCCCTGGGACATTTGTCAGTCTTCTCTAAGCTTGACAAGCAGGGTTCGTTTGAGCAGATATATGCCTTTTGCTTGCCATTATGGCGTCAGAATATTTGTATACACACATGCGAGCACACAGAAACTTCCCTTGCGTGAAATAAAAAGGGAAACTATTTAAACTATTTAAATATCACCAGGTCTTTTAGTAATTATGTAACTTCTCAGTGCTGAAAATAAATGACAGTTGAATATGCTATTCAAGCACAACTGTACAGTTAACCTTCCCAGTACAATCCTTCCAAGAACTGGGCATATGTGCATTCTCAGTGGCAGATTACACAGACGACATGATCTGATGAGCATACAAGCTGTTATCTGGGTCAGCGCTAGTCTCCAATTTCACGCCCTGAAACATCCATCATATTTGTATTGTTCCTCTCCACAGAGTTTACTGACCTTCGTTTCTTGGCAAAAGCAGACTGTAACCAAATTGTCTTTGCCATTTCTGTAAGTTAGCATGTATGTTTAGCATGTTTTGAAGTGTAGCGTGCTAATGGAGGGATGATGGCAGTGGAGCCTGAGCTAATTGAAGCTTTGCATATTTCACTGCTTCCACTCATATGAACTGCTGACATTTAACTGACCCCATGATTTATATATAACTCTTGTAAGCCACTTAAGCTTTTAAAATAAGTAAAATTATTTTCATACAGTGTGCCACATGTATTTTACATTTTAAAACCGAAAGCCCTTGCTAAAAGGGCAATCAGCTGACCTTCGGTTGACCCCACATGGTACCTCAAATTAACTCTAAGCACAGCAGTTAACTACAGCTGACCTATTTCTGCATAAACATGCGGTGAGAATTGCACCACTTCCTTTTGACCTGAAAAACATTTGGTTACATACATGTAAGTATGAAAGTAGATGCATAGCAATTGTATTCATATTGATTTTTAAATTGGTTTAAATTGTCACCGATTCAAGGCAGCATCTGGACACTTTTTTTTTATCGTCTTAACTCACCTTCATCCAATGCAAAAACCTCCCTGAAGGGGGAGCAGGAGCAAATGTGACAAAACAAAAATTAGCACGAAGCAGCACATCATATCATTTACATCACATTCAGATGCAGGGTGCAACTCTGAACACGGTGCAACAGAGTGGCATAACATGCTGTGTTTCTGGGCCACTGAGCAGCATGTCAAACTGACAGAGAGAGAACAAAAAGATGGAGAGAGACGCAGAGAGAGAGAGGAAGGTCAGATGCAATGTAACAGTGAATAATTGCAGATAGTACGGCAGAAGAGCAGCAGAATTGCAATCATGATATATACAAGTTGTGTCTATTTATCTATATACTGAACTACCTATATAGGCACACACACTTCTAATAATAATAATAAATATTAAAATAATACATATTTATAAATAAATGTAAAAATAAATTTATAATATATTTTTATTATCATTATTACAAAACATCAGTGACTTATTTTTAAATGACAACACGAAATGTATTCAATTACAACATGAGTGTCATTATTTAAGTATTATGTATTAATATAATTTAAAATTAAGCATTGTAGATGGTATATATAAATATTTTACAAATATTGTAATTGCTTATGATAAATATGTTTTATGTAAAGTAGATGCTTATAAGTTGTATTACTATTGATTTTTAAATTTGTTTAATTTGATTCAAGTTTGCAGTTTAAGGCAATTAAGAAAATACAAAATGTAATATAATATAATATAATATAATATAATATAATATAATATAATATAATATAATATAATATAATATAATATAATATAATCCTGGACCACAAAACCAGTCATAGGGGTCATTTTTTTTTTTTTTTTTAAATTGAGATTTATACGTCATCAAAGCTGAATAAAGCTTTCCATTGATGTATGGTTTGTTAGGATAGGACAATATTTGGATACAAATATTTAAAAATCTGGAATCTGAGGGTGCAAAAACATAAAAATATTGAGAAAATTGCCTTTAAAGTTGAAATTAAGTTCATAGCGATGCATATTACTAATCAAAAATTATGTTTTGATATATTTACGGTAAGAAACTTACAAAATATCTTCATGGAACATGGTCTTTCCTTAATGTCCTAATGATTTTTGGCATAAAAGATCATTTTGACCTATATAGTGTATTTTTGGCTACTGCTACAAATATACCTGTGCCACTTAAGACTGGTTTTGTGGTCCAAGTCATGTAAAGTCACGTAAAGTAATGTAATGTCATGTCATGTAATGTAATGTAATATAATATAATATAATATAACAAATCATTATAAAACATTTAATCTCAGAACTAATATTTTGATGTTAAAATATGTGACAGACCACAACAATTTGTATGATATCCTTATCTTACTATTTATCACAGGATGTATTTAAGTGCCTGTTTTTAAATTTTCATCTTATCTGTATCCACCTCTAGATGGCAGCATAGTCCTTTGTATTTAAAACGTTTTAGCCCTGATGTTGTTAGATATTTTCCCAAAATACTATAAACAAAGTTTAATGATGGAAAAAAGAATACAAACAAAACAAATCTATTATTTTGTGTAAAACACATTGGAAATATTAATGTCTGTATAAATTTGGGTCAACATCCTGATTTCTACTAAACCTAAAAATGTCCATAAACCTCATTTTAACACATCTACAAAACCTCAAATACAGACTTCAGCCATTTAAAGAAACGTTTTTAAAAACTGTATTTTTATAAGACGAGGGAACTGTTGTTGTTTGTTTATGCTCGCTGCATGTCCGTGTCCATGTTTCTGGCACAGGTGATTTGCCGATCAGCGTGAGGCCAGTCGTTATGTCTGCGGGGGGTCAGCGAAGGCAGTGTGGGGAAACAAAATTAATCCTCGTGGCTCTAGGTTATGGCAACAGGTCAGGAGTTTATTGATTAAATGTCAGCTACCCAGGTGAATGTGATTCGTAACTCTGAGGAGGCCCCTGCGCACGATCCATCACATGATATCCAAAGGAAGATTAAAGGCCGTATGACAGACTAAACACTTTCAGGCGGGATGAAGGTTCTGCCGTTCGTCCGTCTGTTCGTTTCGTGTGTTCGTCCATCCGTCTGTTCCACACTTCAAAACTCAAGTCTTTAAACCTCCTGTTGTGTTCAAAAACTGGGTACAACTTTTGTTAGGGATCAAATTGACCAACATTGGCTTCAATGCAATTTGCCAAAAATACACCATGATTAACACTAAAGATTTACGTAAAAACAAAAGACCTCTTTTGGAGCTTGTCAGAGACTAAAAAATATAAAATATGTGAGAATCTTAATAAAATCCATCAATTTTATTGTATTTTATGTTATATTAGGGGATGATATGGCACAGAATATGTTTGAAATTCAGCCGCACAGACACAAAATAAAACTTTTTTTTTTTTTTTTTGTCATGACTTCTTGTGACTACGCTGTAAAAAACAAATTGTTGAGTCAACTTAAATTAATTTGTAACCTGGCTGCCTTAAAATTTTAAGTTCTGTCAACTCAAAAAAAGTTTATTCAACTTGAAATGTTAAATTATACTAAGTGACAACTTAGATATTTGAGTTGAATCAACTTAAAATTTGAAGGCAGCTGGGTTACTTACCCATCTGTTAAGTTTAGCAAACACAAATATCTAAGTTGATACTTAGTACAACTTAACATTTCAAGTTGACTAAACTTATTTTAGTTGACTGAACTTAAAATTTTAAGGCAGCAGGGTAACAAATTATTTTAAGCTGACTCAACAAATTGTGTTTTTTATTTTTTACAGTGTATTTGCAAACTGAAGTGCAAATAACTGAGGAAGTATAAATAGTATCTAACATTATTTGTACATAGTCGCATTTCTTGATAATTTGTTTGCTACTTCCTCTGTTTTTTATGTAAAACATGGACGGAATTGAGGAATCCAGTCATAAAAACGGAATTCAGTGTATAATGCAGAATGCCATGGAATTTGCCAAATTTTGGATGAATAAAGTGTCTAGTCCAGGGGTCACCAGATCCGGTCCTGGAGGGCCGGTGTCCCCGCAGAGTTTAGCTCCAACCCTAAACAAACATACCGGAACCAGCTAATCAAGGTCTTATTAGGTATACTTGAAACTTCCAGGCAGGTGTGTTGAGGAAAGTTGGAGGTAAACTCTGCAGGACATCGGCCCTCCAGAAACAAGTTTGGTGACCCCTGGTCTAGTGTCTGTAAATATTAAGCCACAAAATACTATTTAAACATGAATCTGCGCATTTCTGTGTGAATGAATGGTGCTTTCGTATATATGAGTACATGAACACATAAACATCATCTTTAGAACTGCTCTGAGAGTCAGTTCATGAGCATTTTACTGCTGCTTTTTAAGAAAAACTATCGTCATATCATATAAACAAAGAAGCTTAAAGGAGAAGTCCACTTCCAGAGCAAAGATTTACAGGTAATGTACTCCCTTGTCATCCAAGATGTTCATGTCTGTCTTACTTCAGTTGTAAAGAAATTGTGTTTTGAGGAAAAAATTTCAGCATTTTTCCATATAGTGGACTTTTATGGTCCCCCGAGTTTTAACTTCTAAAATGCAGTTTAAATGCAGCTTCAAACGATCCCAAATGCGGTTGTAAACAATCCCAGCCAAGGAAGAAGAGTGTTATCTAGTGAAACGATTGGTTATTTTCATAAAAATAATACAGTTTATATACTTTTTAATCTTAAACACTCGTCTTATCTTACTCTCCCTGAACTTTTTTCCGGTCTCATGTTCTCCCATCTCATGTTCTCCCTCAACTTCAAAATCGTCCTATATCACTGTTTTACCTTTTTTGTTAAAAGTGTTTGATCTTTGCATGTTCACTTTGCAAAGACTGGGTCGGTACTTCTGCAGTGATGCAGGATGATTTTGAAATAATTTTTGAAGTTGAAGGAGAAAATACGATTGGAGTTTTTCGACACACCCTAACTGTCTTGAGTCAGAATACACAGAGTTCATGCAGAGCAAGACAAGACGAGTGTTATAAATTGTATATAAATTGTATTATTTTTATGAAAATAACAGATCATTTCGCAAGATAAGACCCTTCTTCCTTGGCTGGGATTGTTTACAGCCGCATTTAAACTGCATTTTGAAAGTACAATATTGGGGCACCATATCACTCCATTATATGGAGAAAAATGTTGAAATGTTTTCCTCAAAAAACATAATTTCTTTACAACTGAAAAAAAAAAAGACATGAACATCTTGGACGACAAGGGGGTGAGTACATTATCTGTACATTTTTGTTCTGGAAGTGGACTTCTCCTTTAAAGGTCTTTAAAACAACTCGTCAAAATAAATGTTTGGTTTAACTTGAAGAAACTGTGACGAGTTCACAAGTTCCACAGATTAAATTAATTACACATGCTTTTTGATTCATAAAATGTAATTTAACCATTAAAAGAGTCTAGAAAGAAAAAAAGAAAAAGACGGAATCCAGAAAAATTAAAACGGAATAAACGGAATTTGAGAAAAAATAAAATGGATTGCATAAAAAACCAATGGAGGTTTGCACAGCCTTTCCGAAAGACATATATGACTTGAAACCTTAATCCTAACTATTCATCAGTTTGCAAGACGAAATTAACATGTTAACCAGAATTCATAGGGCCCTATATTTGACTTTGGGCAAATTGCTTAAAAAACAAAGGAGGTTTGCACAGCCTTTCCGAAAGACATCTATGACTTGAAACTTTGCATGCACATTCATGACCCTAAATCACAAATACTCACCAATTTGCAAGAAGAGATAAACACGTTAACCAGTATTTCAATCAGTTTTCTTAAAACCAAGCGTCTGTCAAATTGACCCCGACACAACGGGAGGGTTAACGTCAGAATCCATAATCCTAAAGACATTCCTCCCATTCCCTTGAGAAAGGTGCGTGTGCCATCATAAGCGAATTTGATTGACAAGTGTACTTCAAGGCCCAAGGTTAATGGTGTTGACATCGAAACCATTCAACGGGTTAAGGGCTAGAATGAGAGTTCTGAAGATCATGCTCTCTTTGTCAAATTAAACTCTCTGCATTTGGTCCCCGTTGAACAAGTGGAGCAGAGCTGTCGGCGCATGTGTCGTGGGGAAGTTATCCACTGACTCCAGCCACCCAGAGGATGCGCCACAAGGGATCGCAAAGTCGCATTTGGCCTCACGGCACTCGCGGAGCCCCAGTTGGACGGTCTCTTTACCCCTAGGGGTAGGTTCACAGGCCATACTGGACTCTGCGGTAGCTCGGAGCGCTGGGTGACACATAACCTTGCCCTGTCACCACCCTCACCAGTGTGTCAGCTGATATTAGACTGATTGACGTTGACCCGCCACTCAGGCTTTGAGGGTTTAGCGGCGCTATATAACCTCGCCCTGACTGTTCACCAGGCTGAGGACACTGGAAGCAGGGCATCCTCAGCTGCGTCCTATACTCCCAGACAAGGGCGAGCGCTTCTGTCGTGTTATAAGAATTACAAATGCCCGCTTTGATTTGTAGACTTTTCCGGCATGCACATTACCATATCACATGAGCGGAGCAATATTTTGTTTGTTGTCTGCTGATTTCATTATTTTTTTTAAAGTTTGCTTTGTTTATGTGTTTTTTTTTCCCCCCTACTGATGAAGTGAAATGTAAGTTGACATTCCATCTGATTCAGAGGATTTGGAGTTGTAGAGTCTGCCATGTTTCTTACCGTCTCGCTCTCCAGGTTTACTTCTTTGTCTGCTGTTCTACTTTTCCGTAACTTGTATTTTAGCCCCTTTTGACAGCCCCTTACTGTGCAAAAATATAATGCTAGCTTTTAGAAGAGGACAATGTAGCACAGAGGAGCCTACAAGTGCACCAAAGACACTGTCATGTACGTTTGTCCATGAAATTTCAGAGTGACCACTGGCTCCAAAAAGGACAAAAAAAAAAAAAAAACCAAAGCCTTCCATTCTGTTGATTGAATGATTGATTCAATTGATTCGACTGATTGAAAGAAACAGACTGTTACTTTTATTTATCTTGGATACATTAAACTGATCAAAACCGACACTAAAGACATTTAAATTGTTGCAAAATATTTATTTTTAATTTCTATTAATCAATCCTGAAACTAATGTATCATGGACTAAAACATTAAGCAACACATTCAACATGATAATATATATATAAAAAAATTTGTAAGCACCAAATCAGCACATTAGAATGATTTTTAAAGGATCATGTGACATTGAAGACTGGAGTAATGACTGCTGAAAATTCAGTTTTTCCATGAATAAATTACATTTTAAAATATATTCAAATATAAAAAGTTATTCTAATCTGTAATAATACATTTTTTTTCTGTTTTACTGTGTGTTTGATCAAATAAATGCAGCCTTGGTGAACATAAGAGACTTTTTTCAAAAACATTAAAAAATCTTACGGACTCAAACTTTTGAATCATAATGTAAAAGTAGGCCTATGTGATTTTTGGAGAAAGGAAACATGTGAGAACCAGTGATGTTTGATGTTATTGATGTCACAAGTTCAGATACACCTTGCAGAATCTGCAAAATGTTAATTATGTTACCAAAATAAGAGGGATTATACAAATTTTTTATTGACTGACCTGTATATGGTATTTCACATAAAAGACATTTACATGATAGTCAACAAGAGTTTTAACAAGAATTCATAAAAATTACCCCTTTCAAAAGTTTTCAAAAGGATTCTTAATTGTTATTGTAACTGTATTGTTACCTGATCCACAGCTGTTTTTTTTTTTTTTTTGGTTAAGTGATAGTTGTTCATGAGTCCCTTGTTTATCCTGAACAGTTAAATTGCCTGCTGTTCTTCGGAAAAAATCCTTGAGGTCCCACAAATTCTTTGGTTTTTCAGCGTTTTTGTGTATTTGAACCTTTTCCAACAATGACTGTATGATTTTGAGATTCATCTTTTCACACTGAGGACAACTGAGGGACTCATATGCAACTATTACAGAAGGTTCAAACACACTGCTTCAGAAGGAAACACCATGCATTAAGAGCCGGGGGGTGAAAACTTTTTGAATTTGAAGATCTGGGCAAATTTAACTTGTTTTGTCTTCTGGGAAACATCTTCTGTAGCTTCTGAAGGGCAGTACTAAATGAAAAAAAAAAATATGATATTTAGGCAAAATTTGAAAATTGTACACATTTTCATTCTGTTCAAAAGTTTTCACCCCCCGGCTCTTAATGCATCATTTTCCCTTCTGGAGCATCAGTGAGCGTTTGAATCTTCTGTAATAGTTTCATATGAGTCCCTCAGTTGTCCTTGATTCTGCAAGGTGTATGTAAACTTTTGACCTCCACTGTGTGTCACAAGTTGTGGGTGTGAATATTGATTTCAGTTTTAGCTTGTTCATCAAACAAAGCTATTTTTTGACTTTGGAAAACTTGGGAAATAGTTGTTTGGATTGCTTTTTGAAAATTTTATAGTGTTTTTTTTTTGTTTTTGTTTTTTTGTGCTTAACCTAATATGATCAACAAACATGTCATGTAAATGGTGTGACGAGTCATTTTTATTTATTTATTTTTTAATTATATTTTGTGTTCTACAAAAAAAACAACAACAGCAACATGAAGGTGAAAGCATAATGCTGAAATATTCAATAAATTTGAGTAATTTTCAAGAAGATGACAAAACAAAACCTCCCATGGTCCCATTCTAAGCTTCAAAATAAAACCCAAACAAGTGGGGTGACTTGGTGAATTAAACATGCATGACAGCAGGGAGAGGAAAAATGTCATTTCCAATGATATCTAAGTCTGTCTGCCATTAAAATGTGCAATGACCCGTACTGCATACAAAAATGATATCATGAACATTAACTTCCCTAGTTAATGTCGTGTGCTGTACTGGGTGCACCGGGCTGCTAGTGCACTAAGAGCATGCTTTTAATATGCTACATGCCCTGACTTCCTCTTTCCACTTTCCTGTGGGGATTCCTTCTGCTTTTACAACACACTGCCAAAGTGTTTCTGTAGATTGCAAAGTTCAAGCCCTGAAGTAAATGCTCTAATTAAAATAGTGACTCTCAATAGGATTAAAGCTCTGATGTGACACTGATCTCGCTTGCACAAAAGGTATACTGACAGGCAGCACGCTAAGAAGTACATACAGTATAAAGAAGGATTCACATGACATGCGTTTTATTGTGTCCAAGTGTATGTCATGACATGCTGTAGCTGGAGGACCTGGTAGTGTATAAACAAACATTTATGTACGTTCCGTACACGTTGACTGTCCTTATTTACATTCACTGATATCATTGTTAAATTCTTGAATAGGAAATGAGCACAGTATAATTTGATTAAATGTGATTAGATGTCATGAGACTATAGTAAAACAATTAAAATGGAGCCTGGATCTTGAGTTTACACGGAGAAGTTGTCATATAGCTCATGAAATCTCATATTGTCGTTTATATAAATTCATATAGAGCAAACGCAAACCCTTATTGTGAAAAAGAACTTTTGTGGCTTTAATGGACAGAACAGTAGAGAGATGACAGGAAAGTACTGGGCAGAGAGAGGGGAGCGGGATCGGCAAAGGATCTCAAGACAGGAATTGAACTCGGGTCGCCGCGAGCACAGTTGTGCTACATGTCGGTGCACTATCCTTTTAAATACATTTAAGGTCAAAAGCTTGCATCCCCCTTTCAGAATTATTAATAATGTTAATTATTTTACTAAAATAAGAAGGATCATACAAAATGCATGTTATTGTTTATTTAGTACTGACCTGAATTAAAAAAATTCGCATAAAAGATGTTTACATATAGTCTACAAGAGAAAATAATAGCTGAATTTAGAAAAATTACCTTGTTCAAAAGTTTACAAACCTTTGATTCTTAATACTGTGTTCTTACCTGAATTATCCACAGCCATATATTTTTTTTTAGTAATAGTTGTTCATGTGTCCCTTGTTTGAACAGTTAAACTGCCTGCTGTTCTTCAGAAAAATCTTTCAGGTCCCACAAATACTTCAGTTTTCCAGCATTTTTGTGTATTTGAACCCTTTCCAACTATGACTATATGATTTTGAGATCCATCTTTTTACACTGAGGACAACTGAGGGACTCATATGCAACTATTACAGAAGTTTCAAACGCTTATTGACGTTCCAGAGGGAAAAACCATGCATTAAGAGCCGGGGGTGAAAACTTTTGAACAGAATGGAGATGTGTAAATTTTTCTTATTTTGCCTAAATAGTATATTTTTCTAACATTTAGTAATGCCCTTCAGAGGCTACAGAAGATGCTTACATGTTTCCCAGAAAACAAAATAAGTAAAATTTACCCTGATCTTCAAATTCTAAAAGTTTTCACCCCCCGGCTCTTAATGCATCATGTTTCCTTCTGGAGCATCAGTGAGCGTTTGAACCTTCTGTAATAGTTGCACATAGAACCAAATCAGCATATTAGAATGATTTCTGAAAGATCATGTGACACAATAAGAAAATAAGTTTTTCCTGTAGAAGACTTTTTTCCAAAGACACCAACCCCAAACTTTTAAATGGTGGTTTGCCCGTTGATAGACTCTTTGTTTCACTAGTTAACTTCATCACTGCCTTACGTGTCAAATATATGTGTTTGGGCATTAGATGCCATCAGTGGTAAGGTTTGAATTTTAGACTGCGTTTATGAATAAGACATACAAACTCCTAAGAGCGGGGTAATGTGCTCAGTTTCAACTCTCAGTGTTTGTTAAGGTGATTAATAATGAAACATAGAGAATTATGCATGGCGAGGTGACTTCGCTCCTTCGTTCTAAATGCACTAATTCACACAGAGTTCAGGCCAACTCGGAGTCGCAGTTTAAAGGCTGCTTGTAACATACAATCGCAAGAGAAAATTGACAACGGAGGACACAAAGGCGAGAACTATTGAACCTGTAATGGTTTGTACCCTCTGTGAGAGTTCAAACCGGAGTCACGGGCATCACTGGCTTCCTTCTTCATCTGACAGGATGTGAGTTTGCTCTGACCTGGGGATTTTAATAATGTATACCAATCACACAGTGAAGGCTCCCGCCTCAGTTTAACCACCACATAACCTCAGCACTTCTAACTGTACATTATAGTTCAGACCAAAGAAAAACATATACCTTAAAATATTCATCTCGTCTCTACCGGGGTCTTTATTCGGTCACTGCCGTACGCCAACATGAGCCAGCTTCTACACTAACAAAACCTTTTGGGTTGTATTTTGCATTCTGTGTCAAAGCAACTGTGAATTGCTAACCGTACGACTTGCATAATGTACGTAATTATGTTCAACACACAGCTATAATCCATGTCGAGCCGTAACCTTAGAATACGAGGAAACGTGTCCTGTGTGGTCCAATCTTTTTATCCTAAAAATTTCACTTCTAGGTAATTTTGTGTATTGTAGCAGGCCATAAGATAATAGGTTCCTAAAGCATTTGCCTTTATTGAAGCCTTTGTTCGTTCACACAAAATAATCAGCTTAAAAATAAACCCTGCACTTGTGGCTGGCATTTTTGTGGCAGAAGGCAGGCAAAATATTTTCCCTAATTTTGGCCACCTCTGCTCTTCCCCAAAATAAACCTCTACCCTCAACATCTGTCATTCTACTTTTAGCACAGCCTCAAATGAAAGTGCAGGTAATGGATAGAAGACCTTTCACACTGTTCAGGGAAGGATGAAAGAATGGTCAGGGATGTGGGGGAAGGGATATAACAGAGAGAGAGTAGAGAAACGGAAAGTGCCCAGAGCCCTGGATTGTCAGAATCGGTTGAAATGAGGAAAATTCTTCCATGAAGACACTCGGCATGGGTGCCCTTTGAATGAACTAGTGGAAAAATGTGAGGGAGTGATGAAAGGGAGAATGTTGCTTTGGAATAGATGATTGCAATGCTTGTAATCCACAACGAAACATCTTTAATTCTCACATTAAGACTGTTGATTAAACCCACAAAAAGCCGGCAAGGTAAATCGTCTCACGATTACGCGAGTAAGATGGATTGGAAAAACAATGTACAAATGTACAAGAAGTCAAATAATCTCAACTACCGCAGTGACTGATAATACATGTGGCGCTTTCGCAGTAACATGGTATTCATCATTCCTGCATAATAGCGCAGCATGCCCTACAGCATTGTGACTTTTATCCAATTTGATTTTTAAAAACATTCATAGCAGATTCTTACAGTCAAGACAACATTCTTCTGCTTAAAGGATTAGTTCACTTCCAGAATGAAAATTTCCTGTTAATTTACTCACCCCCATGTCATCCAAGAGGTTCATGTCTTTCTCTCTTCAGTCGAAAAGAAGGTTTTTGAGGGAAAACATTCCAGGATTTTTCTCCATATAGTGGACTTCAATGGGTTGAAGGTGCAAGTTGTAGTTTCAATGCAGCTTCAAAGGACTCTACACGATCCCAGCTGAGGAGTAAGGGTCTTATCTAGTGGAATGAATGGCCATCAAAAAATAAAAAATAAATAAATAAAAGCGAAAGGGCGAAAAACTCCATCTCACTTTCTGCTTCAACTTCAAAGTCGTCGGACATCATTGTTTTACCTTTTTTTGTAAAAGGCATTTGACGTTCTTTGCACGGTCTCTTTGTAAATACTGGCTTAGTATAACACGTTCAAACTCACATATTGATGCTTGGTCAGGACCCCTTTAGTGTCACTTTTGGACATGCAGTGTCCTCCATTGCTTTTAGTTGTTTGCATTGTGTCGCATTTGATGGTTTGCAAAAATAGAAATCATTTTATATAATATTATACTTTCATAGATATTTTGGAGCACCTAACCCCACCCCTACCCTAAACCTACCCACTTCTGAACAATATAAAACACGCTTCTTCTGGCAGCAGTTTTTAAATTTGTGCACAGACTGCACACAGGATGAGCTTTATGGCGGATAGTGATAGCATTTGCATCTATTCCTCTCAGAAATCAATGATTTTGCCTTGAAAGACGTGGGATACTAAAGGAGTAGTTCACTTCTAGAACAAAAATTTACAGATAATTTATTCACCCCCTTGTCATCCAAGATGTTCATGTCTTTCTTTCTTCAGTCATAAAGAAATTATGTTTCTTGAGGAAAACATTTCAGGATTTTTCTCCATATAGTGGACATCAATGGTCCCCTTAAGTTTGAACTTCCAAAATGCAGTTTAAATGCAACTTCAAAGGACTCTAAATGATCCCAGTCGAAGAAAGAAGGGTCTTATCTGACGATCAGTTATTTTCATGTGAACTCTGTGTAATCAAGGTCAATACAGTTAGGGTACATTGAAAAACTCCCATCTCATTTTCTCCTCTAACTTCAAAGTCGTCCTACATCACTGTTTTTTCCCTAGTTTTGTAAAAGGTGTTTGACCCTCCTTGCACGTTCACTTTGTAAACACTGGGTCGGTACTTCTGCAGCGACGTAGGATGATTTTGAAGTTGGAGGAGAAAATGAGGTGGGAGTTTTCGACATACCCTAACTGTATTGACCCGGATTACACAGACTTTGCTTGCGCATCACAGAGTTAGATTTGAGGTTAGAAAGTATATAAAGTTCTTTTTTTAAGAAAATAACTGATCCGTTTCACTAGATATGACCCTTCTTCCTCGGCTGGGATCGTTTTGAAGGGGTCAAGGTCCTGACCAAGTGTCAATATGTGACGAGTTGGGAGTGAGAATGTGTTGGTCAGTACTACCATCTACGTCACACGTAACTATTCCAATGTGACTATGTCATGTGTGAGGGATAGTTTAAGACAAGCATTTGTGGTTAAAAAGTATAGAATTTATTTATTTATTTATTTATTCAGAAAATGACCAATCATTTTGCTAGATAAGATCGTTATTCCTCAGCTGGGATTGTGTAGAGCCCTTTGAAGCTGCACTGAAACTGCAATCTGGACCTTCAAACCACTGGCTCCCATTGAAGAAATCCTGAAATGTTTTCTAACATACAGCTTAATCTCTTTTGGAACTGAATCTGCAAATGGCCTGCTTACAGTATCTTTAATATATATATAATAACATTGCTTTTACTTTAAATTAACAATCCAAAATACTCACTTGAAGTCAATTTGAAGGTTAATTGCAACCAAAAACATCAACCAGTTGTGCTAGTTGACCCATATGGACCTTCCAAAACGATAAGAGAAAGAGGCAAAATACAGCGGCCCACCTAGGAGCAGTTTTTATAATGAACTCCTGAAGTAAGTGAGGATGACACATGCAGTCTTCTGTTCCCTTATAAGCACACAGTGTGTGTGCGTGTGTTCTCGAGTGTCAAGCACATACACACGTTTGCGTGTGCTGCAGATGCAGTCTATTAGAAGCAGAGCTGCTATTAGCGACATTACCTTCTTCAGAAACGACAGGTGTTGGCAGCACCATATTCCTGGCACCTTGCTGCATGTGACATCTCCATCGCCTCGAGTTAAAAAGCCATCGCACATTGCTAAATGACTGGGGCCTCTTTACCACAGCACATAGCATGGCTGAGGGCTAAGGAGAAGATGCAGAATTGTGATAGTAAAACAGAACAGTAACTTTTGATTACGTGATTTTAGAATGTTACGCATGATTTTGTTATGTTATCACCGTCATGTGATAAGTGACTTATTCATTTAATAAAATGTTGTAAACAACAATGCCATAAGACATTTTTGATAAATAGTGTCTGTCTTATATAGTGTATGTCAACCGTAAACAGCTTTGATTACATTTTATCCAAATTCTCATTATCGAATTTGATTGACTGAGGAAGATTAGTGTATTAGTAGTGGGGATTCAGTGACTCCAAGTTTTTCCAATAGTTTGCAACAAGTGACTGTTTTTTTTGAGAGTGAATCCATTCAGTAAACTGATTAGTTTGAAATATTGATTTATTCAGAAGTGAAACAAGTAACTTAAAGAATTCTGAATAGCATGCCTATCTTTATATGGCATCAATAGCAAGTGTAGTATGTTTGCATGCTATTTAGAATCAAGTCTCTGTGTTTGAGATTTGTGAGTCATTGAATCACTCACGCAACTGATACTTTCAAAAACACTAATTCATTCAAAACAAGTGACTGACTGCATCCAAAATCACATAATCTCAAGGTAGGTACTTCTTTTGAAGAAGTCATTGCTTTTTAAACATTAAAAATGTACAGTTGAAGTCAAAAGTTTACATACACCTTGCATAATCTGAAAAATGTTAATTATTTTATCAAATTAAGAGGGGTCATGCAAAATGCATTTTTTTTATTTAGACATTTACATATAGTCCACAAGAGAAAATAATAACTGAATTTATAAAAATGACCCTGTTTAAAAGTTTAAATATGCTTGATTGTTAATACTGTATTATTGCCTGAATGATTAACAGCTGTGTTTTTTTGTTTAGTGATAGTAGAGTCCCTTGTTTGACATGAACAGTTAAACTGCCTGCTATTATTCAGAAAAATCCTTCAGGCCCCACAAATTATTTGGTTTTCCAGCATTTGTGTGTATTTGTACCCTTTCCAACAATAACTGTATGATTTTGAGATCCATCTTTTCACACTGAGGACAACTGAGGGACTCATATGCAACTATTGCAGAAGGTTCAAACACTCACTGATGCTTCAGAAGGAAAAACAATGCATTAAGAGCCAGGGGATGAAAACTTTTGAACAGAATGAAGATGTGTCAATTTTTCTTATTTTGCCTAAATATTGTATTTTTTTTTTTTTCCATTAAGTACTGCCCTTCAGAAGTCTTAAAGGGGTCATCGGATGCTAAGTTCACTTTTTCATGTTGTTTGAACATTAATGTGTGTTGGCAGTGTATGTGCAAATCTCCCCTATAATGATAAAAATCAATGCAGTGGTTTTTAATTAATCTGTAAAAATAATATCCCCTTTTTCAAATCGAGCCATTCTCAGAATGCCTGTCGGTGTGCCGTCACACCGACAGAGGCCGCTCCCGCAATAGTTGATTGACATGAGCTCTTACCTTAGACCAGCTGTCACAGTCCAGTAACTTTCCTTGTTTCGATGCCAAAGCAAGGACGTAAGTTAGACAAGAATATCTCCGATTGAGCGACTGAAGTGTTGTGTTGCTGGATGTAATAATGAACGTAGTGGTCGTCATTTACTCCCGACATCGGAGCCGCTGAAGATACAGTAGATTACGTTTGTTTATGAAGGGAATGCGCCTCCCGATCTACATATATCCGTCTATGTTCATGTGAATCATTCGTGATCCAGCTTCACTTACAGCAGAAGTGCGTATAAGGGTTTTTTATGAATTTTTGTGATCGCCTTTCCTTATAACGTGGTAGTTAGGAAGTTTAGCGGCTAAATGCGGCTAAAGTAAACAAGATCGTCATTCCAAAGAGAGAAGAGAGGGGCGGCGTGAGCAGAGCTCATTTGCATTTAAAGGAACAACCCCTTAGAATGAGATGATTTTTGCTGAGCTCATTTTGACAAGGTAAAAAGGGTGTTGTTTTACAAAACCATTGAGAATTTTTAATCAAAGTATATTAGAGACTTTTCATTAAGACCCTAAAGAATCATATCAACTTGTGGAAAATGGGCATCCGATGACCCCTTTAAGTGAAAGGAAACAGCTGAGACAGAAAACACATGTGTAACAGTATATTGGATGCGGGCAGCTCTTAAAGTGACAGCAGTCTAATATTCCTGCTGTTTGTCATTCATGTTTATCAAACAACAAAAGAGAAACAATCTCTCGCTGCTTTGGACTAAATCACTTTTGTAACTTTAATAAGAAGAAATATACATATTTAATTTGCACAGTAAAGAATATGCAAGGTTTATGTACATTTGATTATATTTGTATGATGCATTTCTTATTTGTTCTACTGTAGTTTTTTTGTCCTAATTGTTGTAATTAGTTTCTTATTCTTATTTATTCTCTAACTGTTTACTTGTCTTCAGTGAGCTTTTTTATTATTTAGGCTAGTATTAGGTTTTTGTGATGGCGACAAGAATTATGAAATTTCTATGATATCACAATTTTCAATATCATAAAGACCGTATTTAAAGCAAAAACAACTATAATGTGATATATATTGGTAACGTGAAATAAAATTACTCATACCATGATATAAGATTTTGGTCATACAATTGCCCACCCCTAACTAACAGTATGGCTGAATCATTGAATTATTCACTTAAACGATTTGTTTAAAACATTGATTCATTCAGGATCGAAACAAAACGTTCCTCACTTTAAACTGTTGTATGTAGTGAATTTTTGTAACATACCGGACATGCGGATAACTGTACATTTATTCATTATAAATGATAAAGACAAATGTTTTTCCTGTTTTTTTTTTTCTTTGTACAAAAGCAATATCACACTTGCGTGTAGAGATTTGGAAAAACAGCACTCTTCCAAACATAATTTTGCTTAAATAACCATAGAAAGCATTACAGTGTCAGCAGCGGTAACACTAGAATTTATTGCGGTTTTCATATTGGAGTTGGATGCTTGTGTGTTATTTTATTTATTTATGTTTTTCTCTAAACACTATTCTGTAATGGAATGTTTTTCATGCTACTGTTTTAGGTCGGCTGGTATTATAAAAAATGTTAGGCAAGTAAAGTAAGAAAATGGATTGCTTCATACTTTTTTGTTATCCTGTGAATGGAGGATGCTTTGAGAAATAAATAAATAAAGCAAATTTCTAAAGCAAGGGAGGCTGGAGAAGAACGTTCACTTTTAAGGTTAATTGGAGCCAAAAGTGTCACATCAATCTAGCAGTTTACCAGAGGAAATTGGCCTGGCCTTTTGTTGAGAAATGGCGGAGATCACCACATGGGGTTTTTCTATAGACACTGGGTTGTTAAATTTGTAATGGGCTTACTGTGTTGCTGACCTGGTCTGGTCTGATATATAACTGTCTGTGGTGAAGACAGGACCCAGCCACCTTCACAACTTGTATTAAATTCATATTTTAGGCCTCCTGGGGCGTGATAACAACTCTCCTGTATGAAGTTGCTTGCACATCTAGCCCTTCAGTTTGTTCACATGAAGATTTGAACATAGTAGTTCACATGTTTCCAGGTCAAAATAAAAGTCTCTGTACCAGCCGTGTTTTGGATGGTGGCCCATCAAAGAGATCGGTGGTCTGTATTGCTTCCCATTTTGAATGTATTGCATCATCTTGTTTTTGCTAATGTGATTGGTTTCCCCGGTGTGTACATTTCATTTTAGGAGACGTTCTTTGACATTATAAAAAAATAAATAAATCTTGGCTGTAATTCAAGGTCTCTGTAGTGTCTGCAAATAAGGAAGAACAAATCTTTATCCCCTTAGATGATTGCCCGGAATAATGATAATAAAAAGGATTACTCCTGGTCTAAAAAAGGCATCACGCTGAGCTAAGGTCTAATTGGCGAGTTCCTTTACAAAGTTGATCAAGTCCTGGGGCTGGAAGTTAGTGAACTGGTCAATTAATCTTTCTTCTCCCTTAATGAGGTGAGGGATTTCCTGTGGCTGGAGCCTAGCACAAAGACACACATAGTGCCCAAAGGATGTGGCGTCGCCGTACCAAGCGAGCCCCCCAATTAAAAACGGACACCCCCAAACCTCCCCTCCTCTCCAGGTGGTAAATTGGTCTGACCCAGACTCAAAGAGAGTGATCTTAACTATGACTTCAAATCAACTTTACAGGAGGATGGGGGAAAAGGGGACATTTCCTCCATGAAATAGGATTTCCATGGTCTGGAGCTTGCACCCATGAGGTCCAATCATTTCTTTGGCTAAATAAAAAGAAACTTGTTGAATCCCTCCTGCTGAGTGCCAAAGAGTTTCCGAAACATCATGTTGCGGTCTGACTTAGGATTTGGGGGTGGTGGATGAATGTCAGGACGGAACAAGCAGGATGAATAGGGGAATAAATGTGCTCGACATGGTTGGTTGGGTCATATAAAATCCGTGCTTATCAGAGGTCACTCCATCAGGAAGGGATCAAAGGTGAGCAAAGCAATGGAAGATTAAAATAATACCGTATGCAACAATCTCATCAAAAGAGACGTTTATCAAAAATTGGTTGTTTCTTACTGTATTTTTTGCTATGTTAAAGGGATATTGCACCCAAAAATAAAGGGTCTGACATTATTTCCTCACCCTGTGAAACATAAAAGAAGATATTTAGAGAAATGTCTCTGGGGTTTTGTCCATACAACTGAAGCAGTGGTAACCCTGCAACAAGTAGATGCTTAAATAAGATGCTTAAATAATAATGCAAAAATAATTTGTAACCTGGCTGCCTTAAAATTTTAAGTTCAGTCATCTAAAAAAAAAAGTTGATTTAACTTGAAATGTTAAATTATGCTAAGTGACAACTTAGATATTTGAGTTGAATCAACTTAAAATTTTAAGGCAGCTGGGTTACTTACCCATCTGTTAAGTTTAGCAAACACAAATATCTAAGTTGTTACTTAGTACAACTTAACATTTCAAGTTGACTAAACTTATTTTAGTTGACTGAAACCTAAAATTTTAAGGCAGCAGGGTAACAAATTATTTTAAGCTGACTCAACAAATTGTGTTTTTTATTTTTTACAGTGTACATAGTAAATTTCTGTGATCAACTTATGTTGATTATGTTGTTTTTTGGAAACAATGACATTGATTACTTTGTGACTGCTAAAAAAGTTTGTTTGATATAGTATGAATAATCTAAACGTCATACTTTCACCATGACCTACCAGAGTCACCTGTCACATACTAGATTTGTATTTGTGTTTGACTTCATGTGCCGCTGCGCAGACCGATCGGCGAGAGTTGTTACTTGCAGTCGGGGGCGGAAATGAAAGCGGAGACATTAAGTCGGACACTTTCTGCTTCACATAGCGCCACTCACGCTGTGTTTGCATACTTTAACACAGATGAAGTGAATTAAATGCAATATTTGTCAAATACACAGACGTTTTCATGAAGCAACAGAAATACTTTTCATGTACTGCTTAATATAGTGCCTGTTCAAGAATAAAGCTGAACAAAAGCCTATACTGTTTAATTACCAATAAAATGGGTCGATGTACAGTTGAGGTCAAAAGTTTACACACACCTTGCAGAATGTTATTTTTTGTATTTAGTACTGATCTGAATAAGATATTTCACATAAAAGACGTTTAAATATTAAAACACTCACTGATGCTCTGGAGGGAAAAACGATGCATTACGAGCTGAGGGGTGAAAACTTTTGAACTGAATGAAGATGTGTACATTTTTCTCATTTTGCCTAAATGTCATATATATATATTTTTTTTTACATTTAGTACTGCCCTTCAGAAGCTACAGAAGATACTTGCATGTTTCCCAGAAGAGAAAATAAGTTAAATTTACCCTGAGATAAATTTACTCTGATCTACCCTGAAATTCAAAGAGTTTTCACTCCCAGGCTTTTAATGCATCGTTTTTCCATCTGGAGCATCGGTGAGTGTTTGAACCTTCTGTAGTAGTTGCATGTAAGTCCCTCAGTTGTCCTCAGTGTGAAAATATCTCAAAATTGTACAGTCATTGTTGGAGAGGGTTCCAATAGACAAAAAAGCTGAAAAACCAAAGAACTTGTTGGACCTAAAGGACAGTGGGCAGTTTAACACTTTAGGACAAACAAGGGACTCATGACCAACTATCACCAAAAAAACAAACAAACAAAAAAATCACAGCTGTGGATCGTTCACATAACAACACAGTATTAAGAAGTGTATGTAAACTTTTGAACAGAGTCATTTTTATAAATTCAGTTTTTATTTTTTCTTGTGGATTATATGTAAACGTCTTTTATGTGAAATATCTTATTCAGGTCAGTACTAAATAAAAATAGCATGCATTTTCTATGATCCCTCTTATTTTGGTAAAATAATTAACATTTTGCAGATGCTGCAAGGCGTATGTAAACTTTTGCCCTTAGCGGTATTTTTTTATCAGTGTTTTTAGATAAACATGACTCAATATAACATGGAGAAAACATGAAAATAAAATAAACGTGAAACACATGTAACCATTCTCATGCTGTGAATTCAGCCATTCGTGAAACAGCTCTGGAATAGTTGTGCCGGCTGAGTCACCTTGAATCGCTCTTACGGGACTTCGTGAAAATACCATGTATTGCTTCAAGTCAGCTGCTAATTGTTCTGCGCAGCGCTGCATGAAGTCGAACGCACCTACTGTTTTATAGTAGGGGTTCTCAATCCTGGTCCTGCAGTAGTTCTCAATCTTGTTCCTGGGGGTCCACTGCTCTGCATATATTGCATGACGCATGTTTTAAGAAAAAAGCACATGCCTACTGTCATTTCGCCGTCAAATACAAAATTTGCCATGCCGACCTGCTACTGTAAACAAAAGCTTGCAACGCTTGCCCCGCCTCTGTGGTCTTCTAATTGGTCCACTGTTTTGGAACTGACATTGATGAGCAGTGCTGCGTCTAAAAGTTTATTTTCTGTTAATTTGGCACTGCGTTTTTAACGGGGCACTCACTTGCGAGACGCTGCAAAAAACATGAGCGCAATGGTCGTACGCGTATGTTTAACGCTGACTACATATGCGGTAATATGTTTTTAATGGGAAGTTTTAACAGGATTAATATACCCAACATGGGAAAATTATTGGTTAGAGGTTCCAAATTTTGGCTTTGATTACTTTTCGATTAATCATCCAAACAATGTACAAAACAGCACAAAAGACGCTCTCATAATACTAATATTTACCCTTGTAGCCGGCCTTTAGTTCAGAGAACACATTATGACTTCATTCTGAATGTAGTTTCCCGTTGACTTCACCTTCCTCTATGTTGAAACACATAATTAGGGCTAATGTGTGGTCAAGCCTGCTGACCATGGCTGGGAGATCTCTGTCAGGCTGGCGAGGCGATGCAATTGCGCACGGTTCAGACGGAGAAACTCCCGGGTCAAGAATCCAGCCCTCGGCCATGTTTGAGTTCAGCGCCCTCTCATCAAGACCGGGACCTCCAACAGCAAAACACAGGGCTCTCAGTGATCCCTGCTTCCAGTAGCTTCCCCTAAGCAGGCTGCAGCAGAAGCACTTGTTACTTTGCGAGTCATTGGACCACGTTTCAAAATCCCCAAGGCAAACCTGCCTTTGTCTACAACAGTGGAAGTAGACAGAGGTAAACTCTCACACTGTGAAATACAAGCAGAGTCAGTGATCCATGTTTGGGCATCGCGAGCGTAGCCTTTGGAAAAGCTGCTTGACCGAGCTCCCCTCCCTCATTAGATTGATAACGTGGGTCAGTCCTCTAAAGAGCTTAACGTCTGCTTTCGGAATCTGTGTTGGTACATATAAAAAAATTACGCTAAAAGCACCGCCATGCAGATTTGACTTTATAACAACCTTTTTACATATAAAATCCTTTAATCTGAAGACCCTTGGGAGGGTCAGGCCACTGAGGTGAGCTTGATTGGCTTTTGTAATTAACCAGAAAGGAACGGCACAGCTTGTTGGCACTTGATACCATAACAGGACGGTGTGATAAGAGTTCATGCTAGCTGCTTTCAACTTTGCTTAGGGTAGTAGGGCGAAAACCAACAAATAAACAAACAAAACCGGTCACTTCAAGAGCCAGCTGTGACGATCGTGTCTCAGACAATTAGTGCCGCGGTTCACAGAGGCATAAGGAAATGGGCACAGTGGCACCGGGGACTTGTTTTTCCACCAGTAGGTGGTAGTCACATTACATCAGAGCATGAGGTTTGTCATGGCTCAGAGACATAAAACAGAGTTTATGGAAAGGCAGTCAGCCACCCTGTATAAATAACAATGAAGGTCCTATCCACTGCATTCTCTTTCTGAAGTGATCAGCTTAGGAGTTAAGCTCAGGGCAAATATAGCTGCGGAAATTATACTTGAAAATACATGGTGGCTAGTTTATGTGTGGCTTATATATGTCGCATTAGCCGAAAATAGTCGAATTTTTTTTTTATCAGTGACGGAAAAATCTGTCCGTCATTTTGACATTACACTGAGGGTGATCTATTGTAAAATTGTAGCTGTAATTCCCATTCCTGTCCATAGTTTCATTACGCACAGGCGAGTACACAGAAGCTACAACGATTTATTACGCCACATTAAAGAGCGCCAAAACGGTATTACTGCTCGAATTTCCTAATGAAATGGACTGAATGTGAAATCTGAGACTTTGTTTCATATCAAAAGTAACACAAAGCCTAGCCTATTGCTATTTATTGGAAGGAAGACGCACTACGTACTGTTCATTCATCAACTGAAAACAGTGCCATAGACCAAAAGATCGGTTGTGATTAAAAGGCACAATATAGTTTTCGCCACTAGAGGTTGCATTTTCAAAACAATAACAGAGGCGAAGCTCAATGACGCAACACTGTAAAAAACAATTTGTTGAGTCAACTTAAAATAATTTGTAACCTGGCTGCCTTAAAATTTTAAGTTCAGTCAACTCAAAAAAAGTTTATTCAACTTGAAATGTTAAATTATACTAAGTGACAACTCACATATTTGAGTTGAATCAACTTAAAATTTTAAGGCAGCTGGGTTACTTACCCATCTGTTAAGTTTAGCAAACACAAATATTTAAGTTGTTACTTAGTACAACTTAACATTTTAAGTTGAATAAACTTAATATTTTAGTTGACTGAACTTAAAATTTTAAGGCAACAGGGTAACAAATTATTTTAAGCTGACTCAACAAATTGTGTTTTTTATTTTTTACAGTGAATGACGGATCATGGAACGTTGGGATTTTGTTTTCACAAATCATGCTCACGGATGAGGTAATGTATTACTTTTTTATTAACAGGTGCGTTTGATTAGGGTTAAAGCAAAACTCTGCAGGGCTGCGGCTCTCCAGGACTAACGTTTGCCACCCCTGCAATGGGATATAAACTTTTTTATTATATATATTTTATTATTTATAAAATAAATACATATTATCGAGTCAAACACACACACACACACACACACACACACAAAACATATAAATAATAATATAGTAATTGTATGTAATTACACTTTAAATGAACAGTGTGTTAAAATATGTATTATTTTAAAATAAATAAACTATAAATATATAAATATTGCTAGATGATACAAAGAATATAATATCATTATGCTATACACACATACACTGAAAATTTGATTTTTATAAATACTTAAATGCTTGTATAATATATAAACAAAATAATAAAATATTATTATACTAGACTATACTACACATACACTGAAATACATAACAAAATAATACAGTAATTGTATGTAACTACACTATAAATGAACAGCGTTTGTTAAAATGTATTATTTTGAAATAAATGAACTATAAATATATAAATATTATTAGATAATACAAATACTATGTATAATATTATATTATACTATACACAAACATAGAAATATGTATATATATATATATATATATATGTATATATATTTAAATTATAGTAAAATATATAAATAATATAATAAAATCATTATGCCACACACACACACACACACACACACACACACACACACACACACACACACACACACACACACAAACACATATTCAAATATGTATTTATATATATATTAAAACAGTACTAAAATATATAAATGATATAATAAAATATTATACTATACTACACACTGAAATACATAATAAAATAATATAGTAATTGTATGTAATTACACTATACAGTAAATAGACAGCATTTATTAAAATATGTATTATTTTGAAATAAATAACTATAAATAGATCATTAGATAATACAAATAATATATAATATTACACACACACACTGAAATGTTTTATGTATTTTTTTATATATATTTAAATATACCTTAAATGTACCTTAAAATAATCTTGTGGAGTTACATTTCTACAACAATGTAAAGAGTAAAACTATTGAAATGATGATAATGATGATGATGATTATTATTATTATTATTAAATTGTATGATACACATTAGACTTGCAGAATATCACTATGGACTTTTACAAAACTCATCTTTAAATGTCCTAAGGTTATGCTGCTCTACAAAAGCTGTATATACATTCTGAATATGTTGTAATTTTTCTATAGTATATGCACACATGGATGGGTCAAGTGTAGAGTCAAGTTTTTTTGGCCATGCCTTGCAGAGAGTGGACTGGATGGAGAGTAATTATTTGTGGTGAGTCGAGGGCCCTGGGGGTTGCAGGGTGGGCGGAAGAGGCATGGGGTGCGGTGAGATGGAAAGCACGCCAGTCCCGCTCACGCTTGATGCTCAGTGAATCTGAAAGGTCATGTCATGTTTTCTGGCAATTGACTCGATGGGTTTGGATTCTGCAGCATAAGGCTGGTACGATGTTTTGTGCATGTGAGTGTGAGTGTGTGTGTGTTTGCGTGTGTGTGCTTCTGCTCCACACATTTACTGGGAAATGTGCCCCTGGGTTGTTTTTCGCGTTGACCTTATTACCCTGCGCTGTGACGAGCTTGCCACAGAACTTGCTATCTCCCTCTCACACACAGCCTCCCTCTCTCTCTCTCTTTTTGTTTGTTTTTCTCCATCTCTCCACCTCAAGATCACTTCCAACATTAAAAAATAATAATTAAAATATCAAACAAAGAACGTACATATTTGGAATTGTTTTAGAAGCCTCACCGAGCAGACAGAACAAGGAGGGGGAGGGAAGACGGCAAAGAAACGCATTTTTCAAACCCTGTTGCTTTAAATGAGAGGAGACAAACACAGAGTAAGGGCAATATTAGCACATTTAATTAACGCCGATCGCAATCATCAAACACAGGCGGCTCAAACGCATCCAGCAGCCAGGCTAAACCACACAGGACCTCCATCTGCATTTGGCTCCATTCTCTGATATATCTCTTGCCTCGCAGCCATTTCTCCGAGTGTAATTTACCAGAACAATGTAATTTTAACCTTTCCCCCTGCCTCATCATCAGGGACTTTAAGTCATTTCACTGGAAATGAAGAAACACATCTGTGTCTTTTACGGCAGAGGACACACCATAAAAGCCGAATGGTTCTGGTAAAAAGGATCCTCTCCCTCTGAATTAATCCCAACTGTGCGCGCCGTGTCGTGTGAGCTAAATGTTAATCATGCTGAAAGCTTTGTTTGAATGCGTTTCTGTACGGACTTGAGCATTTAAACTGTTGCTTTTGGAATTTCACATTACTGTTGCAGTGTTAAAGGAATATTCTGGGTTTAATACCAGTATTTGTGGCATAATGTTGATTACCACAAAAATAATTTTATTACCACAAAAATGTTACTCTGAAGCACTTACAAATGGAATGAAATTTAAAACCAGAAATGTGATAATTTCATAAACTGAATTCATATATTAATTGATTTTTTTTTTTTTTATATAGAGCAGGGACATGTAAGGGTTGCCAAGCCTGCATTTTTCCCCTCATATATGCTTATACTAAATACGTTCAAATATGTTAACAAAAAAACAAAAAAGTTAAAACACACTAGTGTAAAAGTAGCCTGACTCTAAGTACCGGCAGCATGTGAAAAGTGCTGGTATGCACAAAAAAGTGAAAATGCACTAGTATAAATGTGGCCTGAACATGTGAGAAGTGCCAGTACACACAAAAAAGCGAAAACACCCTATTGTAAACAGCCTGAGTCTGAGTACTGGCAATGTGTGCAAAGTGCTGGTATGCTCATATATGCTTATACTAAATATGTTCAAATTTGTTATATTGTGACAATGATAAAAGATGTTCAGTTTTGTGAAGGAGAGCCACTGGTAAAGAGCCTTTAAGTTGCTTATGATCACTACGATATAGTGGTTTTCCATTAGCATAGCAGTTACTGTAAAATATGTACTTTAGGTAGGGGAATTGCATACTTTTAGTTATGATATTTGGGATGTGGTCAATAGGTTACTTTTTGGCTATTTTTGTTATGCAGACCTTGCAGACCTGGCAACCTTGAGTACCGACACCATGTGAAAAGTACCGGTACGTGCGAAAAAGTGAAAAAGCACTAGTGTAAACGTAGCCTGACTCTGAGTACCGGCAACATGTGAAAACAAGACGGTACACAAAAAAAGGTTTGCTAGTGCGTGTGAAATAGTTAAAATGCATTAGTGTAAACGTAGCCTGGCTCTGAGTACTGGCAACATGTGAAAAGTGCTGGTACACACAAAAAAGTGAAGAAATGCACTTGTATAAATGTAACCTGAACATGTGAGAAGTGCCAGTACACACAAAAAAGTTAAAACACTCTAGTGTAAACATAGTATGAGTCTGAGTACCGGCAACAAGTGTGAAGTGCCGGTATGCAAGAAAAAGTGAAAAACGCACTAGTGTAAATGTAGCCTGAGTCTGAGTACCGACAACATGTAAGAAGTGCTGGTACACACAAAAAAGTGAAAATGCACAAGATTTGCTAGTGTGCATTAAAAAGTTAAAATGCACTAGTGTAAACGTAGCCTGACTCTAAGTACTGGCAACATGTGAAAAGTGCTGGTACGCACAAAAAAGTGAAAATGCACTAGTACAAATGTAGCCTGAACATGTGAGAAGTGCCAGTACACACAAAAAGTGAAAACACCGAGTGTAAACATAGCCTGAGTCTGAGTACTGGCAATATGTGCGAAGTACTGGTACACACAAAAAAAAAGTTGAAATGCACTAGTGTAAACGTTGCCTGAGTCTGAGTACCGACAACATGTGTGAAGTGCTGGTACGCACAGAAAATTTAAAAAGCACTACTGTAAAAGTAGCCTGACTCTGAGTACCGGCAACATGTGTGAAGTGCAGGTATGCAAAAAAAAAAGTGAAAAACGCACTAGTGTAAATGTAGCCTGAGTACAGGCAACATGTTTGAAGTGCAGGTATGCAAGAAAAAGTGAAAAACGCTTGTAGTGTAAATGTAGCCTGAGTCTGAGTACTGACAGCATTTGAGAAGTGCTGGTATGCACAAAAAGGGAAAATGCACTAGTGTAAACATAGCCTGACTCTGAGTACTGGCAACATGTGAAAAGTGCTGGTACGCACAAAAAAGTGAAAATGCCCTAGTACAAATGTACCCTGAACATGTGAGAAGTGCCAGTACACACAAAAAGTGAAAACCCCCTAGTGTAAACATAGCCTGAGTCTGAGTATCGGCAACATGTGAGAAGTGCTGGTACACGCAAAAAAGTTAAAATGCACTAGTGTAAAAGTAGTCTGACTCTGAGTACCGACAGCATTTGAGAAGTGCTGGTATGCACAAAAAGGGAAAACGCATTAGTGTAAAAGGAGACTGAGTCTGACTACCGACAACATGTGTGAAGTGCTGGTACGCACAGAAAATTTAAAAAGCACTACTGTAAAAGTAGCCTGACTCTGAGTACCGGCAACATGTGTGAAGTGCAGGTATGCAAAAAAAAAAGTGAAAAACGCACTAGTGTAAATGTAGCCTGAGTCTGAGTACAGGCAACATGTTTGAAGTGCAGGTATGCAAGAAAAAGTGAAAAACGCTTGTAGTGTAAATGTAGCCTGAGTCTGAGTACTGACAGCATTTGAGAAGTGCTGGTATGCACAAAAAGGGAAAACGCACTAGTGTAAACATAGCCTGACTCTGAGTACTGGCAACATGTGAAAAGTGCTGGTACGCACAAAAAAGTGAAAATGCCCTAGTACAAATGTAGCCTGAACATGTGAGAAGTGCCAGTACACACAAAAAGTGAAAACCCCCTAGTGTAAACATAGCCTGAGTCTGAGTAAAAACATGTGAGAAGTGCTGGTACACGCAAAAAGTTAAAATGCACTAGTGTAAAGGTAGTCTGATGCACTGCAGTGTGTAAAAGAGACTGAGTCTGACTACCGGCAACATGTGAAAAGTGCTGAGTCTGCACTAGTATAAATGTGGCCTGAACATGTGAGAAGTGCCAGTACACACGAAAAAGCGAAAACACCCTATTGTAAACATAGCCTGAGTCTGAGTACTGGCAATATTTGTAAACACCCTATGAAAAGTGCTGGTATGCACAAAAAAGTGAAAATGCACTAGTATAAATGTGGCCTGAACATGTGAGAAGTGCCAGTACACACGAAAAAGGCGAAAACACCCTAAAACATAGCCTGAAGTGCTGGTACTGGTACGCACAAAAAAAAAAAAAGTTGAAATGCACTAGTGTAAGAGTTGCCTGAGTCTGAGTACCGGCAACATGTGAGAAGTGCTGGTACACGCAAAAAAGTTAAAACGCACTACTGTGCAAGTAGTCTGACTCTGAGTACCCACAACATGCGTGATGTGCCGGTATGCAAGAAAAAGTGAAAAACGCACTAATGTAAACGTTGCCTCAGTCTGTGTACCGACAACATGTGAGAAGTGCTGGTATGCACAAAAAAGTTAAAACGCATTAGTGTAAATGTAGCCTGACTCTGAGTACTGGCAACATGTGAAAAGTGCTGGTATGCACAAAAAAGTGAAAATGCACTAGTATAAATGTGGCCTGAACATGTGAGAAGTGCCAGTACACACGAAAAAGCGAAAACACCCTATTGTAAACATAGCCACAACATGTGTGATGTGCCGGTATGCAAGAAAAAGTGAAAAACGCACTGATGTAAACGTTTTGTGAAGGAGAGCCACTGGTAAAGAGCCTTTAAGTTGCTTATGATCACTACGATATAGTGGTTTTCCATTAGCATAGCAGTTACTGTAAAATATGTACTTTAGGTAGGGGAATTGCATACTTTTAGTTATGATATTTGGGATGTGGTCAATAGGTTACTTTTTGGCTATTTTTGTTATGCAGACCTTGCAGACCTGGCAACCTTGAGTACCGACACCATGTGAAAAGTACCGGTACGTGCGAAAAAGTGAAAAAGCACTAGTGTAAACGTAGCCTGACTCTGAGTACCGGCAACATGTGAAAACAAGACGGTACACAAAAAAAGGTTTGCTAGTGCGCGTGAAATAGTTAAAATGCATTAGTGTAAACGTAGCCTGGCTCTGAGTACTGGCAACATGTGAAAAGTGCTGGTACACACAAAAAAGTGAAGAAATGCACTTGTATAAATGTAACCTGAACATGTGAGAGGTGCCAGTACACACAAAAAAGTTAAAACACTCTAGTGTAAACATAGTATGAGTCTGAGTACCGGCAACAAGTGTGAAGTGCCGGTATGCAAGAAAAAGTGAAAAACGCACTAGTGTAATTGTAGCCTGAGTCTGAGTACCGACAACATGTAAGAAGTGCTGGTACAGACAAAAAAGGAAATTATTTTTATGCCAATCAACATCACGCCACAAGTCCTGTCGATTGAGCTTAACTTGTATTGAACGCTGAATATTTAAAGGTAGTTGTTTGTTATCCTTGCTAATCTCTGTCTCTCTCTCCATGCGTTCTGCCTCACACCATGACTGTCTCTCGCTCAGCAGCTCAGTGGCAGAGCTCCAGAATCACTTAGATCATTTTACCTAGGGCACAGAGAGGGCAAAAAGAAGCCACTGACCCCCGCTTGCCCATGCAGGGCTTTACGCCTCGCTGACTTTCCTGGTGTGACATTTTCCCCCATATCTGCCCTCCCCCTACCCACAATTCCCTCTCCGACCAACTAACACAGGACAAGGGGGAGAATAAAAAGCTCAGAACGATCATTGTCTGCACAGATATCAATCAAGTGAACAGCAGCCTGGGTCAATCTGCTGTCACAGCGTTCACAACTCACCACCATGGCACTCATGCAAAATGACAATAATGACAGAATGCCACAAGTGATATCACATCTAATAACTTTTTTTAAAGGTAAATAAGAGAAGAAAGAAGAGAACCTGTGTCCATCTCGCATCACCTGACCCCTTGCCACATTTTCACGAGACCTGAAAGGCCCTGTTTTTTCTGTGATGACAAATATAGCCCCTTCGACAGGTCATGCAATGGTCATGACATTATTAAAAGATCAATTGTGCCTCTAAACACTGCCGAACTACTGTACAGCTATGACCGAGACAGATGGGACTCATGTAGACGTGACTTTAATATCTATTTAAAGAGGTTTTACTGACAATGATCTAGTGAGACAAACACTTTTGAAACCTATGGCTTTGACAAAGCCCTGACCCGAGCCGAAGCGACAGCTGTGCTGATGTAGCTTATTCCAGAAAATGTGAATTGATTAGGAGCAGGAAAGTCGCACATGCCAAAAACTGAAACACTGGAAAACTAAATTATATATATACTATCTATCTATCGTTTTATTTGTGTATGAAGAGGTAAAAGTAAAAAAAAATCATATATTTCCGAATATATTTGGCTATAGGGGTCCTCTTTAATTTGTGTCCTATATATAATATGCGTAAAAAAACTATCTGACCTCAGAGATCAAGTGTGTCTTGTATACCATACACATATGTCATGGGAATGAGTGGCATCTTTAGCTTTCATCGACCTCTGAGCATCACAGACATTAATGGAGTGAGTGTTTTAAAAGTTAGCATGAAGACTGATGATGTAGACTAAGAGCTAGCATGCAGTGTTCTTTGGCGGATCCTTCTTGCGGCCTCCAGGGAGGGCGGTGTTGAGTGCTTGTAGAGCAGATATTTAAGGGGCACTGCCACGGTTGAAGAGTTTAGATTTTCCTCATATTCTATAAAGCCGGAGCCAAGGGAGTTGACTGAGGAGACGTGAAGTGTGTGTATGTGTGTGAAAGAGAGAAAGGGGGAAAGGGTGAACTAAAAAAGCAGGACACACTGCGCCGGGATCAACACGTGTCTGCAAAAGCCTAGAGGTTCGGCAACAATCTGTTCCGCTTGGTTCGCTGCAGTGCTGTGACCTCGATTTCTGGACTGCTGTTGAGAGGCTCCTTGCACTCAGGCTTGACACAAGCACAGGACCGCCCTTCTCAATGCCGCCCCACCTTAGCAAGCATGGGGATGTGTGTGTGTATGTATGGACAGGGAGCTGCCTGTAAAGCTGTGCAGTTGGTGCAGGAAAGTGCTGCTCTCCGTGCCCCCCTGTCTAGGGTGGGATGAACATCTCTGCAGTTTGGCAGTGCTGAAAAATGACACTTTCAATTGGGGTCAATTGGACCCCTGCCTCTGGATCTGAGATGGCAGCCATGACGAGGGGTAATCTCAGGATGAGGAAATAATTGGCTTTCTGGAGGAAGAGTCGGCCCAGGCAGTGGAGACAGCAGAGGGCTGTGAAACACTAGGGGTCAGTGGAAGTCCACAAAACCATTCCAAGTTTTTGTAAACCTTTCTAAATATTTAAGTCCTCTGATGCACTGTGGATCATAGTGGATAGATCTGTGGGAAAAAGATGAATTATGTTTAAAAAAAAAAGTTTCTACTGCCTCATGTTCAGCCATAAAATAACATCTTTTTTCTTATTATTATCACAATCTGTATCTGTATTTGTAAAGTATTAGTCAATTTTTTTCTTTCTTTATTCTGCTGATTTTTACATATAGATTACCTCTGATGTCATGAGATATCATCATATGAGAGAATAGACAGATACAGATTATAAGATTATCAGTTGATAGATTATCGATAAATTACAACTATCCATCTATTTTGAGAGTACAAGATATAGAATATGAGGATTATATTCTATCCTGAGAGTATAATATATATAGAATATGAGAGTATAGACAGACACAGATTATTAGATTATCGGTTGATAGATTATCAATAGATTATCGGTATCTATCTGTCTATCTATCTATCTATCTTGAGAGTACAAGATATAGAATATGAAAGTATAGACAGATATAGATTATTACATTATTGGGCGATAGATTATCTATCTATCTATCTATCTATCTATCTATCTATCTATCTATCTGTCTATCATTTTGAGAGTATAAAATATATAGAATATGAAAGTATAGACAGATACAGATTATTACATTATTGGGTGATAGATTATCAATAGATTATCTGTCTATCTCTCTATCTATCTATCTATCTATCATCTTGAGAGTACAAGATATAGAATATGAGAGTATAGACAGATACAGATTATTACATTATTGGGCGATAGATTATCAATAGATTATCGGTATCTATCTATTTTAAGAGTATAAAATATATAGAATATGAGAGTATAATCATACAAATTATTAGATTATCGGTCAATAGATTATTGATAGATTATCAGTATCTCTCTATCTTGAGAGTACAAGATATAGAATATGAGTATAGACAGATACAGATTATTAGATTATCGGTCAATAGATTGACGATAGATTATCGGTATCTATCTATCTGTCTATCTATTTATCTTGAGAGTACAAGATATAGAATATGAGTATAGACAGATACAGATTATTAGATTAGATTATCGGTCAATAGATTATCGACAGATTATCTATCTATCTATCTATCTATTTATCTTGAGAGTACAAGATACAGAATGTGACTATAGACAGATACAGATGATTAGATTATCAGTCAATAGATTATCGGTATCTATCTATCTATCTATCTATATCTATCTATCTAGTTTAAGAGTATAAAATATATAGAATATGAGAGTATAGTCAGATACAGATTATTAGATTATTGATCAATAGATTATTGATAGATTATCAGTATCTATCTATCTCTCTATCTATCTTGAGAGTATAAGATATATACAATATGAGAGTATAGACAGATACAGATTATTAGATTATCGGTTGATAGATTATCAATATATTATCGATATCTATCTATCTTGAGAGTACAAGATATAGAATATGAGAGTATAGACAGATACAAATTATTAGATTATCAGTTGATAGATTACCTTTATCTATCTATCTTCAGAGTGCAAGATATGTAGAAAATAAGAGAGAATAGATACAGATTATTAGATTATTGGTCGATAGATTATCACTAGATTATCTATCTATCTATCTATCTATCTGTCTGTCTATCTGTCTGTCTATCTGTCGATCTATCTATCTATCTGTATTGAGAGTACAAGATACAAACAGATATATAGCTATATAACTATCTATATAGATGGATTGGATGTATTATTGGCCTTAACTTGATCCTAATATTTTTGTTACCAAATACAATTTGTGGATATACTTTTGCGGAATACAGCTGGTGCACCACTAATGTTTTTTATAATAATTGTAGACATTACTATCTAAAATACAGATGCTATTTTGAGGCACTAGCCAATATATATTACAGTCCTCTTGGTAATATTACATAGAAAGTAAAAACATTTATCATTTGTCATTATCATTAAAGACACCATGGCCTAAGCTATTGTTCTAAATGTCATTTTGAAGCATTAAGCAACATTATTTCAATCATATGCCTGACAAGCCAATAGGAATTCCCTCTGTTCCTCTCGTCTCACCTCTCTTTCTCCTTGCCTCTCTCTCCAATTTGCTCCAGACTAATTATGCTGGGGTTTATGGAGCATTTTTACCGCCCCGCTCCTGTACCTCCAAAGTGGTTTGCTAAAACAGTGGTGACATGGGGCTGTGGTAATTATCTAATTGTTTGAGCCATGTCTGTCTTTGATTTATGGTGTTGCATCAGAGCCTGACCTGATTTATAATGAGGTCCCCCCACTTGTGAAAATCTGAACCTGAATTATGTGGCACAAGCCCAATTATTTCTCTATGAGGTTTTGGTGGCTGTTGACATTGATGGTTTGCATTCTCAAACAGCTGCCTGCCCAGCTTTTGCCTAACCACAATAATATGATCCATCATTTTAGAACAGACCCACCTCTCGTCTCTCGCTTACACCAGCGCAGAACCGCAGACTCCGTCGTTGCTCACTGCAAACAGCACCATATTTCTTCATCACTGCTGTGTTAAAGATGCTCGCTGCATTTCGCCATCATCTCTGGCATAGGGGTGCACAGGTTCCCCCTCCTCATCGCTTCCACCTGCCAGACCGAGACCGCCCGTCTTACTAATCTGTCTTTGGGGAGAACGACGACGGGAGCCGGCAAAGGACGCGGCACCCCCGGGCCCCATAAATCCCGCCGGCTCCCGATTACCCAGTTCAGGCCACAAAGTCAAAGAACTGGGCATTAAGTGGAGCAAGTTGCTTGGCACCAAGGACAAAGCTGACAGGAAACATAAGGCCCCCACATGCGGCCCGGACGTGAAGAATAGACCCACTCGTGAGGACGTACGCTACACGGATGAGACGGCCCCTCTCAAATTAGCACTGAGCAGGGTGACTGCCGCAACGCCGGCTGATGAAGAGACACGCGGCTGCCACTATTTGCGCCGCTAAGGCATTCATCAAATTAATTACTGCTGCGCCCAACCACCTCTCTGATACCTCTTTATTTTGAGTCCTGTAAATGGGGCCTCAGACGAGTCCTGACAGGGAGCCCTAATACACACACTGCCTCTTCTCCAGCAACATAATTAATTGAAAACTTCGCTGGCTTGACAAATTGGAATGATGAATCTATCTTCTATGAATAGCTTAAGGAAAGAGAGAGAGAGAGAGAGAGAACGGAGAGGAAAAAAATGCATAATCAGTCAAAAATGTAGACGCAACATCTCTCTCGCTGGCTTCGCCGTGTATTGAGAGCCATTAGGGCCGAGAGGAGCCGTGGCGCTGCGAAAAGACTGACTCTCCTTCCATCCGCATCTCGATTGATAACTTTGGCTCTTCGATTTAATAGAGCGGTCAAGGTGGAGCTGTTCTTCTGTATGGTTCAAGAGAAATAAAGAGAGGTAAGATCATTAATCATGCACTTGTACTCGTTTTTTTTACGGTTGAATACAGATGGGTTAGTTTCTCTAGTGTCTCTCCAGTTGTAACCATGTTTATGGCTTTTGCTTGATGCTGTTTCTTTGTTAAACATGCATTTTATTAGACTATTTTTTTAAATAAACTTTTGTATAGTATCAAGTTAAATACACCATACAGTAGTTATCACATTATACATTTATGTATGCAAATGTACCTTTTACAGGGTAATGAGGGTGACATGCCACCTTAAAAGCCATTTTGAGAAACACCATTATACATCTCTTGATTAATTACACTGATGCCTTAACTTACAGTATAAAGGCGCTGGTGTTCCCCAGAGTTATAGTACATCCCGACCTCATATCACCTTCACTTACTAAAGAGAAGTAGAAACTGATAGGTGAGGTAATGGCAAAATAAGTGAGCCATTCAAATCAGAGTCCATCAAATTAAATAAAACATGGATAATAATGATAATAATAATAATAATGTATTATAATACTTATTTTATTCCTAATTTATTCCTAATGGCAATTCCTACAAAATCACATTTATTAAAATTAATATCTAATGTAAATTAAATTGCAGAATGTCCACATATTTCAGTTATACAAATAACAAAGTAACAATATTCAATTATTCACTTTTTCTAATTTCTAATAATAATAATAATAATAATAATTATTATTATTATTATATAATATATAATTGCTAAATTAGTTTTTATATATTATATATGTTTATATAATATATATATATTAATAATAATATATATATTCGCAAAAATTAATTTTATATATTATTATTATTATTATTATATTATTAAAATAATATATAATATATAATTTATATAATAATAATAATAATAATAATAATGTAAATTATTATTATAATTTATATTATACTTTGATTTACAATTTATTCCTGATTACAATTCCTACAAAATCACAATTAATAAAATGTATATTTAAATGTAATTAAAAGTAATTAAGTAATTATAAAAATAACAAAGTTATTTATGGTAGCCTATAAACCTAACTGCTCCAAATTTAAATAATTTTTGTAGGTTTACCAGAGTGAATATGAGTAAAAAAACATCTCAGAAAAAAAAAAAAAAAAAAAAAAAAGCTTGCAAATGATAAATACCTCAATAATGTCTTAAAGGAGAAGTCCACTTCCAGAACAACAATTCACAAATGATTTACTCACCCCCTTGTCATCCAAGATGTTCATGTCTTTCTGTCTTCAGTCGTAAAGAAATTATAGTTTTTGAGGAAAACATTTCAGGATTTTTCTCAATATAATGGACTTCAATTGTGCCCCCCGATTTTGAACTTCAAAAAAGTAGTTTAAATGCAGCTTCAAAGGGCTCTAAATGATCGCAGCCGAGGAAGAAAGGTCTTATCTAGCGAAACAATCGTCATTTTTTTCGGAAATTAAAAATTTGTATACTTTTAAAGCACAAAAGCTGGTGTAGCACAGGCTCTCGGATGCGCGTCCACAGATCATTCTTGAACGATTCGTTCATTTTGAATGAATCTTTAATGTGACTTGGGAAGAACGAGTCATCTCGGGGAGTGATTCGTTCAGTCACGCATGCGCAACATCCTATTAGGTTCTGTAATGGAATTAGTTCACCTGTTTCAAGTCTTCAGGTTTTTCGAGTTGTTCGTTAATTTTCCTGAACGAGACTTAAAGGTCTGAGTCGGTAAAATGATCCGAACTCCCCATCACTACTTCGAATCACGTCTAAGTTGAGTTAAGTTAGAGTATGGTGTAAAACTCCATCTTTTTTTTCTCCTACAACTTCAGAATCGTCCAACATCGTTGTACCTTTTTGTTTGTAAACAGCGTTTGACTTACTGGCACTTTCTTAGTCTTTGCATGTTCGCTTTGTAAACACTGGGTCTGTAATTCAATAGTAAGTAACGTCGTGAACGTGCATCCCAGAACCTGTGCTATACAACTTTTGTGCTTAAAAAGTATACACATTTTTATTTTCTGAAAAAAATGACCGATTGCTTTGCTAGATGAGACTCGTCTTCCTCGGCTGGGATTGTTCAGAGCCCATTTAAAAAATTAAAAAAACTGCATTTAAACTACATTTTGGAAGTTCAAAATCGGGGGCACAATTGAAGTCCATTATATGAAGATATATAAAAAATAAAATGCTTTCCACAAAAAACATAATTTCTTTACGACTGAAGACAGAAAAACATGAACATCTTGGATGACAAGGGGGTTGTTCTGGAAGTGGACTTCTCCTTTAATACAAACTAAATGTTAGTTTTGTAATATACAGTAATATACAGTTATAGATTTAATGACTGTCACAGAGATTCTCTAGTGGGAATATTCAGATGAATTTAAAGGATGCGTGACCAAACTGGACAGCCTATAAAAGACGAGCAGGTGGATGGAGGTGAATTATTAAAGTAGAAATGAGGCACTTAAACTCGTCTGTGTAGGAAAGTCACAAACCCAAAACAACTTTATAGCGCTGGGTTTAAATGAAATGGATGTAGAGCCCTTTACATGTTCGTTTAGTAAAACAGCTTGTCTAATCTGATATGTTTTCAGCCTACGAAACTCATTTGGTTTTCACAGTTTAAATCAGTTGCAGTTAATTATCACAGAAAAAAAGCCTGTAAACTATATTAGAATAGTTCAGCAGAAGTGACGCTAGATCTATCATGTGCAAGCTATGCATTTATGTGCACTATGTGTTTGGTATTTGCTTTTGTGGTATTCCTCACGGGCATATGTATGTGTTTGTGAGCAATCATATATGTCTATGCAGGAAAATATGAGAAGGTTGCAGATGTGAAGGACACACCTTTTCCATGGTAAGTAGTCATCCTTAATAGGTAGAGGCCTGTTTGTGAAATATGAGAGCCAAACTGGTATGTGACATTACTGTCATCCCCAGGGAGGCCGGCAGACTGATTTCAGTTCAGAGAGAACCTAGACAGGACTACAGAACTAAATAAAGTCTCAGATGGATGGAACTGAACTCCCACTAGAACAAACCTGCAAGACAATGAGATTCCCTGTGCCCTCTGAGAAATGTTTACGCGCTCTTCAAGCACATACACACACACGAAAAATATACAACATTACCCTTTCGTGACTGTGCAGTATTAGGGATATAAATAAAGTGATTGTTTGAAGACGCTTTATGGTTTTAAATCTAATGTCTTTATCTGCTATAATCGCATACCTCATTGTAAAATGCACCAAAATGTTTTAAAAAGTTGTTTAGAGAATGGCTTTATTCTCCTGGCATTTTAGCAACATACAATAGCGTTATATGTAATGTACTGTATTGTATATTTCATCCTAATATAATTAGAATAGATTTTAATATGAGGATGATTTAAAAATAAATTAAAATAAAAATTTAATGTGGCACTGTATTATTCAATTCTTTCCAGGCCTCATTTTCATGGAGTAAATCTCCTGGTTATTTGCGTGTCATATTACTAGCTCTGGGACCAGGTGAAATCCTTTTTATGATTTTTTTTTGCCCAAAGCAATCACTGCATTGCTCTTGCACTAACTGGAAAATATTTATTCCCCATAATATCAATGCTAAAGCACTTGAGGAGATAGGAAAAATAATACATTGGGGGGAAATCTTGTTAACAGGGATGAGTTGGATTTCACATGAACAGGAATGGATGTTTTTTGAGACAATGTTTGATGAGTCTTATCTACAAAGTTTTCTTTTGTTTTGTGATTTTAAATTGTAATAACTTCTGCATTGGTATGATTTTTACTAATAGTGCTTAGTTTTTTATCCTTACCATTATACATTTATATAAAAGGACTGATATACAAAAAAGTGAAAAATTGCAATCAAAATGACCCCAAAAAGATCATATGAAGTAATACATTTTTGTTTTATTTTATTTTTAGATTTTTACATACTAATTACTTCTTCACTGGCATGATTTTTTACTTATAGTGCTTTGTTTTTTATCTTTACCATCATACATTTATATAAAAAGTCTGATATACAAAAAAGTGAAAAATTGCAATAAAAAAATACCCCAAAAAGATCATATGAAATAATACATTTTTATTTTATTTTATTTTATTTTATTTTATTTATTGATTTTTTTTTGTTTAGTTTTTTTGTTGTTTTGTGATTTTAAATTGTAATAACTTCTGCATTGGTATGATTTTTACTAATAGTGCTTTCTTTTTTATCATTACCATCATACATTTATATAAAAAGACTGATATACAAAAAAAGTGAAAAAAGGCAATAAAAATTACCCCAAAAAGTTTATATGAAATAATACATTATTATTATTATTATTATTATTATTAATTAATTTATTTATTTTAGATTTTAAATTCTGATAACTTCTGCATTGGTATGATTTTTACTCATAGTGCTTTGTTTTTTATCATTATCATCATGCATTTATATAAAAGGACTGATATACAAAAACGTGAAAAATGGCAATAAAAATTACCCCAAAAAGATCATATGAAATAATACATTATTTATTTATTATTTATTTATTTATTTTGTAGATTATAAATTCTAATAACTTCTGAATTGGTATGATTTTTACTAATAGTGCATTGTTTTTTATCCTTACCATCATAAATTTACAGTATATAAAAGGACTAATATACAAAAAAGGGGAAAATGGCAATAAAATTACCTCAAAAAGATCATATGAAATAATACATTATTTTTATTATTATTATTATAACAGAAAACTTAATTAATTATTCATTTTCACTCTCCTGAGCTGCTTTGGAGCTCATTTACTGAGTTTCACTGACTGTTCCCCTCAGGTTTTTTGTTAAGCTGCTTTCTCTCAGTCTCATTGTCTCATTAGAAATCTGAATTTTCGATGAAGCAATGATCCAAAAGCTCTGGAAAACAGAGCAGATGAAACAAAGGTTCACCCACCTGCCTTTTCATTAAAATGTGGGTGACTGTCATCTCGGAGTGCATTGCTTAGCCTTAATCTGCCTGCTTGAGCAAGAGCACTATACTTTTTCACACACCTAACTATATAATATTCCATGTAAATTTAAGCATCCGAGGCCCTGTAGCTTAGAGCGGTGCAGAACAGGGGGTTGCTGGGTTCATAAATGAATAAGAATCTCCAAATGAGTTTGCTGACCTCTTAAACTCCATGAAATTAATATAAGCAGACATCCTGGATGCTGCAGGGCTGCCGCGGAGCCGGGGGAAGATCACTTAAGCTCTCAGAGTTTGCTGAAACTTTTATAAGCTGACTTTTCAAGACACATTGTTGCGTTTTATTGATGGTGGCAGGGAGCAATATGAAAGCAGATAAACCTTCAGTGACTTCACTTAACCCCTCATATAAGAACAGGCGAAATTCAGGCATCACAGCATGTGGCGTCGCTCGCTTTCCGACGGCTGGAAACACAACTCTTCGACCCCGCGTCCTTAATTCCAGAACACCACTTGCTTCCTCTAAGCCCGTGAAAACAAACACGGCTTTGGTGGAAGTGGTGGAACAAACAAACCAAAGGTGGAGGTGTTTTTGACACCTTGTGTTTGATGCTTGACAGTCAGCTCATTTTCTTATCTGTCACAGACCCGGGGCTTCCAGCAGTTATCAGCATTGTAATGCTGTAACATAATATTTACTCTGTCTTTAGTCCACTCGGCTGGCTTTGCTAAGCCATTGTATCCTTCCTACAGGCTTCATATCACACTTGAGACTGGACAAAGCAAATTATACAAATGTAAATAAAAGAAGATTAAAGCACTCCGACAGCATGGCTTTCATTTGCATGTGCATCTTTAAAAGTATGTGAAACGCATAAGCTTTTTAATTCTTTTCTATACAGCATGTTCATTGTGTATCTTAAAGGGATAGTTCACCCCAAAATTCTGTCATTAATTACTCATGCCGTTCCAAACCTGTAAAACCTTAGTTCATCTTTGGAACACAAATTAAGATATTTTTGATGAAATCTGAGAACTTTCTGACCCTGCATAGACAGCAACACAACTAACATGTTCAAGGCCCAGAAAGGTAGCAAGGACATGGTTAAAATAGTCCATTAAACATCATCGAGTGTGCAAAGAAAACAAAAATAACTTTATTCAACAATCTCTTCTGTGTCAGCCTTTGACCGCCTTCATGAGAGTAACATGACATCTGATGTTTACAAGCAGAGGAAGACGCACAGTGTACATGAAACAGTCATTGTAAACATGTCTGAACGTTTCGACAGAGAGAATGACTTGCTCTTTTTTGCCCAGCCTTGCTTATTTGAACAAGAATATACAGATGAACTAAGAGAGATGTACTTTCAGTGTCAAAATGCTGGCTTCTGCGCCTTTAGCATCACACGCATACGTTGCAGGTTGACACAGAAGAGACAAAATTTTTTGAAGGGGTCATCGGATGCAAAATTCACTTTTACATGTTTTACATAAATGTGTGTTGGCAGTGTGTGTACACTAGGGATACAACAATACAATTAGTCCACGGTTCAATACGTACCTCGGTTTTTAACCACGGTTTTCGGTTCGGTTCTGATAGCTTGCAGCTGTGGTTTTTTTTTTGCATCTAATTAACAACAAAATGCTCCTGTGAAGCTTTGTACACTGGAAAAAGCATGGATTATTATATGTCTGTTTAATATTTATTTTAAGAGAGGTATTATTTTTCTGATTTGTACGCAAAATAGGATGGGTTTCATTCATACTGGACGCCAGATGGCGGCCTCGTGCAGAAAATCCACATATGCGTCAAAGAGATAACAGTGATGACGTTCCAGCCGGGAAATCTCTAATTTGTATAAAGGCATCGCTATTGCTGTAACTGAATAAAAACAAGATATATAACGTTAAACGTTTTGAATGATGAAACGTAAGGACAATAAACACTCGCCTGCAATAATATATGGTTTATCTGTGTTCTTCAAGCCATCTTGGGTATTTTCATAATGATTAAGTATATTTGTAAGCCATTGCTAATCAACATACAGTATAGAATTTATTGTCTGTCTCATTCTATGATAAGAAGCCACATCAGATCACAAAAGGAAGTTTTGTCAAATACTCGAATGATGCTGTGAAGTAAAAATAAGTTGTTCTCTTTTGTCAGATGACAAGTTTAGAAAGGCTTATCATTGCATTTCATTAGAAGGGAAGGTGCTCTGCAAGTGTTGCTTTTTCATATATAAACGGTGCAATTTTGGGAAAAATAAACAAGGAAATTATTTAAATGCAAAACCGAAAAACCTCAGTTCATAAGCGCGTATTGAACGGCTTTGTAATGGGGGAAACAGTAATTAGTTTGATTACTCCTTACTGAAAAAAATAATGCTGTTTATTTATTATGCCAGTATTACCATCCCTGCTTCTAAGCGATTGAGGTGTTTTGTTTTTGGATTTAATAATGAGCATAGCAGTCGTCATTTACTCCCAGCATCTGAGCCACTGAAGACGCAGAGGATTGCTCTTGCTTTTGAAGTGAATGCACCCCCGATCTACCTACATGTGTCTACGTTCGCATAAATCCTTTGTGATCCAGCTTCACCTACAGAAGAAGTGAGTATAAGGTTTTTATGAATTTTTGCAAATCGCCTTTCCCAATAATGTGCTAGTTAGCAAGTTCCACTGTTAAATCCATCTAAAGTTTACAGTCGCTCAGAGAACTGCTCATCACCCCATGGAAGAGAGGGGCGGGGTGAGCAGGGCTCATTAGCATTTAAAGAGACATGCACCGAAATGAGTCGTTGTGAACAGAGCTGTTTTTGACAAGGTAAAAAGGGTGTTGTTTTACACTACCATTGAGAAATTTTAACCAATGTTATATACTTTTCAATAAGACCCTAAAGGGTCATATCATCTTGTTGACAGTGGGCATCAATGACCACTTTAATAAAGTTATTATTTTTGTGTTCTTTCCACATGGAAGGTATTCTTGTAGCTTCGTAATATTATGGTTGAACCACTGATGTCACACGGACTGTTTTAACATTGTTCTTACTACCTTTCTGGGCCTTGAACATGGTAGTTGCTTTGCTGTCCATGCAGGGCCAGTAAGCTCTCGGAATTCATCAAAAATATTTGTTATCTTAATTTGAGTAGGTGTGTTTGACTTCATGTGGTGCTGCACAGACTGATCGGTGTTTGACTTGAAGCAGTGCATGTCGGTAAGAAATTTAGTTTATAATATGTGTTTTTATAACAGTAATAACTTTTCTATGTAATGCAGATTCCCAGTATTCACTACTCTTTACTCGCTGAGCAGGGAATATCTGTTTACTTCAATTGACTGTTTTAAATCTATGGACTACTGGTCTTGTTGTAGGGCGTGAAATTAATATGAAGATATGAGGAACAGGAAATTGCATGATAAAGAACATAAAGTGATAACAGGTTGCATAGATCTGCACTGGAGTCTATTCATTAGAGGGTATTGAGTCACAGGTTAAGATGCTACATGATGTCTCCTTTACAGATTACAGAAATAAAACTGTGTAGTCTACAATAATGCCATCTATTAATATGGCCACTGTTTTGGTTTTGATGATACAAGAACTTGTATGAATGGTGTTTAGTTTAATGGAAATTGTTTGAAGGTTAGATGGTTATGAATGGTTGAATTTTAGATGATACAAACTCCATTAGATGTTTCCAGTGTTTCCAGTTCCAAGAATTCAGCATATTTCCATACAGCTAAGGAGTAACATAAAAATATATTCAAATGAGTGCATGCATTGTTGGATGTACATCCAAAGAACCCAAATGAACACAATTATCAATTGAAGAGCAACAGTAAATAACAGACTTGACATATTAAAGGCGACATTACGGTTGGGGTTCATATTTCCAAAAAAATTAGATCTTTGCCACAAGATGTTACAGTATATTGACTCAGCTGTCCTCCAAGATTAAAGCCTTGTTTTAGATTGCAATTATTAAAGCTAAAATAAACTCCTCAGAATGAAGACATAAATATCGAACAGCTCAAAATCAAAACGGTCTATATCAAACCCTGTCTCTGTTCATAGGAGTGAAAATGTTGCACCGTTGCACTTTCGGATCGATTGTTCTGTAACAGACAAGGCATGAAATGAATGCTCTAATAACTTATTTCTGCCACATACATAAATGATTTTTGTTTTAACAAAAAACAGTTTTAACAAAAGTGCACATTGTTTAAAAGCATATTGATTCACACAAAATTTTTTCCTCCCAAAAAGTGGCTTGGATTTTGTTTTGCATCTTAATATTAAATTGATTCAGGATTTGGCTGCTGCTTTCCACTATGAAGAGCTCATTTGTGTTTGGCAGAAGTTCATTCATCTCAGGAGTGTCAATGAGATACATGTCTGAACTAAACAAAAAGTGTCTTTTGTTGACTGCACAGAATACTTGAGGAGAAGCATATGGGACATTGACCAAATAATGAGCAGCACAGTGGATGATCTATTTATGTTAGTTTTGGAACAAAGATTTGCTGTAACTGATGTAACTTGTCTCCTTTGGTCCTCTCTGAATATATGAGGTGATAGAAGAAATCTGGATCAGCTAATATTAAAGGAATGGTTCACCCAACAATAAACATTTGATGAAAATGTACTCACCCTCAGGCCATTCAAGATGTAGATGAGTTTGTTTCTTCGTCGGGACAGATTTGGAGAAATTTAGCATTACAGTACTTCACTTGCTCACCAATGGATCCTTTTCAGTGAATGGAAGCCATCAGAATGAGTCTGTTCACACCTGTGCGTTTTCGTTTTTAAAACGCATAAAACTTTTGCTACGGTTACGCCTATTGTTTACACAACTCCAGCATTTTCGACCCTCGAAAACGGAGACTTGCCCCGTTTAAGGCCGTGTTTACACCAGTGCATTTTCATTTTAAAACACGTTTTTTCATTTTAAAATGCATGACTTTTGCTATGGTTACGCCTGTCGTTTACACTACTCCGGTGTTTTCAACCCTCTAAAACAGAGACTTTTGAAAATGCTGCAGACCCCGTTTTAGTTTCAAAACTTCGGGGCTGCGTTTCAGTGTAAACGGACCAAAACGGAGACTTTTGAAAACGATGGCGTTGCTGCCTACATTTGATCTGGGTATCCTTGACGACCATGTAAACAAACATCATGCTCAATGTTGTACCTATAGATTTGTGCAGGTAGATGCATTATTCAACCGATCCAAGCACATAGACGCGTCCACTATAGGGCATCTACCTATACATATCTATGGATGTACCTGCGTGAATGGTCATGTGACATGCGTTTTTGGTTGTGTAGTGTACACTGTAAAAAACTATTTGTTGAGTCAACTTAAAATAATTTATAACCTGGCTGCCTTAAAATTTTAAGTTCAGTCAACTCAGAAAAGTTTATTCAACTTGAAATGTTAAATTATACTAAGTGACAACTTAGATATTTGAGTTGAATCAATTTAACATTTTAAGGCAGTTGGCTTACTTACCCATCTGTTAAGTTTAGCAAACACAAATATCTAAGTTGTTACTTAGTACAACTTAAAATTTCAAGTTGACTAAACTTATTTTAGTTGACGGAACTTAAAATTGTTTTAAGTTTTAAAAATTATTTTAAAATGAAAACTCAACTTGTCTTGTGTTTTTTATTTTTAGTGCTTTTCAGAAATTATCTCCGAAAAGCAAAAATAAAAAACACAATTTGTTGAGTCAGCTTAAAATAATTTGTTACCCTGCTGCCTTACAATTTTAAGTTCCGTCAACTAAAATAAGTTTAGTCAACTTGAAATTTTAAGTCCACACTAATACGTTTTCATTTGAAAACGCATCTTTTTCTCTCCGTTTTGGCCTTCCGTCCACACTGAGACGGCGTTTGCGGTCAAGGAAAACTGAGCTTTTTGAAAACGCTCTCCAAAGTGGATAAATTTGAAAACGCCATTTTCGCGTTGCAGTGTGGACTGTGAAAACGGAGGCTTTTGAAAACGATGACGCATGTTTAGTCATGTGACGCATATTGTACCAACAGATATCCATGTTTATACTGGTGATTGTGGCTATGTGCTATTCACTTTCACACTGCTGCTAAAGATTTATTCGTACACTCTTCATATTACAGTTCAAAAAAGATGACAGACAGTGTACTCACAGTTGCTGTCCTGACTCCTGTAGCTGAAAATAAGGGCAGCTGCTTTTTGAATCAAACCATAGAGTGCGCGCGACATGGACCCATTAGTGAATGATGAGATATTTCCGTAAATAAAATGATCCTGCCAAGAATTGCGTGAAAACTTGTCTGTTCCATCTGTATCAGCTTTTACGCATGCGCAGTATGGCGAATTTAACGTTTTCCTACGTTTCAGTGTGGATGAGAAACATCTGGAAATTGCTTGAAAATGCTAATGTGGACAGAGAACGTTTTAAAACGAAAACTCTGTTTTCAATGTATCCGGAATAATGTAGACGTAGCCTAAGTTTGAAAACACTGGGGTTGCGTTTCAGTAACGGACCAAAACGGAGACTTTTAAAAACGATGGCGTGGCTGCCCACATTTGCTCTGCGTATCCTTGACGACTGCTTGTTGTTGTATCCATAGATATGTATAGGTAGATTCCCCATCTTGTGAAGTTGCATCCTGGATGGTCTGATGGTGAGTATATTTCCAGCTAAATTTCATTTTTGGGTGGACTTTTCCTTTAAGTCCCCATTTAACCAAACAAAAAGGCAGACTTCATATTCTAAAATCATTAAGAAAAGAATAACAGACGTTTTATGTTGAACATTTTTAATTTAGGGTGAGGGAGGTCTGAATATTGCTGTAACAGAGGTGTACATTATATTAACATATAGGTTAACATCTTACATTTTAGCTTAGTTTTCGTTTTTTATCAATGATGCATTTCAGAGGGTAACAGCTGGCTGTGTGACGGCCACATGCTAAATAATTCACACTCTTATAAATATTGCACATTCACACTTGGATAAAATCTCACCCGAGATATCTCTTTGGGCTCAGGGCACTCAGAGTTCAGGCGGCTTCACCAGTCCAATAATACACTTTATGGGACTACTGAGACACAGCAAGTTAAATACACATATTGTGAGTGCACTGTTGTGAGGTAGGTCTTAATTTGATTTATGCTCGTTTGGTTGCAGTATGTTTGGAAAAAAAATCAGTATGTTTAATGTTTACTGAAAATGTATTTTTCAGTTGCAGGTGCAATTTTTTTTAGAGTGCTGGATTGCTAATGTTTTTATTTGCTTCTGAGTGTAAGAGTTGTATGACATTTTGTAAACTGATGCAACGTGCAGCACAGATCAAAAATAAGCTTTGCTTACTGTATGACAGTAACCATTTTCTTGTTTTGACAGTTGATAGTTTAACTTTATTTGGAACATACACAATAGAATGCAGCAGTACAATAACATCACAATTTTATCTTTGGAAATCAAAATGTTCACTGAATGTGCCAGAAAAAAACTGCATTATTTGTTGATAGAAATATGTTTGTAATTGTGTACATACAGAATATATTAAAAAATAAAATTAAATACACATATAATAACTGCAATTGTGAAATTTAGTAAGTGCAAGTTATTTAGTAAGTTTAATTTTAATCATTCAATAAAACCAAATAGTTTATGTAACTGTGAAAAGTGTTGCTGTGTATATTTCTTTACACTTGTGCACTTTTCTGGAACTACTGTTGAGGATTTCAATATCACATAAAGTGTGTGCACCTGTAACACTGAATGAAAAATGATCTATTTATACCACTTTTATTTGTCCTATACAAAGGAAAGGCCTGCTATCACAGGTGAGATTGCCAAGACTCCTGACTATATATATATATTTATATTTATATCTAATATCAATTATATCAATAAAATGTACACATGTAAATATTTTCAAAATTTATACTGTATGTGTGTGCATTTATATATACATAAATGTACACAGTGCACACATATATAATATGTAAACAAAACCTTTATTTTGCACGCGATTAATCGTGATTTATTATTGCACAGCACTAATAGTAATATATATATATATATATATATATATATATATATATTTCTTGTTTTTTAAATGGTCAGGAGTTTATGGTTATTATTTATGTTTATGGTTATACATTTTTCTAACACTAAAAATAGCAAGACATTGTCATAAAAATCAAATGATCTTCAGATATACAAAAAATAAATAAATAAATAAAAATAAATAAATAATGTTTTTATTAAGTTCTAATGCTGTGCAAAAATAGTACAAACCAGTCAACCCTATATGGCTTTTGTTTTACAGTAAATCACCTATTTGTAGTGATATATTTTACCAGCTAGATATGATAAACCAAATTACACAAACATAAGTGCACCTGCAGTCTCAGAAAAAAAAGCTACAAAAGCCGTCAATGAGGTGGTTCAGTTTCAAAAAGTACTAACATGTACACTTTAGGTAGAAGATGCATGTTTAAGGTACTAAAAGGCACATTTTGTAATTGTTCTGTCCCAGTGACAGCTTTTTTAGCTTTTTTTTCTCCTGAGAATGCATATTGTGACAACCTAACCAGGACGCAAAACAACACCTAATATTATACGGTTTAGAGCATCAGTGTTATTATAATAATTTTCTTTAAGCCTTTACATTAGTATCATTTAGTCAGACTTTAGAAGTCTGGTCCACATTGCAGTTTATTCTGTTCTGTCAGTGTGAATTTGACTTTCGTTTTTATGTGCAGTTTATACTCCTCTTTAAGGGGATAGTTCACCCAAAAAAATAAAATTCTGTCATTAATTACTTATCCTCATGTTGTTCTAATCCAGTAAGACCTTCACTCATCTTCAGAACACAAATTAAGATATTTTTGATGAAATCTGACAGCTTTCTTACCCTGCATAAACAACAATGCAACACATTCAAGGACACATACTTTTTGTAAGCAAAGAAAACAAAAAGTATTCTTGGAGCTTCATACAGTTACGGTTGAACCACTGATGTCACATGGACTAATTTTACTACCTTTTCTGGGCCTTAAATGTGTCGTTTGCATGGCTGTCTATGCTGGCTCAGAAGCTCTCGATTTTCATCAAAAATATCTTCATTTGTGTTTTGAAGATGAACGAAGACCTTACGGGTTTGGAACATCATGAGGGTGAGTAATTAATGACAGAATTTTCATTTTTGTGTGAACTATAAACAATTGGCATCACAATAACAGAAAAAAGTACAGAAAAACAGCAAAAGTGCAAAGTGTACAAAACTTGTGAGAAGTCAGTAGTCTGCTTTCAGAACTTTGGCATGATTTCATGATCAAAACAAATATTTTACCAGCAATCCATAAACAATGAAAAAAAAGAAGGCAGAAGGTGGTTCTTTGGTCTCCCCCACAAGAAACTTGGCTAAAAGCTTACTGTTCACTTGGGTAAATCTGCAATGTAAAAAGACACAATAATATGACATTCTACATAGATGTCGACCGATATTGGATTTTACAGATACTGATAACTAGGTTGGACCACACTGGCCTATGCCGATTAATCGATCGATAGTTTTTAAAATGGATACTGAACGGAAAAAAAATAGTGCTATACTATTTAAAAAAAAAAAAAGAGCCTACTGAACCATACTTTGTAAATGACTAAATATTAATATTAATTATATATTGATCATTGCAGTTGCAAAGGCAACTAAAATTTTAACAATATATTAGTAAATGCTAAAATTAACACACTCTAACAAGGAACAATACTTCTATTCTACAGCTTTTATCAATCTTAATGTTACAAATGGACTCGTATTGTAAAGTGTTACCATTACATCAACAATCAAGCTGAAGATGGCCATCTTTAAATATCTACACAAAGGCCGCAGTATTGACATTGCATACATATGGATATTGTGTACTTTAATTTAACAATTTAACTGCTTCTATTCTAGAACATTTGTGGTTATCTAATCAAAATATAAAAATATGTTAGTTATACAATGGGCAAGTGCAGCACCGCGTCTAGAAGAACTCGCAGCTATCCGGTATCACACACACTGGGCGCGTCGCGTTCAATTCAAGCGGCGGTCTACAAGACTTTATTTGATCACCAAACGGGCAAAAGTATACTGCTGTCCTTTTTCCACTAATGCAGCATCTAGTCAACAAATTCATCACTTAGTAATGACATGAAAACATGCACTATAGTATACTGTACACACCATTTCCTTGTCTATAGGGACTTTGCTGTATAATGACGACCTTCTCAGCCGCTCCAGCAAAGGACCCAACCCGGAAAAAACTATCGGCATGGATTTTGCCAATAACCGATAGTTCTGCCAATCAACTATCGGTGCCGATTAATCGGCAAAACCGATACATCGGTCGACCTCTAATTCTACATATGGTGTAAGAAGAAGAAACGAAGGATGAAGAAACAACCAACCTCTGAATAAGAAGGAGGCGGCTGGAGGTGGAACTGCTGAATGCAAGCAAATGCTGAGGAATCTAGCAGCCAGTCTGGTAGTGATTGGCAGGTTGAAGTCCTGTGCTCCTCAAACTGTTCTTCTGACATAATCTCTGCATAGCTGGGAGGGGCTGTCAGGAAATATTACCATTAAAATCGAAGATGAAAATAAGTATATACATAACACTGCATGCAGCAATCATAATCTTTATTTATTTATTTATATGACATAAAATGGCTGCATTCACGGCATCATTAAATTTGCACAAACCACCTTCAGCTATGTCTGGAAGGGTAAATGTGGGATATAGCAAGCTCATGTTCACAATGGAACAACTGATCATGCCAAGACCACTGGTACCGATCACCACTGGAAGCTGCACTTCGAGATTTTTGGCACCTGGTATCTGAACAATAACCTTGAGCAAAGAAACAAACATTCACATAAGTTTTATATATGTTAGCTAGTAGAGGTTACGCAAAAGATTGGAATGGTTCTATAAATGAAAGCAGTACACAAGTATACAATGTTTACTAAAAAATAAAGCCTTGTGGCATTATGGATAATAAAAAAAGAAGTTCTTTAAATAAACATCATAAAATTTTTACTCACTGCAAGTACGTACTCCACTCTCAGGATGTCTGAATTCAGAATGGAGGGAGAAACTGGAGGAATCGTTAGTGTGTTTCCATTCCACCTACTGGAAGTGTCAGGTGGCACAACATTTCCTCTGGCACTGACAACCACCTGTTTTATGCATTTTGTTTTACCCTTGGCTGTATAAGTCTGTATCTGGTATAACACTGATTTTGGCACAACCAGGCGAGATGAGCGGTTCACAATCAGAGCATTGACTGGGACTGATTCTCCTGGAGAAGAGATGAAAAATAGTGTGTCAAGATAAAAAGCAAATTATTTCAAATAACATACTTTTACTTTTGCAGCAGATATTTTTTTACCCAGATTTTAAACACCGTTTAAAAGTTTGGGGTTGGTTTTTATGTATTTGAAAATGCTCTGTTTTGAACGATCTCTGCTAAGCAAAGGTAGCATTTATTTGGATAAAATGCAGTACAAAACAAGGATATTATGAAATATAATAATAATTAAAAAAATTATTATTGTTAATTTATAATTATAAATTATGATATATAATTTATTCCTGCGACGGTAAAGCTCAATTTTCAGCAGCCATTGCTCACATCTTTCAGAAATCAGTGTTGCTTCTTTTTTTGAGGAAACTGTGATACTTTTAAGTTTAAAAGAACAGCATTTATTGAGCTAGACATTTTTGTAACATACACTACCAGTCAACATTTTTGTACAGTCATTTTTTTTTTATTTATTTGATCCAAAATACAGTAAAAGCAGTAATATAATGATTTTTTTTTACTATTTAAAATAACTGCTTTCTAGTTGAATATTTTTAAAATGTTATTTATTCCTGTGATCAAAGGTAAAATTTTCAGCATCATTACTCCTCTCACTTTCAATCATTCTAATATGCTGATTTGCTATAAAAAACAAAAAACAAAACATTTATTATTATTACTACTACCCATATTTAAAACAGTTGAGTACATTTTATCAGGATTCTTTAATAAATAGAAAGATCCAAAAATCAGCATTTATCTGAAATAAAAAGCTTTTGTAACATTATACACTATGCCATTTAAAAGCTCAGTATAATATTTTATTTTTTGTAAAGAAATGATAGAAATTAATACTTTAATTTAGCAAGGATGCTTTAAATTGATCAAAAGTGATGATAAAGACATGTATAATGTTATAAAAGATTTTCTTTTAGATTTTTCTTTCTACGCATCAAAGAAACCTGAAAAAAAATCAGCTGACTTAGTTGTTTTAACAATAGGTTAAAGATAAGAAATATGTGACTGGAGTAATGAAGCTAAAAATGTAGCTTTGAAATCACAGGAATAAATTATAATAAATTTACTGTTTTTGCTCTACTTTGGATCAAATAAATGCAGGCTGAGCAGAAGAGACTTCTTTAATAAACATAAAAAATCTTACTGTTCAAAAACTTCTGACTGGTAATGTAGTAGAAGTCTTTCCTGTCATGACACTTGTTGCATGCGTGCTAAATAAAAGTGTTAATTTATTTCTGTATTAATAACAATATTTTTAACATTTGAAGGGTATTTTAAGTTAACAAACATCTTAGAATATATAACAGTATTAAAAATATTCAAACACTGTCATCCAACACAGCCAGAAAGCTCATAAAAATACAATTATTTCCCCTTACCACTGCAATAACCTTGTCGGTTTAAGCTGACAGTCAGTGAGACAGGACCAGACGTAAAGATCCAGCAGCCAATCATCTTCTTACAGGTTTGTGACACTGGAGACTGTAATAGAAACTCTGACTCAGAGGTCAGGAGAAAATTCCCAAATGCAAACAACTTTGCTTTAGATTTTACATTGGACATCAAAATAATTTCAGCATTGTTTTTCCCTACGGCCACTGATTCCAGTTCAGAACAATTGCACATTCCGGCAGCGGAGAGCAACATTAATGTTCCAAGTACGTCTATTAGGTGTCAGCGGTGTAATGTTTTCAAATTCAACGCAGCTTCCTGTCAAGGTACAGTATTATATGACCTCCTCTATGAAACCTGTTGAGAGTTCATGATCACTACTACTCCCACCATTTACCATCACATCCCATCAAGTCATACACCATCTGGATCCTATGAGAAAACAGCATCAAACTGTTGAAAAATGTTCTATATGTGTATAGTTTGAATGGAGTCTGAACATTCTACACACACCATGTTGGCTTTGTCATGTGACCTACAGCATATGAGATAGTAAACTGAACTATTTTACTTTCAGAGGGGAATTCAGACATACTACTTATTTAATATACTCTTTTTCACTTACTATAGTAGGAAAGTAGGCATATTCAGATGCAGGGTTCAAGAAGGTAGCTTCCAGAAGTAAAACACGTGGAAATAAGTATGTGTGGGAAAACAGAAGGCGTATTTGACATACTCACCATTAATGTTGGCACACTGACATTAGTATGACTGATGACGCAAAGTTCTCTGCAAACACGTAGACTCTCATGGAAAGGCCTTTTTAAAACTGCCTGCACCATGTAGTAAACACGGCCATGTTTTCCAGAGAAAGTGGAAACCAAATGACTAGGAATCAACAAAAAAAAAGTCAGTGTTCTAATAACTTGATCTGAGTCCATTCTCATTCTCAGGATGGCCCTGTTTATTAACATGCTAAAAATCAAACATTTGCACTCACTTTTGAGGTAGTTGCAGGTCAAAAGGGATCTCATGTGTACCACTATCAAGGATGAGGTCTTGGGTACCTGGTCATAAATTAATAAATCAAACTGAATGCAGTCAATCACACTTCAGTCATCACAAGTCAAATATGTTTAGCGTATATTGCAAGCCTACCTGTTGTTGCAACAAGTGTCTTGGATAAAGAGAGACATTTCCTCTCTTCCGAACAGCCGGATCGTTTATGCATCCAACTCACCTGAGCATATCCCTTCAGTAATACTTCTATGCTTTTGACTGTGGTGGCTTCCGAGAGTTTGACAGAAATATGCCCAGACACTACTTCACCAGAGCAGTAACCTTCTCTCTGCCCATTGTCAAGAATCACATCCAGTGATTTTACTTCAGTATGTGTCATCTTGGTTTCTGGAGTGTAAATACAAGTACATTTCATGTTGTTTGTCTCATTTGCAATCATGAATCACACACACAAGTAAAACAGAAGGCTTATCTAAACTCGTGTCCAATATTTCTGACTCGCCTGCTGTTTAAGTGACACTTTGGTTTAAAAACAAATGACATCAAGTTACTATGTTTGCCAAAATCAACATAACTTTATGAAGATGCATCAACAATATCTAGCAATATTTAAAATACACTACATAAACAAACAAACATTATGTAACCTTCGGAGTTCTCTCTATGCTGCAAGCTGCAGCACTCTCCCTCCATGCAATATGTGACTTGCAAGCCACGCCCAGTGTTTATTTATATCGGCTGATTTACATGTATTTAAGGCACTATCCCCTCCTACCTGAATGTTAGTGTCAATCGATTTACTCAGCAGTAGAGGAACTGATAATATAAAAAAAATAAGGAAATAAAGGTTGGAGATAAAAAAAAGTAAAAAAAAAAAATATATATTATATATATATAAAATAAATTTAGATATAAAATATCTAATATTTTTTGCACCGAATCCTCTCAAAAACATGCATATGAGATGAGATTAGGCCAGCAGCACCGCGTATACTGTACTTTGTTTTGATTGGTCAGTTTCTGACTCTCAGCCAATCAGCTTGCTCGCTTTGGCGTTCATGGAACAAAACAAGTTCGCTAGGTCATAGATGAATCTGGAAACCTGTTGTGCTCTTCAGAGTCGTTCTTGACCTCTAGAAACGTGCAAAGAACTTTCCACAGGGGTAATGAAAGGTTTGTTATTGTGTTCCCATTTGTTTACAACACAAAAGTATATTCGTTTAGGTGCATTGTGTCGGTCCGTGCTTGTAATTGTATTCACGTCCACCACTCTCTGTGAAGGTATCCATCACAAATGAACAGAAGTCTCTGATATATGCGATTGTTTTTGGGCACTGGTTGCAATTACAATGAAGTACCATGGTATGTATCAGTAGGTATTACTAATATGGGCCATTCTACAGAAGTCAGAGTTGGAAATGTCTTTGGAATTTTTTTCCCCCCCCAAAAATGTGTATGTATGCAAATTGTAAAATATCCAGATTACAAATTTCTAGTAATTGTGTGTTGATTCTCATATTTTATTTCCTGAAAATTTTGGAATATTTGTCCTCTCCCCAAATGTGTTACTACCGAAACACAGTAATAAATAATTTAATTAAAAGGGTTATATTAACCTATTAAGAATTTGCTTATGTCTGCATTGTAAATATGTTTTTTTGCTATTTTATAAAAAGGAAAATCAATAGCAAATACATTTTAGCAATATTTTACATGTAATTTATGAGATTTGTTGTATTTTGAATTTAATTTTTCTTTGTAAAAGGCAAAAAGTTGATCTTACTGATTTTAAAATTAAGAATTCATTAATTTGAATATACAATGAACTAGAAACTATCATAAAATCTTAGTTGATATTGCAGTATAATTTATTTTTGACAAAACATGCCATGTTTCAGTAGAGACTGCACATTTTTGATAGTAACAGCAATGCTTTGGTAGCGACCACATCACATTACAGAATTTTGACTTGCATACTAAAACACTACTAAAACACACACACACACAAAAGTGCATAACTGTACTAAAATTTTGTTTATTTCCCCCAAATTTGAGGATTATGTGTTCCTTTTTGTTAATCAGCACGTTTGCTAATCAGCACATGGTTAGCTAGTGCAGTTCTGAACAGTGTATACATATAAAAACTAAATGTTTTGGAATAACTCACAAAAAAGTGTGCTTAATTGCATAAAAAAGGTGTTTGAACACATTTACCTCAAAATGATGGGGCATATCTACTCACTACTCACATGAATATTTCCTGATCATATATGTAGGGGTGTAGTTAAATTCAGTCTCAGCCAATGGACTAAAACGTACAATGTTTCGGTAGTGACATGAAAATACGGGACACTTTTTTTACATCAATTTAAAATACTTAATTAACAAAGAAAATATACCATTTTTTTTAAAACTTTACTTTTGACAAGAATGAAAAGATACTTTGTAAAACAACAATGGAAAAAGAAATACAAAAATTTGTTTAATATTGTTTTAATAAGTTGAAATTTAGGGGTTATGGTTAGGAAAAGCCACCTCCCAACTGAAAGTACCCAATAAATTATGATTTTAATGATGAAGCTTACTAATATTTTAAATATTTTTGTGGTTTCAATAGATAATAGAAGGATCTTAGTATAAATCTAAGATTTAACTACTTAAAGGAAAAGTCCACTTCCAAAACAAAGATTCACATATAATGTACTCACCCCCTTGTCATCCATGTTTTGATGTTCATGTCTTTCTTTCTTCAATCGTAAATCGAGGAAAAGTTTTCACCATTTTTCTTCCTATAATGGACTGATATGGTGCCCCGAGTTTGAACTTCCAAAATGCAGTCTAAATGCAGCTTCAAACGATCCCAAATGTGGTTGTAAACGATCCCAGCCGAGGAAGAAGGGTCTTATCTACCAAAACAATCGGTTATTTTCATTAAAAAAAAAATACAGTTTAAATACTTTTTGTTCTCAAATGCTCGTCTTGTCTTGCTCTCCTTGAACTCTGTGTATTCTGGCTCAAGACAAACTCTGGCTCAAAAAACTCCAATTGTGTTTTCTCACTCAACTTCAAAAATCATTTCAAAATCATCCTACATTGCTGCAGAAGTATTGACCCAGTCTTTGCAAAGTGAACATGCAAAGAAGATCAAACACCCTTAACAAAAAAGGTAAAATAGCGATATAGGATGATTTTGAAGTTGAGGGAGAACATGAGATGGTTTTCCGACATACACTAACTGTCATAAACTCGAAAAAAAAAAAAAAACAGTCCAGGCAGAGTAAGACAAGATGAGTGTTTGACATTAAAAAGTTTATAATTTGTCTTATTTTTATGAAAATAACCGATCGTTTTGCTAGATAAGACCCTTCCTTCTCGGCTGGGAGCGTTTACAACCGCATTTGGGATCGTTTGAAGCCGCATTTAAACTGCATTTTGGAAGTTCAAAATCGGGGCACCATATCAGTCCATTATATGGAGAAAAATGCTGAAATGTTTCCTCAAAAAACAATTTATTTACGACTGAAGAAAGAAAGACATGAACATCTTGAATGACAAGGTGGTGAGTACATTATATGTGAATCTTTGTGTTGGAAGTGGACTTCTCCTTTAAATACCTTTTAAATGTGTTTTTTGGTTGTGGGACAGCAGTTTGGACCAGTTCTGTAGAATGGCCCATATACAGTGTTACTGATAGCATCCATTCAGACAAGTTCACACATATATATATGTACAGTCATAGTTTTTAAGGTAATTTAGGCTAATTTGTTGGGATTAAATAGTTTACAAGACTTTCCGGTCGAGATGCGGGTAGCAAATAACACTCACTTTTGTACTGACAGGAGAAGGCGTTTGTTCTGTAATCTTTTAAGATCACCTCAACTCTCATACTTATCTTGGATCAGTGAACAATCACACCTTGAGGATGTTGGAAGATATTCTCGAGGTGTCTTCTCTTTATCACCACCCAATGGTGAGTATGCAAACCTACAAGACAGTATCTGCTGCATTATGTTCTCACCACACTCATATATTCTCAAAAAAAACTCTCTAGTGTTGAAGAGAACATACTACTATAAGTAGAAATACATCTTAGCATAATGAAAGTAATCCAGAGGAAGACACTTTTTAAATGTTTTCCAACTTCAAGATCCAAATGTTTTTTTCCAAGTGCATATGATCCATATGAGATCATATTAATTTATTAAGTCAACAGATGCAATGAAAGCAGGGCTGTTAAACCCATTCATAGTGATGGCACAAGAGAACTGCACCGAATGCGGTAGAAAGCAGTAACTGTTAGATGTACTGCATTGTTTAAAAGGATTATTCAGCATGAGCGAAAAAGGGAGGTCAGAATCAGGTCATTGCATGCAATAATCTCGGTTACAGGCGCCATCAGTACAGAAAATGTGAGGGTTTGCAGCTTACCTAGAGTGTATGCGAGTTGAGCGTGTGTGTGTGTGGTGCGTGGACTGCTGCAATCTCCCCTGTGGGCTAATAGATTCGAGATGACATGTTCTCCGCTTCCATGCTGAATGTTCAGTGAACTTTCTGGCACAGAGGCTGCCTCTAAAGTGGGTTCAACCAGAGGTTAATATAAACAAACAGCAGAAAATGGAGAGCCAGGGATTATTAAATGTTAGGATGACTGACAAATCCCTCATTGCCATTAGCCCCTGGCCTTCACCTATGCCCCGCTTTCCAAAAAATACAGTACCGTGGCTCGACAATTTTCTTTCTTTCTTTCTTTCTGTTTTTTTTTTTTTTTTTGACAGTGGCGTGTTTAGTGCCAGCGATTGGGGGCTGAGAATTTGTAATGTGTGGTCAGACTGTGAGTCACTTGACCAGAGAAAGCTTTTGCCAAAACGTCCCGTCGCTACAGATGAAAGATTGTGTGCACACATTTTAATGACTTTATAAATATAAAATGTTGGGAGGTGTTTATGACAACCGAGGTGGCCATCATGTAACACATCATTTCTTGATGTAACTATTCTCCTTATGAATTATATTTAGTAGGCATAACTCCCTTTGACAGATTTCTTTTTTTCTAATATATTTTGGGTTTAGGGTACTAAACAATTACATTCTATTAATAGACAGTTGAAAAATATATATTACTGAATTATTATTTATTCAACTTATTAATAAATGTTCATTTATTGAACATATTAATACATATTAATTTCCATTCTAGTTTATATTTTAAGTAAAAAATATAGTACTTTTTAAGAAATATTTGAGTTGGGTTGATTTTTTTTTTTAAGCTTTTTTTTAATATTTGAGTTGGGTTGATTTATTTTTTTTTTTTTTTTTTTTTTTTTAGCTTTTTTTAAGCTTTTTTTTTTTTTTTTTTTTAAGAGTGTATAAAAGGAAATATAACTATTTTAGGGTTGTTTGTAACCCAGCTTTCTTTTTGTGTGTGTGTGTGTGTTTAAAAGGGAATATTTAAAATGGTGTTGAAATAATTTTTTTTATTAATTAATTAATAATAATAATAATAATTATTATTATTATTAATAATAATAATAGTAATAATAATAGTTCTTGATCTAAAATATTTTGAGGTGTGATTAGGATGCATAAAATGTTTATGTCATTCTTGACATTTTTTTTTTTTTTTTTTATTAAAAAAAGACATTTTGATCATATATAAACAGCTTAAAACAGATTAAAACTTTTACAGTTATCAAGTAAAGATCATAAAGAGAAAAGAAATTAGACAATAATTAATCAAAGCAAGTATAAGTGGAGGCAGAAATTCAGTTTGTACTTATCTGAACATAAATATTTAAATGCTGTATATAATATATGATATTAATATGTGACCCTGGACCACAAAACCAGTCATAAGTAGCACGGGTATGTTTGTAGCAATAGCCAAAAATGCACTGTATGGGTCAAAATGATTGATTTTTCTTTTGTGCCAAAAATTATTAAGATATTAAGTAAAGATCATGTTCCATGAAGATATTTTGTGCATTTTCTACCGTTAAATAATATATAAAAACTTTTTTTGATTAGTAATATGCATTGCTTAGAACTTAATTTGGACAACTTTAAAGCCGATTTTCTTAATTTTTTTTTTTTTTTTTTTTTTGCTCCCTCAGATTCCAGATTTTCAAATAGTTGTATCTCAGCCAAATATTGTCCTATGCTAACAATACAATACATCATACATCAGTGGATAGTGTATTTATTCAGCTTTCAGATATATAAATCTCAGTTTCAAAAAATGTACTCATATGACCAGGGTCCAGGGTCATTTGTAATCATTCTTTGTATATGCTTTTTAAAAAGTACTTTTTCCCCATGTTGTAGAAAATCACATGCACTGCCCTCTTGTGGATAAGCAATCCAGTTGCAAGCGGTATGAAAAATGATCCCTTTCTTACTTTTTTGATTCAACAGACAAACCTCACCATCCACCATCATCATTTTCAGCCTGCATTAATAAAATAGCAAGAGTTTAGTCTGTTATCCACAGCTGGTTAAACTTTAATTGCACCTCCAGCATTGACAAATTGTGTATGGAGCATGATTGTGTGTTCCTAGTTAACAATATCTGCAGTGCTCCTTTGAAATTCCTGCTTATATGGAAAGAGTTAATTCAAGGATGTGAATTGTCCCTGTCCGAGCAGCTGAAATTTATCACTGCCAGCGCCAATGTGCAAATTTTGTGATGTCGGCAGTGCATTGTTAACAGTGATTGTCATCTAATTAAATCGTGGCTCGTCACAAGAGATGCTTTTTATGCTGAGATAAGCATTGGGAGTCTACTCAAGCGTTCCCAAGATCAATAAAGATGTTCCCTTCTGGATTACGAATAGTCTGAGGGTTACGTGGGGCAGAGGAATTAATTAGGAAAGAATTCTTATATCCCCCCATAGACACACTTTCATAGTTGGGTAGTTGAGGTGGGAAGAAGGCTGTTTAAATGGTTTGATATCAGCTTTCACTCTGCTTTAATGCAAATGTTTAAGAGAAAGCAGCAGAAAAACTTCTTAATCCTAATTTATCTCAAAGCAAATTAAATAGTGAAACTAAATTTATGTATCTTGTGTTTTGTTGCTACTATAAATATTACTATTAAATGACTATATATATTTATATATACTCTTTTTACTTATTAAAGTAAAGACGACATGCAGTCAAATTTGTTTTTGTAGCTTCGTGCAGATGTATTGATTGATTTAGTGCATCCAGGCAGCAAACGCTTGGTGAGCCCTAACCTGTCTAAGTACACTCTCATCAGTTTTAATGTGTTCAGTCTCATTGACTTGACACAAGCCGGGGTCTCAGTCCAATTCACTGCACCGTTCCCTCCTGAAAGAGCACAGCTTGAGACCTTTAGCAAAACCAACAGTGCTTTTTAGTGCTGAAATGCAGTCAAATCAATAACAGCAATATATAAAAATAAAAGCATGTTTTTAAAAAAATTTTCACTAGATACGGCGAACTAAACACAGAGAATTTTATTGTCACTTGCGTGACTGATCTCTTTTGTTGTTACAGTGATCACGGAACAATTCTAGATATCACCGTCTTTGTTCGAGCTCTTTTGTAGACGGACATATGCACTGAGTTTTTTTTTTTTTTTACAGCGCGCTCAGGTGCACGGCAGTGTCATCCCCCATTGCTTAGACATGCATGTGCGGAGTGAGAGGTGAGCTTGCTAAAAGACACACAGAAAATAGACTGATTGCAGAATAGAGGTAGGCATGCCCGTTTAATGCACTCACACCCTAACCCTGCCATTCTTTCATCAGCCCCCACGCAACCCACCCCAAATGCACACATTTTTTCCACTGGCCTTGTGCAAACTGAACAAAGGGAACCGGTAAAAAGTAGAAGAGAAAGAAAAGCAACAACAGAAAAGCTGATGTTCTTATCTGTATAATCCAAGGGGGCTCAGAAGTAGCTTGGGGTTAAACCTTCCTTCACGCCTTGTTCCTATTTCACACTTTAATGGCATTTTAATGTGACTGTCACTCTGAGGTAGGGTTCACGGCGTTCAGGTGTGGTCTTCAAAAAAGCTGGAGGAGGGGAAAGCCTAGTGCAATAAATAAGAAAAGCACCCATAGTTATATACAGTACATATTGTGTATTTAATATATTTATATTAAGAAACAGAAATATTTTTCCCGAATCTATTTCCTAGTTTAGAATGTCTTTGGAATTTATAAAAACATATATATTTTTTGCTTTTTCACAGAACAAACAGAACGACAACAATGAAGGGAAAAAAAAGATAATTATAATAATAAAATAAAATGACATAAAATAACCAATAACAGAACAACGGAACGTTTGAGGGATAAATGCATACAAAGACTATTGTATTTACTATTGTAAATTATTATTGAACTGGTCAGGTGAAGCATAAGCAGGATCCAAATTTGTATACTTTTTAAGCACAAAAGCTTGTGTAGCACAGGCTCTGGGATGCGCGTCCACGACACAATGAATCGCGTCTAAGTTCTTATGACGAGAAACTCCATCTTATTTTCTCCTACAACTTCAGAATCGTCCAACATCGTTGTACCTTTTTGTCTGTAAACAGCGTTTGACTTACTTGCACTTCTTTAGTCTTTGCGTGTTCGCTTTGTAAAACTGGGTCTGTAGTTCCGCATGACCTTTCGACATGATTCAATAGTACGTAGCGTCATGAACGCGCATCCCAGAGCCTGTGCTACACAAGCTTTTGTGCTTAAAAAGTATACAATAAAAAAGAGCAATTGTTTCGCTAGAATATGCATTTAAACTGCATTTTGGAAGTTCAAAATCAGGGCACCAATGAAGTCCATTATATAAAGAAAAATCCTGATATGTTTTCCTCAAAAACCATAATTTCTTTATGACTGAAGAAAGAAAGACATGAGCATCTTGGATGACAAGGGGGTAAGTAAATTATTTGTAAATTGTTGTTATGTAAGTGGACTTGTCCTTTAAAGAATGTATTTTCTGTTCATTAAGGCTGTGTTTACTTGATTAAACGTACAGAAAAAATAATATTGTGAAATGTTATTGCAATTTAAAATAGTGTTTATATATTTTAAAATAGAATTTATTCCTGTGATGCAAAGATGAATTTTCAGCATCATTACTCCAGTCTTTAGTTTACTACATAATCCTTCAGAAATCATTCTCATATGCTGATTTATTATCAGTGTTGGAATAGAAAATAGAAATCTTTTGTAACAATATACACTGTTCAAAGTTTGGGGTCAGTGAGTGTTTTTCTTTTTTCTTTGTACGAAATTACTACTTTTATTCAGCAAGGATGTGTTAAATTGATAAAAAGTGATAATAAAGAAAAGTTGTTAGAAAAGATTTCTATTTTAAATGCCTTTTTTAAACTTTTAATTCATCAAAGAATTTTTCAAAGTTATATCTGTTAACTATTATTAAGAATATTTTTTTAACAGTTACAGAATTCAAAGGTTAATACATAACAGAAATGTCCGTTTTCTCTCTCTCTCTAAAAAAAAAAATGGACAGTCAGAGAGAGTTTGTGTTTGGATGGGTAGGTGGTAGATATGAGGGTGGGATTACTTTCCTGAGGGAGATGAGAGATTACTTACCTCATTTATTTCAGTTTGGATACACGTTTGATTTGATGGGATCAGATAGGATATACCTCAAGCTGTTCTCTTTTTTGAGCAATTGGACGTGCTCTGTTTGTAGTGTACATGACATCAAAAACACAAGCTGAGACAGCCGAAAAGCATACCTACACGTCTTTTTTATAGCGAGCGCATTTTAACACAGAAAAATGATAATAGACCTTGATTTGGCACCTGAGAGAGTATATTGTCCTCGGAGAGGCAGAGCGGATACGTGTGAGGCAGATTCATTCAGGAGTTTCGCATTAGCGTGGCGGCCAGTGTTATTACAGCTGTTATGAAATCTTGACAAAGGGGTGAATTCCGCTCTCTCTTCCTCAATAATTGCTTTTTAACGGTCTGTCCTCTGTATCCATGGAAACATAAAAACGCCACACAGAATACACAGGAATTCCTGTTATTGCCTCAATGAAGCCATCAAAATGGATAAAATTTAAAGGACTGGTGAAGTTTCGCTAAAGGCTGAACGTGAATGGTCAGAGACTGCGTTCAATAAACCATTAAGGGGTACTTTTGATTTTACGCATCCAAATGTGAGACCACCGAACCTCGTACAGGATGAATAAAACAACATCTATTATTTGCTTTTGAAATTTCCACAGCCTACTCTATGATTTAAAAGAGTGTGTGTGAGAGAATTAGAATGTAGCTGCTGTCTATGAGAGGGAAGAGGAAAAAAAAAAAAAAAAAACAGAAGAAGGGAGGAAATGAGTTTATCCCCGGGGGTTCATTTGGAAATCTGCTCAGGTGTCGGCATTTTTAATGAATTTCTATAAATTCCAAATGACTGATAGTTGTTATCAGCAGCGGCTCTGGCAGTGATCTCTATTGCATAGTTAATTGAACAGCGAGCACAGTAATTAACAAAGTTATTCTCAGTGCTATGGGGCATTTGGTCGGAGCCATTATGGATCAAAATGGAGTGCTCTGCAATCAACAGGAAAGTTCTGGTTTCAGGAGAGCACAGTTGTCAGATGTCTCATGACCTCCCATGACCAGATTTGTAAGTGAACTGCAGTTCATTTTCACTAAATCAGAAATATATTGAACCATTTTGCTAAAAATAAATAAGAGCTTGCACATTTTAGCTGGAAAACTACAATGGTCTTTTAGTGCCATGAAAAAAAAATAAATTAAAAAAATACAAATTACAAGATTAAAGTAGTAATATTTTGAGAAGAAAAAAAAAAGTTACACAAATAAACTCATAGCAATATGAGACTAAAGTTGTAATATTATGAGAA